>NC_134442.1:2434575-2776647 GCF_030867145.1 Opisthocomus hoazin
GACCTCTTTCTGTCCTACAAGAGGTCAACTGTGATAGCACCATCTGGAGGGCCCAAAGCCTTTTTTTAGGGTCCAAACCCTCCTTTGCAGGGTCAAACCCTCATTGATAAGTTGCAAGCTTCGCTTTTACAATTCACAGACTCCTTTTAAGGGACCAAAGCATTCTCTTGAAGGCCCAAAGTCTGATTTGGGTGCCAAAGGGCTCCTTTTTAGAGTCCAAAGCCTTATCTGTAGGGTCTAAAGTCTCCTTTCATGGCACCAAAGCCTCATTATCTGGATCCATAGCCTAATTTAGAGGATCCAGTCGGCAAGCTGGAGGGTCCAAAGCCTCATTTTAGCATCCAAACTGCTCATTTTGGGTACAAAGCCTCACTTGTTTAATGACCGAAGCCTCATTTGGAGGCTCCAAAGACCTGTTTTTAGCATACAGAGCCCTAGCTTTTGGCACCAAAACATCATGTGAGGGCAAAAGTCCTGATTTGAGGGTTCAGCATTTCATTTTCATTTCCAAAGCCTTATTTTCACATCCCAACGCCCCATGCTTCAGGCCCAAACTCTTTTTTGGAGAGTCCAAAGTCTCATTTCTAGGGCCAAACCCCTCTTACAGCTCTAGGCCTGCACTGGAGTGTTTCGTTTTATGGGGCAACAGAGGAACCAAGAGGTTCCCCTCCTTTGCAGGGCCCAAAGCGTCATTTGTAGACACTCTCCACACATTTTAGGTCCCAGAGCCTTATTCGCAGGGCGAAAATCCTCATTTTTTTGGGTCCAAAGCTGTCTTTTATTAGCCATAGTCTTTGTTAGGGCACACCGTTCCCTTGTTAGGGTTTAAACCCTCACTTTCAGAGCAGAAAGCATCTTTTTAGGATCCAAAGCTCTATTGGTAGTGACCTCCCCAGGGCCAGGACTCTGCGCTTCCCCTGGCTGCACTTGTTGGGGCTCTGCTGGGGCAGGGTGCGACCCTGCGCTGGTGCAGAGAGCAGCACCACGTCGTGACTCTGTGCAGGAGCAGGGTTTTGGGTGCCACCGTTGCAAGGCTGCGCCCAGCAGTGCAGGCTGGTCGGGGAGCAGCGCCCCGAGACGTGGGGGCAGAGGGTGCGGGAAGAGGGGGACAGGCGTGGGGTGCTGAGCGATGGGGCACGGGCTGGCCCTGGAGACCCCCGGGCTGGAGACATCTGCCCCGGGACCAGTGCAGAGCTGCAGGCCTGGAGCTGGGCAGCACTTGCCTTGGGGGAGAACAACAAAATAGTGCCTGGCATGCGCAGAAGGACCCCTCAGCGTTCACATCCCACCCCTCCCTGTAAAAGAAAAGCTAAAAAGGGTGAGGACAGCAAAGCCATCTTGCACTGTTGGTAACACTGAGACTTTTTCTGTCATTTGCATGCGTTTCTTGTATTTGGCTAATGGGATCTGGGAGCCCTTGAGGGCCAGCGTGTGCCGCAGCTGGTGGCCCAGTCCTGGTTCGGCCGTCTGGCGAGGGCCCCTCCAGGGTCCCTGGTGTGGTGCTGGCCTCTTGTTGGCTGGAAAGTCCTCGGAGCTGCTGGTGCTCCTCTTTGGGTGTGGCCGTGGCACCCCGGGGGCGTTCCCTGCCCCAGCTGGTAGTGGAGGGCCTGGGCACAGCCTCCCCAGGCTCCTCCTGGGACTCTTCTCGCTCCGTGGGGATGGCAGCGGGAGCAGCGGGGCAGCTGCCAGGTGCCCACCAACAGCGGCGCATGAAGTGCCGAGGAGCTCGTCCGTGCCGGATCTTGCAGGGCTGCCGGGGGAGGCAGAGACCCTCCTCAGGAGGCAGCGGGGCCGGGGGCATCTTTGTCAACATGGCCATGATGGTGTCTTCCACCATGGCTGCCTCCAACCCCCTGTTGTCAAAGATCTGCTCCAGCTTCTGCTGGACCCAGAGCTGCAGGATCTGCAGGAGCATTGGGTGGTTCTGGAAAAGGTTCATCCCGTTCGGGATACAATATAATACAGACAATAATAAACTGTATAGCGCAGTCCCATACCTACCATACCCACAATACACACAGTAGCTGCAAAACAATAAAAACTACACAATACGTACTGTACAGAGCAATGCATACTCTACATACAGTAATCTACATGCAACATATAATAAAACAAAATACCTTAGAAAACTAAACACTCTAGAATGACCAAGCGCCACCCCCACCCCGTCCCTTGGCAATGACAGAGCCAGCGTGGAGCGTGCTCCATCTGTGTTTCGCTGTGCTTTGTGCAGGACAGGATGGCAGTGCTTGGCTATACTTGGTTGATTTGGCTTGCACATCCCTGCTTGCCTGCCGCGGCTGTAAGCAGATTGGCTCTTCAGCCCCCAACCAGGTGCCTACTGCCTGTAGTAGTTCCGTTCTGCGGTGTCAGTTTCTTTGGGAAGGACCTGGTGGCAAGCGGCTGCGCAGAGCGGGGTGGCAGTGAACTTCCCAAAGAGGCTATGGTGCCACACTTGGTTTTCCCGGCTAGCTGTTAGCAGGCAGCAGTGGGAGGCAGGCGCTGCTGCCTGCCACGAGGTCTGCAGAGCCTCGTCCCGCAAGCAGAGCATTCAGCGGGGGTCTGCTGGGGGTGTCCGAGCCCAGCTTCTGCCTCCCCTCCTGCTCGGAACCCTCCATGTTGCCCGCCCCCCCCTAGAATCCACCGTGCCCAGCACCCGGAACCAGCCACTCTGTGACATCAGCCACGGGGCCAAGGGTTCCCTGGGCAACGGGACTGCTGCAGGCACTACGTCGGCTGCTGCACTGCTGGCCACCAGCTCTCGCTTCTTGCAGCTGCCACGTGCCGCTGGCAGCCATGAATTTTCTCCCCGTCCTGGTCCTGCTGGCCGTGTGCTGGCCGGCGTACGGCATGTGGGACAACTGTGGGTAAGTGGCCCGAGGCTCTGGGAGGGAGCTGGGGCAGCCCTTGTGGGCTTCACTGGCGGGTGCTCGCTTTTCCCCCTGGCCACACCAAAGCTTCCCAAACGCCATGTGGGAGCCTCAGTTCCTTGCCAGCAGCCAGGCCGCTGGCACAACTCGCCTACGGGGCTCAAGCACAAACAGGGGTAGATGGACGCATGCCCCACAGGGTTCCGTGGTCCTGCTGTCCATGCAGCGCCTGGTGGGGGGGAAGGGGGCTGACCTGCAGCCTCAACAGCAGCAAGCCACCGAGCAGGACATTCATCAGTTTCTGCTTACAGAGGGACCTGCGGGCACCGGCCCATGGATTCTTACTACGGCATGTCACGCGTCGTGGGTGGCACCGATGCTCAGCTAGGGGCCTGGCCCTGGATCGTCAGCATCCAGAAGCCCATCATAGGAGGCATAGCGCATGTCTGCGGAGGGTCGCTCATCAGCCCGCAGTGGGTGCTGACAGCAGCCCACTGCTTCATCACGCCCGGGTAAGGAGGACCAGGGAACAGCCCCACAGCACTAGCACGTGCCCGCTCCACAGCAGCACGTGCTAGCGCCATCCCGCTACCTTGCAGCACGCCCAGTGCCTGGGCACTGCCAAGCCCAGCTGAGAGACTGCTCGCGAGAGGGCTGGGCTCACGCCACGGCTTCCTAGCAGCCTCCCGCCCGACACTCCTTGTGCCCAAGGCGTGCTAGGGCAGTCGCACCCTCCGTAGCGCTGCCTTCCTCTCTGCCCTGTGCAGCAGAAGGCAGGCAACTGCTGGGCTGCTTGCAGCACGTGGCTGCGCTCCCTCTGACCCCTCTCTCCACCTGCCTTGCAGGCACATCACCATGTGGCACGTGGTGATCGGGGCCAGCCACTTGACTCAGCTGGGCCCTGAGACCCAAGTGCGCACTATTAAGCGGCTACTGGTTCACGAGCACTACAACAACATCACGCAGAGGAACGACATTGCCTTGCTGGAATTGGACCAGCCTGTCCTGTGCGGCTACTACGTGCAGCTTGCCTGTGTGCCCGACGCCTGGCTGAGAGTGTCGCAGCTGAGAAGCTGCTACGTCAGTGGCTGGGGTTCCACGACTGCAAGAGGTGAGTTCCCAAAAGGGAGTGGTGTCCTGAGCGCAGGCTGGGCACACTGGGGAGGCGGGGTGGGCTTCCTGACAGCAGAGGCGAAAGCCAGAGTCGGGCTGCGGGGTGCATGCCGATGGAGAGGTGGTCCTGGCCCATTACCCCAAGCAAGACAGAAGGGAGACAGCAGCGGCACAGTGCCTCTGGAGACGCAAAGCCCAGCCCTAGGGCAGGGCTTCAGCCAGACACCGGGGGGGTGGGGGGGAGGAGAGGAGAACTGGCAGCGAGCTGCTGGCTGTTAACTCCTTTCTGTGCTGACAGCTGGGGGACCAAGTTATGTCCTGCAGGAGGCCAAGGTCCGCCTCATCGATATCAAGCTCTGCAACAGCAGCCGCTGGTACGGAGGGGCCATCCACAGCCACAACTTGTGTGCTGGCTATCCGCAGGGCGGCATCGACACCTGCCAGGTAGGAGCGTGCTACAAGTCCACCCCCAACAGCACAGGCAGCCCTGTGGCAACCGCCCAAACCTGCCCCAGCGCGTGCTTTGCCTGGCAAGTCAGCCTGCCACTGCTGGGTCCCCTCCACTCTTGGGGTTCACCTCCCCTTGCCCAGATGCAGGTCCTTGCCCAGGGCCGCCCTTGTCCCAGAGGCCTGGCTCTCTGCCCACAAAGCCCATCTAGTGCTCTGGGCAGCCCACAGCTCCAGAGCCCAGTCCTGCAACATCCCCCTTCCACACATCCAGGATCATTGTGCAAAGAGGACAGAGAGAGAGCCCTGCCTGACCGGCCCACCACCCCCTGCCAGACAAGCTTCTGTAGGCTCCAGCACCTGAGCAGAGCCTTTGTGTGCAGTCAGGACAGCTCTGGCAGCTGCTGCGGGAGAGAAGGAGCCAGCCAGAGTGCTGACCGGGGCCACCCAACGCCACCTTAACCCTCTCTCCTCCGCTGCAGGGTGACAGCGGTGGTCCTCTGGTCTGCAAAGATAACACCAACGACTACTTCTGGCTTGTTGGAGTGACCAGCTGGGGGAGAGGCTGTGCCAGACCAAACCAGCCTGGAGTCTACACCTCCACGCAGCACTTCTACGACTGGATCCTGCTACAGATGGGACTGCGCTCAGCAAGAAGAGATAGTCCAACAGCACAGCCATGGAGTCATTTTCTCTCCACCTCAAGCCCCTCTCAGAGGCCAAGGCCAACACCAGCACCAACACAGTCGGGCAGCATTAGCTCCTGTCCATTTCCACGCCAGAAGCTGGTGGAATTCTTTACTCTTCTGAAGGAGCTCCTGCAGTTCCTCAGGGGAAAAAAGGCTTGAGGAGCAGGATCAACAGGAACCAGCGCAGGCTGCACTGGACCATGATCATTTCCTTCTGGGGCAATGCCTGCTGCTCCAAAGGCAGCCTCAGCATCAAAGGCCTGCTCTGTGCTGCCCGCTCTCCTCCCTGTGGAGGATGAAGCATTAAAGGACTGGGGACATGTGAGCAATCCAGCATTTCTCCAGAAGGCCATGAAGCCTTAGCCTAAGGCCGCAGAGCCTTAGCATAAGGCCGCAAGAGCATCCAGAGGACAAACTGCGGTTGGAATGAGGAAGTAAGAATGCAGAGACAAACAACTCCCAGATGCCGAAGAGGAACTTGCCGCCTGCAAGAAGGCCACGAGCACTGCGCGTGAGCTAGTGACGCACACCAATCATAATCGAGTTACTATGTGAGTTAAATTGATTATCACCAATGGGGAATCGCCGCGTATGTAGTGGGGAATATAAAAGTGAGCTATCTGAGGCTAATAAACGGCTTGTACGTGATCACATTGATCATCGTGTCGAGTCCGGTTCTTCCTCCGCAACACTTCCCAGTGCACACAAATGCTGAAGCTGACTTAGTTCTTGGAATAAAGTTGCCAGGTTTCACAGTTAACCGTGCCTGAGTCCAATTCACTCTCGTGCGCAAGGCAAGGATTTCCACGCCCGGCAAAATGGGGCTGCAGGCAGTCAAGGAGGGCACAAAGGGCAAGAGTCGCTCAGCAGGGCTGACACCATGGCTGGTCAGACACGAGCGTGCTCAGAGCCACCATGGCATGAATAAGACTGGCACATTGAGGCTAGCAGGAGGATGCAAAATAATGATGCGACATGCAGACAACTCTGGGGATGATGATTAGGACCTGGTTGAAGCCTTTGCTAAATGGAAAGATGAAAGAAAGCTGGCAGGAGTTACAGTGCCATGAGGAAGAGTCAGATGTCACCAGAAGTTAAGGGGGAATGGTGTGAGAGGTGGCCAGACTTCAGCAATATCTGAAGGAAGAGCTGTGGTCATTCTGAGGACAACATCACGAACAGGAACGACATTGCCTTGCTGGAATTAGACCAGCCTGTCCAGTGCGGCTACTACGTGCAGCTTGCATGTGTGCCTGACGCCTGGCTGAGAGTGTCGCAGCTAAGAAGCTGCTACATCAGTGGCTGGCGTTCTACGACTGCAAGAGGTGAGTTCCCAAAAGGGACTTGTTTGGCAGGCACAGAGTGACTTCTGCCAGCCCAAGCCCTTACCAAGAGAAACAAGTCCTTCAGCTTCACCTCAGGCAGGCCGGCGTTTCACTGCGCATTTGGCCAACAGAGAAAGTGATGGAGGAAGGTGGGGTCATCCCAGATCACAAAACAACTCTTCTCTAGAGCTGTAACTCAGCTTCTGGAATCTCCTGGCTCCTAGTCCTGGGTAATGTGCTTGATACGTGTGGGCTAGGCTCCTGCATCATGAAGCAAAAGGTTTTCTTTGTGTAGGGGTGGCGCGACCACAGGTATTTCCAACATATTGTACAACGTCTCTTCTCCAGGAGAAACCTAGACTGAGAGAAGAAATGTGGAAATATCACCAGAGGAAGAGACAGAAGGAGTGTGAGCTCGGGAAGGTGTGGATGCTGACAAGAAGCAGGTGCTCAAATGTTACTGCTTTGCACACACCCTGTGTGCTCACCTTCTCCCAGAATCCCACAGCTGTGTAGCAGGAGGGCTTTGGTAGGGCAGTGTCAGCCTCACCTCAGCTGGGGCCTGGAGCAGAGCCTGCCCATCCGACACCAGCATGGCTGCCTGGCAGCTGGGTGGGAAAATGGGAAATGGCAGCCCCCGGGGGAAGCAGGGTTGCCCGGGGAGCATCCCAATGCCATCCCTTCCCAGCAGCCCACGGCAGCACAGCGCACGCTGACCCCGGGTGTCCTTGCAGCAGAGCCCCAGCTGCCCCGCTGGAGCACAGAGACCACGAGGGGAGGAGGAGGGGAGACGCTTTAGGCAGCCTGCCCCCTCCCCAGACACCCCCGGGCATGGAAAGCCCCCCGCGCCCTGCCAAGCCGGCGAGTCGCCACTCGTGCCGCGGTGCAGAGGTGGCCACCTCCTGCGTGCTCTGGGCTGGCGCAACCTTGCCCTGAGCCGGGGGAAGGTTCCCTGTGCCTCAGTCCAGAGTCCTCACCTGCAAAGCCTCATTTTCAGGGCCAAAATCCTCATTTTTGGGGCCCCAACCTGTCTGTTCTTGCCCACAGCCGCGTATTTCCCTGTCCCACTTCACCGCTCTCCACAGCTTCCCCAGGAGGGGACGTGAGAGGGAGGTGCTGAGCTCTGCTGCTGGGGTCCAGGGACAGGACGCATGGGAACGGCTCAGAGCTGCATCAGGGCAGGTTCAGCTGGGCTCAAGGATCCGTTTCTGCACCGAGAGTGCGGCCGGGCGCTGGGACAGGCTGCCTGAGAGGCGGTCGGTGCCCCCGGCCTGTCCGTGCCCAGGAGCCCTTTGGGCAGTGCCCTCCATGCTCTGCTGTCAGGCCGGGCCAGCCCTGCAGGGTGGGCGGTTGGACGGGGCGATGGCTGCCGCTCCCTCCCCAGCGGAAGCTCCCTGCTCTGGCGTGCCCACAGGGTCACCGCGAGCACCCAGCCCACCCTGTGGAGTTCATCACCACATCGCCTGGGAGCAGGGCAGGCACCGGCGGAGGGGAGAGCGGCCCCTCAGGCAGCCAATAGCGGAGAGCAGCACCTCAGGGGAGGGTGGGCCCCACACCATGGCAGAGCGACAGCCCAGGTAGCCAATCAGAGGTCACATTTCAGATGAAGGGCAGGCACCCAGCGGGGCAGCCTGAACGCAAAGGGGGCCAATCAGAGGCAGCGTCACCTCAGGGGAGGGTGGGCACTGCATCTGGGCAGAGTGACAGCACTGTCAGCCAATGGCATGTTATCACTTCAGGTGAAGGGCGGGCACTGCAGCCCAGCAGCCTGACCACCCGGGGTCCAATCAGAGGCAGCAGAACCTCAGGGGAGGGTGGGCATTGCATCTGGGCAGAGTGACAGACCTGGCAGCCAATGGCAGGTCATTCCCTCAGGTGAAGGGCAGGCACTGTAACCCAGCAGCCTGACCACAAGGGGGGGCCAATCAGAGGCAGCAGCACCTCAGGGGAGGAGACTGACAGCCCTCCCGACCTCTGCCGGCCAAGACTACATGGGAAGGAGGCGGGCCCCGATTGCAGCCAGTCCCAGCTTCACCATGGCTCCTGTGGGGCCTGCCCCGAGGCCGCGCAGCCCCTGGACCAGGCCCAGGGCCCCTCCTCCCCCCTTCCACCGCTCCTCTCTGTCTCCTCTGCACCCCCCAGCTGTCCCCGTGTTCTGGAACCCCCCGTCTTCGTGATGCTGAGGCCGCCGGTGTGGCGGTGGGGTGGACAAGGCTGGGTGGGGGTGATGCTTGCCCTGGGGCCATCGGCTCCCCCACATCCCCTCCGCGCAGCCCCAGCGACCCCGCAGCAGCCTGCAGGGTCGTGAGGAGGGGCAGGACGTGGCTGCCGTCCAGTGTCTGCCCTGAGGTGGCGAGGACGGGGGGGATGTGGGGCTGGGGTCTCCCCCCCGAAGCAGGGGGGTCCCAGGGCTGATGCTCTCCCCCATCCCCACAGCTCCTGCACATCATCTCCTTCCTGACGCTGCCCGCCCTGCTGAGACGGGGCCAGACCTGCCATTGCCTCCACGAGGGCTGCGACAGCGAGGCCGCCTGCACCTCCTCTGCACCGCTCTCTGCCTGCCGCTGCCAGTGCCCGCCCCTGCAAGAGGGCCACCATCCTCAGCTGTGAGTCTGTCATTGCCAAGGGACGGGGTGGGGGTGGCGCTTGGTCTCCAGGACTCATCTTTAGTGTCCAAACTTTTATTGTAGGTTTTAATGCCTTCTTTTTAGGACCCAAAGCCTCCTTTTTAGGGTACAAATTCTCATTTCTAAGTTCCAAACCCACCTTTTAAGGTTCAAATGCTCATATTAAGGGCTCAAAGCAACATTTTGAAGGTGCAGAGCCTCCTTTTCAGAGTCCAAAGCATTGTTTATAGGGTCCAAAGTCTCCATTTATGTACCCAACCCTCATCTTTAGCTTCAAAAGTCTGTTTTTCAGGAGCCAAAGCCTCCATGTAGAATCAAAACTGCTCCTTTAGACTTAGAAGCCTTGTTTGTTTAATGTCCCAAGCTTCATTCTGACGGTCTAAAATCCCATTTCAACAGCACAAAGCCCTGATTTTCAAACCCAAAGCATCACTTCAGGGCTTAAAATCATCAGAATTTCAGGGTTCAATGCCTCAATGTAGTTTCCAAAGCCCCATTTTCAGGGCCCAGTGCTCCATTCTTAAGCCCCAAGCCATCCTTTGGCGGGTCTAAACTCTACTTTGAAGGGTCCCAAGCCCTCTTTTACACCCGAAAGCCTTTACTGGAGTGCCCAGAGCCCTCTATTTGGGACGAAATCTCCATTTCTGGAGGCCATGGAGGAACCAAGTCGTTCCCCTCCTTTTCAGGGTCTAAAGCGTTCTTTGTAGCATCTAGCCCATCCTTTGGAGTGCCCAGAGCCCCATTTTCAGGGCTGAAGCCCTCATTTATGGGATCCAAACCTGTCTTTTATCACTCACAACCTTCTTTTAGGGCCCACAGTTCCATTTTGAGGGTCCTAACTCTCATTTTGGAGGCAGAAAGCCTCTTTTTAGGCTCCAGAGCTATATTTCTAGCATCCAAAGCATCATTTTGACTTTCCAAAATCTTAGCTTTGGTGGCAGAGCAGAGAGCAGCCTGGTCCCACTGAGCGCAAGGCTGCTCTCCCTCCTCGGCTGCCCTCAGCCCGCCGTTGCTCTGCACACCGCTGCCCACGCGATGACCCACAGAGGTCCCTTCCAACCCCTATCACACCGCCCTGGCAGTTTGCCTGTGGAGCGCTGGGGACAGCTGCCCAGGGGAACGGGGAGATGGCTCTGCCCCGTCCTGCTGCGAGAGCAGGGCTCAGCCCTGGTGCTGAGGGCACTGAGCGTCTGCCTTGCTGCTCTCCAGCTCCTCCGGCGTGCGTGGAGCCCTCCGTCACCAGGCATGGGAAGTGTGCGGCTCCAGCGTACGCACCTGTGGGTGTCCCAGGGCACACGTGGAGATCCCGCCTGGACCCGGGGAGTGACAGCTCTGCAGCCGCTCGTTCAGGCGAGGTGAGCACGCTTTGTTTTTGCCCTGCGTTAGTGGGGCATGAAGTACTCAGCCCAGCCCTTGAGCGAGCTGTGCATGCTTTCAGCCAGCTGGCACTTGTGCCGCTGCTCAGGAGAGCCCCTGCAGGTGAAATTGCCGCCTTGGCTTGAAAAACAGGCCAGCACTTCCCTGCTCTTGGGCTGTTGTCCTCTGCCCTAGGTGATTCCTGCCCTGGCAAGTCCAAGAGACGCCTCTGTGAATGCCCGCCTGTGCAGTGCGTGTCCTTCTGGCCTGGGGCCGTCAAAGCAGATCTCCCTGCAGCTAAGTGATGGCTGGGAAATGCGTACCCTTGCAGCCCCAGTGTCCTCCAGTGACAACCTGCTGGTCAGCTGAGTCCCCAGGGCTGGCTCAAAGCCTGCACAGTGGGACGCAACTGCTGCCTCACAAGACCTCTTTCTGTCCTACAAGAGGTCAACTGTGATAGCACCATCTGGAGGGCCCAAAGCCTTTTTTTAGGGTCCAAACCCTCCTTTGCAGGGTCAAACCCTCATTGATAAGTTGCAAGCTTCGCTTTTACAATTCACAGACTCCTTTTAAGGGACCAAAGCATTCTCTTGAAGGCCCAAAGTCTGATTTGGGTGCCAAAGGGCTCCTTTTTAGAGTCCAAAGCCTTATCTGTAGGGTCTAAAGTCTCCTTTCATGGCACCAAAGCCTCATTATCTGGATCCATAGCCTAATTTAGAGGATCCAGTCGGCAAGCTGGAGGGTCCAAAGCCTCATTTTAGCATCCAAACTGCTCATTTTGGGTACAAAGCCTCACTTGTTTAATGACCGAAGCCTCATTTGGAGGCTCCAAAGACCTGTTTTTAGCATACAGAGCCCTAGCTTTTGGCACCAAAACATCATGTGAGGGCAAAAGTCCTGATTTGAGGGTTCAGCATTTCATTTTCATTTCCAAAGCCTTATTTTCACATCCCAACGCCCCATGCTTCAGGCCCAAACTCTTTTTTGGAGAGTCCAAAGTCTCATTTCTAGGGCCAAACCCCTCTTACAGCTCTAGGCCTGCACTGGAGTGTTTCGTTTTATGGGGCAACAGAGGAACCAAGAGGTTCCCCTCCTTTGCAGGGCCCAAAGCGTCATTTGTAGACACTCTCCACACATTTTAGGTCCCAGAGCCTTATTCGCAGGGCGAAAATCCTCATTTTTTTGGGTCCAAAGCTGTCTTTTATTAGCCATAGTCTTTGTTAGGGCACACCGTTCCCTTGTTAGGGTTTAAACCCTCACTTTCAGAGCAGAAAGCATCTTTTTAGGATCCAAAGCTCTATTGGTAGTGACCTCCCCAGGGCCAGGACTCTGCGCTTCCCCTGGCTGCACTTGTTGGGGCTCTGCTGGGGCAGGGTGCGACCCTGCGCTGGTGCAGAGAGCAGCACCACGTCGTGACTCTGTGCAGGAGCAGGGTTTTGGGTGCCACCGTTGCAAGGCTGCGCCCAGCAGTGCAGGCTGGTCGGGGAGCAGCGCCCCGAGACGTGGGGGCAGAGGGTGCGGGAAGAGGGGGACAGGCGTGGGGTGCTGAGCGATGGGGCACGGGCTGGCCCTGGAGACCCCCGGGCTGGAGACATCTGCCCCGGGACCAGTGCAGAGCTGCAGGCCTGGAGCTGGGCAGCACTTGCCTTGGGGGAGAACAACAAAATAGTGCCTGGCATGCGCAGAAGGACCCCTCAGCGTTCACATCCCACCCCTCCCTGTAAAAGAAAAGCTAAAAAGGGTGAGGACAGCAAAGCCATCTTGCACTGTTGGTAACACTGAGACTTTTTCTGTCATTTGCATGCGTTTCTTGTATTTGGCTAATGGGCTCTGGGAGCCCTTGAGGGCCAGCGTGTGCCGCAGCTGGTGGCCCAGTCCTGGTTCGGCCGTCTGGCGAGGGCCCCTCCAGGGTCCCTGGTGTGGTGCTGGCCTCTTGTTGGCTGGAAAGTCCTCGGAGCTGCTGGTGCTCCTCTTTGGGTGTGGCCGTGGCATCCCGGGGGCGTTCCCTGCCCCAGCTGGTAGTGGAGGGCCTGGGCACAGCCTCCCCAGGCTCCTCCTGGGACTCTTCTCGCTCCGTGGGGATGGCAGCGGGAGCAGCGGGGCAGCTGCCAGGTGCCCACCAACAGCGGCGCATGAAGTGCCGAGGAGCTCGTCCGTGCCGGATCTTGCAGGGCTGCCGGGGGAGGCAGAGACCCTCCTCAGGAGGCAGCGGGGCCGGGGGCATCTTTGTCAACATGGCCATGATGGTGTCTTCCACCATGGCTGCCTCCAACCCCCTGTTGTCAAAGATCTGCTCCAGCTTCTGCTGGACCCAGAGCTGCAGGATCTGCAGGAGCATTGGGTGGTTCTGGAAAAGGTTCATCCCGTTCGGGATACAATATAATACAGACAATAATAAACTGTATAGCGCAGTCCCATACCTACCATACCCACAATACACACAGTAGCTGCAAAACAATAAAAACTACACAATACGTACTGTACAGAGCAATGCATACTCTACATACAGTAATCTACATGCAACATATAATAAAACAAAATACCTTAGAAAACTAAACACTCTAGAATGACCAAGCGCCACCCCCACCCCGTCCCTTGGCAATGACAGAGCCAGCGTGGAGCGTGCTCCATCTGTGTTTCGCTGTGCTTTGTGCAGGACAGGATGGCAGTGCTTGGCTATACTTGGTTGATTTGGCTTGCACATCCCTGCTTGCCTGCCGCGGCTGTAAGCAGATTGGCTCTTCAGCTCCCAACCAGGTGCCTACTGCCTGTAGTAGTTCCGTTCTGCGGTGTCAGTTTCTTTGGGAAGGACCTGGTGGCAAGCGGCTGCACAGAGCGGGGTGGCAGTGAACTTCCCAAAGAGGCTATGGTGCCACACTTGGTTTTCCCGGCTAGCTGTTAGCAGGCAGCAGTGGGAGGCAGGCGCTGCTGCCTGCCACGAGGTCTGCAGAGCCTCGTCCCGCAAGCAGAGCATTCAGCGGGGGTCTGCTGGGGGTGTCCGAGCCCAGCTTCTGCCTCCCCTCCTGCTCGGAACCCTCCATGTTGCCCGCCCCCCCCTAGAATCCACCGTGCCCAGCACCCGGAACCAGCCACTCTGTGACATCAGCCACGGGGCCAAGGGTTCCCTGGGCAACGGGACTGCTGCAGGCACTACGTCGGCTGCTGCACTGCTGGCCACCAGCTTTCGCTTCTTGCAGCTGCCACGTGCCGCTGGCAGCCATGAATTTTCTCCCTGTCCTGGTCCTGCTGGCCGTGTGCTGGCTGGCGTACGGCATGTGGGACAACTGTGGGTAAGTGGCCCGAGGCTCTGGGAGGGAGCTGGGGCAGCCCTTGTGGGCTTCACTGGCGGGTGCTCGCTTTTCCCCCTGGCCACACCAAAGCTTCCCAAACGCCATGTGGGAGCCTCAGTTCCTTGCCAGCAGCCAGGCCGCTGGCACAACTCGCCTACGGGGCTCAAGCACAAACAGGGGTAGATGGACGCATGCCCCACAGGGTTCCGCGGCCCTGCTGTCCATGCAGCGCCTGGTGGGGGGGAAGGGGGCTGACCTGCAGCCTCAACAGCAGCAAGCCACCGAGCAGGACATTCATCAGTTTCTGCTTACAGAGGGACCTGCGGGCACCGGCCCATGGATTCTTACTACGGCATGTCACGCGTCGTGGGTGGCACCGATGCCCAGCTAGGGGCCTGGCCCTGGATCGTCAGCATCCAGAAGCCCATCATAGGAGGCATGGCGCATGTCTGCGGAGGGTCGCTCATCAGCCCACAGTGGGTGCTGACAGCAGCCCACTGCTTCATCACGCCCGGGTAAGGAGGACCAGGGAACAGCCCCACAGCACTAGCACGTGCCCGCTCCACAGCAGCACGTGCTAGCGCCATCCCGCTTCCTTGCAGCACGCCCAGTGCCTGGGCACTGCCAAGCCCAGCTGAGAGACTGCTCGCGAGAGGGCTGGGCTCACGCCACGGCTTCCTATCAGCCTCCCGCCCGACACTCCTTGTGCCCAAGGCGTGCTAGGGCAGTCGCACCCTCCGTAGCGCTGCCTTCCTCTCTGCCCTGTGCAGCAGAAGGCAGGCAACTGCTGGGCTGCTTGCAGCACGTGGCTGCGCTCCCTCTGACCCCTCTCTCCACCTGCCTTGCAGGCACATCACCATGTGGCACGTGGTGATCGGGGCCAGCCACTTGACTCAGCTGGGCCCTGAGACCCAAGTGCGCACTATTAAGCGGCTACTGGTTCACGAGCACTACAACAACATCACGCAGAGGAACGACATTGCCTTGCTGGAATTGGACCAGCCTGTCCTGTGCGGCTACTACGTGCAGCTTGCCTGTGTGCCCGACGCCTGGCTGAGAGTGTCGCAGCTGAGAAGCTGCTACGTCAGTGGCTGGGGTTCCACGACTGCAAGAGGTGAGTTCCCAAAAGGGAGTGGTGTCCTGAGCGCAGGCTGGGCACACTGGGGAGGCGGGGTGGGCTTCCTGACAGCAGAGGCGAAAGCCAGAGTCGGGCTGCGGGGTGCATGCCGATGGAGAGGTGGGCCTGGCCCATTACCCCAAGCAATACAGAAGTGAGACAGCAGCGGCACAGTGCCTCTGGAGACGCAAAGCCCAGCCCTAGGGCAGGGCTTCAGCCAGACGCCGAGGAGGGGGGGGGGGAGGAGAGGAGAACTGGCAGCGAGCTGCTGGCTGTTAACTCCTTTCTGTGCTGACAGCTGGGGGACCAAGTTATGTCCTGCAGGAGGCCAAGGTCCACCTCATCGATATCAAGCTCTGCAACAGCAGCCGCTGGTACGGAGGGGCCATCCACAGCCACAACTTGTGTGCTGGCTATCCGCAGGGCGGCATCGACACCTGCCAGGTAGGAGCGTGCTACAAGTCCACCCCCAACAGCACAGGCAGCCCTGTGGCAACCGCCCAAACCTGCCCCAGCGCGTGCTTTGCCTGGCAAGTCAGCCTGCCACTGCTGGGTCCCCTCCACTCTTGGGGTTCACCTCCCCTTGCCCAGATGCAGGTCCTTGCCCAGGGCCGCCCTTGTCCCAGAGGCCTGGCTCTCTGCCCACAAAGCCCATCTAGTGCTCTTGGCAGCCCACAGCTCCAGAGCCCAGTCCTGCAACATCCCCCTTCCACACATCCAGGATCACTGTGCAAAGAGGACAGAGAGAGAGCCCTGCCTGACTGGCCCACCACCCCCTGCCAGACAAGCTTCTGTAGGCTCCAGCACCTGAGCAGAGCCTTTGTGTGCAGTCAGGACAGCTCTGGCAGCTGCTGCGGGAGAGAAGGAGCCAGCCAGAGTGCTGACCGGGGCCACCCAACACCACCTTAACCCTCTCTCCTCCGCTGCAGGGTGACAGCGGTGGTCCCCTGGTCTGCAAAGATAACACCTACGACTACTTCTGGCTTGTTGGAGTGACCAGCTGGGGGAGAGGCAGTGCCAGACCAAACCAGCCTGGAGTCTACACCTCCACGCAGCACTTCTACGACTGGATCCTGCTACAGATGGGACTGCGCTCAGCAAGAAGAGATAGTCCAACAGCACAGCCATGGAGTCATTTTCTCTCCACCTCAAGCCCCTCTCAGAGGCCAAGGCCAACACCAGCACCAACACAGTCGGGCAGCATTAGCTCCTGTCCATTTCCACGCCAGAAGCTGGTGGAATTCTTTACTCTTCTGAAGGAGCTCCTGCAGTTCCTCAGGGGAAAAAAGGCTTGAGGAGCAGGATCAACAGGAACCAGCGCAGGCTGCACTGGACCATGATCATTTCCTTCTGGGGCAATGCCTGCTGCTCCAAAGGCAGCCTCAGCATCAAAGGCCTGCTCTGTGCTGCCCGCTCTCCTCCCTGTGGAGGATGAAGCATTAAAGGACTGGGGACATGTGAGCAATCCAGCATTTCTCTAGAAGGCCATGAAGCCTTAGCCTAAGGCCGCAGAGCCTTAGCATAAGGCCGCAAGAGCATCCAGAGGACAAACTGCGGTTGGAATGAGGAAGTAAGAATGCAGAGACAAACAACTCCCAGATGCCGAAGAGGAACTTGCCGCCTGCAAGAAGGCCACGAGCACTGCGCGTGAGCTAGTGACGCACACCAATCATAATCGAGTTACTATGTGAGTTAAATTGATTATCACCAATGGGGAATCGCCGCGTATGTAGTGGGGAATATAAAAGTGAGCTATCTGAGGCTAATAAACGGCTTGTACGTGATCACATTGATCATCGTGTCGAGTCCGGTTCTTCCTCCGCAACACTTCCCAGTGCACACAAATGCTGAAGCTGACTTAGTTCTTGGAATAAAGTTGCCAGGTTTCACAGTTAACCGTGCCTGAGTCCAATTCACTCTCGTGCGCAAGGCAAGGATTTCCACGCCCGGCAAAATGAGGCTGCAGGCAGTCAAGGAGGGCACAAAGGGCAAGAGTCGCTCAGCAGGGCTGACACCATGCCTGGTCAGACAGGAGCGTGCTCAGAGCCACCATGGCATGAAGAAGACTGGCACATTGAGGCTAGCAGGAGGATGCAAAATAATGATGCGACCTGCAGACAACTCTGGGGATGATGATTAGGACCTGGTTGAAGCCTTTGCTAAATGGAAAGATGAAAGAAAGCTGGCAGGAGTTACAGTGCCATGAGGAAGAGCCAGATGTCACCAGAAGTTAAGGGGGAATGGTGTGAGAGGTGGCCAGACTTCAGCAATATCTGAAGGAAGAGCCGGGGTCATTCTGGGGAGAGGACTCTGGCAGGGACAGCTGTAGCCAGGAAACCACTGCAGTAATGCCACGCAAGGCCAAGATGACCTAGCTAACAGCCCCTGAAAGACCCAATCTGTTCCCAGATGTGACAGACCTGGGAGCAAGGGGGACTAGTAGGCGGGGCTAGGTCCCTTGATTGGGAGGAGACAAGGACAGAGAAAGTGAGGAGCCAAGGAAGTCGAGGGGGATGAATAAGCGTGGAAAATGGAGAGAAGGGGGGCTCAAGAAGCTCGTCCTTGAGCGTAAGCAAAGTGCCGGTTGCTTAGCTTGTTTGGCTGAACCCTGTCCCTACTCCCCACAGCCTGTCCGACCTTCTTCTTGAGAGCCATTCCACATCCTTTTCTGTGTGGCCCCGCTCTGTACCTGCTAGAGGGGTGGGTCTAGCGGCCTGGCTGCTGGCGATGGCAGAAGGGAACACAGGTCATAGGGACCCCGCAGTTGGAAAGACCGAGTGTCTCGGGCCAGCTCCTGGTGGGAGCGCTGTGTGCGTGCGCAGTGCACTAGCGAACCTGAAGCTGGCCTAGCTCTCGAGCAAGAGGACAGAGACCTTTTCAGTCCCGTGGGTGGCATGTGGCTGCAGCCTACCTGACTGATCAGCCCCAGCATTCACAGACCTTACAAGAGGACAAGGCCTGCCAACCACCGGCCACATCTCCACCTGCTGGAGTCAGGAAGGACTTGGAGGTGCTTGACCACGCATACCCCGAGCTGCTTCCCACCTAGGCACGTCCCCTCTGCACTACCTGTTTGGGGGCTGTGGTGATTAGGGACAGGGCTCAGCCAAACAAGCAAAGCTGTCTCTGCCAGAGTACTCTCCCCAGAATGACCCCAGCTCTTCCTTCACATATTGCTGAAGTGTGCCCACCTCTCACACCATTCCCTCTTAACCACCTGCAAAAATCTGCTGCTGGCATCACAGAGTATCCACAGAAGACAAGTGACGTTCTCCAAGGCCACCTTCTGCCTGCTCTAAGCAGATATCGGGCACCACCTTCAGGTCAATTTTTGAAAACCAAAGCAGCGTGGAGTGCGGTTTGTTTGGGGACGTCTTCTAGTGCCTATGAAGCCATGCTGCTTCCAATTGCACGTCTGTGGCCACGCATAGCGGGCAGTGCGACTGCCCGCACCAGTGTTGGCCCAGAAGAGCAATGTAGCTGGTAGACCTTCAGTCTCAACCTGCCATCTGGTTCACCTCCGTTTCTGTCTTGTCTCCTGTCTCTCAGTGCTCTTCCCTCTGCCAGGCACTCTTCCCAGTCACTCCATCACCTGCCAGTGCCTTTCGCTGTTCTCGTGTTTCGATGGCAGGTGGTACCTTGAAAGCACTGTCCCAGCCATGGGACCTGCACCTATTTCTCTCCTTTCGCCTCTTTGTGCTCTGGCTGCGTGACACTTTCTTTGACCTCAGAGGCCCTTTGTGCCTGGCTCTCTCCTGCTGCTAAAGCCTGTTCCTGCAAGAGAAGAGGCAATTAGTTGGTGTCTCCTCCCTGCTATCTCACCTGCATCTCCCTGGCCTGGGCAGCTGGTGGGAACTGTCACCATCAGCCCCAGCTGTCCTAGAAGTCCTCTCCTGGCTCTGGGTGTGCTTGGCATCGAACGTGGTTCCTGAAGGAGAAGAGCAAAACTCCAAGTAACTCCTGGGCACCAACCTGCTGGGAGAGCTCATTTGAAGGCAGGTTGGCAGCAAGCCCCAAGGCTGCTCCAGGGGTGCTCCCTGTCCCGAGCTCAGCCACAGGTCCCACACCCGGCTCTCTTGTTACCAAGAGGGATTTGCTTGCATTTTCCTTTTCTTGTAATTCGTGCGTGGGTGCTGGGAAAAGAGGCAGCAGAAGGACGCACTGGCTAAAACCCCTTCTTACTGCCAGCCATAAAGGTGCCTCTCGCCTGGGAGCACGAGAAGGACCCCGTGTTACCACTCTCCATTCCTTACAGGCAGTCTGAAGACTATTCACATATTCATTTTCATACACCACCAAAGTTTTAGCCTCATGTCCCAGCAGTTTGTTTAGAAAAACGTACAATTTAAAAACGTTTTAGAATATCAAGACACCATCTGAAGTCTCCGGCGATGTCTGAAATGTTTTGAGTTGGCTTTGTCCTGTTTCCTTAGATGCTGAAATATAAGTTAGAACAGCACCACACTCGATCACTTCTCTTTTTTTCACATGTCACACAGTGGAATAGAGATGAGAGATCTCCCAGGGAAGTGACAAAAAAGCGGGCCCTGAGCTGGAAGCCACGTGTAGCTGTGTCAGCATGGCACTGTGCTCAGAGCTAAAATCAGTACAATACATAGGCAACCAAGCAGCTCTTTCTGCAAGGTACAATTCCATGTCATACTGACAGAAGTAGATCGTGAGAGTGCCTTGCAATTCTTAAAATGCACAATATTGCATGGCATAGACATGTCTGTTGTCTTTGCCTTCAGCAGAAGGCTGGAGTGGAAGGAAGACACAGAGGAGACTCCTCGCAGAGTCGACATGGAATGAGTAAGAAGAGGGGGAAAAAAGTCCCAGAAGCAAAGGTCAAACACATCACCAAGGCATTAAGCTTATTAGCTTGCGGTGCGGTACAGACTGCTTGTTTTCTTTAATAACACTTGATTTTGATTGTGATAAACCACAATACAAACCAAAACACCATACAGCAGTCAATGCAATAAAAAATACAGTACGTACAATAAACGCAACGCCAGGCCCTGCAATACATACCATGCAACTCAACACATACGATACGTACAATACAACACATGCATTGCAATAATGCCGTAGCATGACATACAACACAATATAGGATACAACACCAGCACCACAACACAACACGCACAGCACATACAATAGAAAATACAACACACGCATCACATACAACACATGCTACAGCATACACTGTGTACTGCATACAGTCAAATGCATACAGTACTAAAGACAATACAAACCAAAATACAATGCCTACAACACAAACACAGGATATAGACAAGGCAATCTACGCCACACCATACAACACCGTATCATCCAATACCATACAACACACAGTAGGCACCACACGATAAACAATACAATACCGACACAGCATGCAGTACATACAATGCCTGCATACAGTACAGTGCATACCCTAACCTTCATCAAATAGAATACAATAGATACAGTGCAGAACATAAAATACAATACACCATATACCATACGTGACAGACAATGCAATGCATACTAGACAATACAAATCCCAGTAGTCGAGAAAATACAGTACAAGAAACACCATTCCATATATTCTGTACAAAATAATACATAAAATACCTACAATAAAATCAATGCCTTACTGTACAATACATTAAAGAGAACACGTAAAATACATTATGACACATAAAATACATAAAATGCAATACAAAATGCAGTGTAACATTATACCATACAATACCATACCATACAATAGATAACATACAGTACAATGTAATACAAACTACAATACAAAGAATACAATAAAAACCAGCAGACCATACCATAGAATACAATAAACCCCATACTGTATATACCATACAGCACATGCAATACTTACGAAAAATAAATACCATGCCATGCAATAGAATACATACAGAAAATGCCATACCATAAAATAAAGCGCAAAATTCACTCAGCTTTCTCTCCCTAGACTCAGGTTTGTGCTTGTGGATGGAGGCTGCCCATGCTTCACAGACTCCCATGCCCCATGGGCCAAGTGCCCACCCCTCCTCTGCCACTCCTTGGTACACTTCATGCTTCACACTTCTGATCTTCAGAGCACTGCACCAATATTAACTAATCTTCTCTCAAATTTCTTTTACCTTCTTCCACATACGCTTCCTGTGTTGTTGCCTCATGAAGATGTCTTTGGCCTGCTCTTGTCCCTGAATTGTTATTTTTTTACTTTGAATTTGATATGTTATATAATCTGTGGGGTTGATCCCGGGGTTTGATTTATCTCGAAGATCTCAAAATGCAATCCAGCCTTACAATCGATCTATAACAAATGAAGGACTATCTTGACATTGCAATAATAGATAAAACAGACTGTCTGAAAGAGGCTTGTGTGCAGCTTGGGTATTTGAGAGGACTAGACTGAAGAAATTCAGAACTGTCATAACATGACTGCACTAACTTTTCTGGTAATTGTCTGAACCAGTATCAACTAAATTTTGAAAAAAAAAAACATGTTGGAGGTTGATCATAGAATCACAGAATCACAGATGGTAGAGGTTGGAAGGGACCTCTGTGGGTCATCTAGTCCAACCCCCCTGCCCAAGCAGGGTCACCTACTATAGGCTGTAGAGGACCTTGTTCAGGCGGGTCTTGAATATCTCCGAGAAGGAGACTCCACAACCTCCCTGGGCAGCCTATTCCAGTGCTCTGTCACCCTCAGAGGGAAGAAGTTCTTCCTCATGTTCAGACGGAACTTCCTGTGCTTCAGTTTGTGCCCGTTGCCCCTTGTCCTGTCACTGGGCACTACTGAAAAGAGCTTGGCCCCATCCTACTGACACCCACCCTGCAGATATTTGTAAGTATATATTAGGTGCCCTCGCAGCCTTCTCTCTTCAGGCTGAACAAGCCCAGCTCCCTTAGCCTCTCCTTATAGGAGAGATGTTCCAGTCCCCTCACCATCCTCGTAGCCCTTCGCTGGACTCTGTCCAGTAGCTCTTCATCTTACTTGAACTGGGGAGCCCAGAACTGAACACAGTTCCAGATGGGGCCTCACCAGGGCAGTGTGAAGGGGAAGAAAATCCTCCCTCGACCTGCTGGCCACACTCCTCCTAATGCATCCCAGGATCCCATTAGCTTTCTTGGCAGCCATGGCATACTGCTTGCTCATGGTTAACCTGTCGTTCACCAGGACAACCAGATCCCTCTCCGCACAGCTGCTCTCCAGCAGGTCCACTCCAAGCCTGTACTGATGCATGGGGTTGTTCCTCCCCAGGAGCAGGACTCTGCATTTGCCTTTGTTGAACCGCATCAGGTTCCTCTCTGCCCAACTTTCCAGCCTATCCAGGTCACGCTGAATGGCAGCACAGCCTTCTGGTGTATATACCACACCTCCCAGTTTGGTGTCATCAGCAAATATGCTGAGGGTACATTCAAACTCTTCATCCAGGTCGTTGATGAAGAAGTGAAACAAGACTGGGCCTAGTACTGACCCCTGAGGGACACCACTAGTTACCGGTCTCCAACTAGACTCAGCGCCGCTGACTACAACCCTCTGAGTTCTGCCATTCAGACAGTTCTCAATCCACTTCACCAACCACTCATCTAGCCCACACTTCCTGAGCTTCCCTAGGAGGATATTATGGGAGACTGTGTCGAAAGCCTTGCTGAAGTCAAGGTAGAAAACATCCACGGCTCTAACTTCATCTAGCCAGCCAGTCATGCCATCGTAGAAAGCTATCAGAGTAGTCAGGCATGAGTTCCCCTTGGTGAAGCCATGCTGACTACTCCTGATAACCTTCTTTTCCTCCACTTGCTTGATGATGGCCTCCAGGATAAGCTGCTCCATCACCTTTCCCGGGATGGAGGTGAGGCTGACCGGCCTGTAGTTCCCTGGGTCCTCCTTCTTGTCCTTTTAGAAGATTGGAGTGACATTGGCCTTCCTCCAGTCCTCGGGCACCTCTCCTGTCCTCCAGGACCTCTCAAAGATGATGGAGAGTGGCTCAGCAATGACATCTGCCAGCTCCCTCAGCACTTGTGGGTGCATTCCATTGGGGCCCATGGATTTGTGGGTATCCAGATTGTTTAATCGATCCCTCACACAGTCCTCCTCAACCAAGGGAAAGTCGTCCTCTCTCTAGGTTTCTTCTCTTACCTCCAGGGCCTGGGATTCTTGAGGGCCTGCCTTGACACTGAAGACTGAAGCAAAGAAGGCATTCAGTAGCTCTGCCTTCTCTGCATCCTCTGTCACCAGGACACCCACCTCATTCAGCAGCGGCCCCACATTGTCCCTAGCCTTTCTTTTGCTGCTGATGTACTTGAAGAAGCCCTTCTTGTTGTTTTTGACATCCCTTGCCAGCTCCAATTCCAAGTGGGTCTTGGCCTTCCTCGTCACATCCCTGCACGCTCTCACCACGTTTTTGTACTCTTCCCAAGTGGCCTGCCCCTCTTTCCACATTCCACAGACCTTTCTCTTCCAACGGATCTCCACTAGAATCTCCTTGTTCAACCATGCAGGTCTCCTTCCTCCTTTGTTATACTTCTTTCTCAGGGGGATGCACCGCTCCTGAGCGTGGAGGAAGTGACATTTAAACAGCGACCAGCACTCTTGGACCTTCCTGCCTTCGAAAGCCCTGGCCCATGCGATTCTTCCCAGTAGCTCCCTGAAGACGCCAAAGTTAGCCCTTCTGAGGTCCAAGGTTTTGATCCTGCTTATCGCCCTGCTTCCTCCATGCAGGATTCTGAACTCGACCATTCCATGGTCACTGCAGCTGAGTCTACCTCCGACCTTCACAGCCTCCACCAGTCCCTCCTTGTTTCTTAATACAAGGTCCAGCAGAGTGCCTTTCCTTGTGGGTTCCTTCACCACTTGCGTCAGAAAGTTATCGTCGATGCTCTGTAGGAACCGCCTGGATTGTGCCTGCCTAGCTGTATGGTCTTCCCAGCTGATGTCAGGGTGGTTGAAGTCCCCATGAGAACCAGGGCCTGTGATTTTGAGGCTGCTTGTAGCTGCCTGTAGAAAGCCTCATCAATTTCCTTCTCCTGGTCAGGTGGCACTGTAATGTCACCCGTGTGAGACTGTCCCTTAATTCTTACCCACAAGCTCTCAACTCGTTCCTCATTTGCCCCCAGGCCAACCTCAATGCATTCCAGTTGCTCCCTCACATATAGAGCAACTCCACCACCTCTCCTTGTTGGCCTGTCTTTCCTAAAGAGTCTGTAGCCATCCATGACAGCATGCCAGTCATGCGAGTTGTCCGACCGCGTTTCTGTGATGGCGACCAAGTCATAGCCGTCCTGCTGTATAATGGCTTCCAGCTCCTCCTGTTTTTGCCCATGCTACGTGCGTTGGTATAGACACACTTGAGCTGGGCAGCAAATCTCACCCCTGACCCTGGCACGCCAAACCTGGGCTCTTCCCTAGTGAGCTGGGTGATGTCCCCTTCCCCCTTTGAACCTCGTTTAAAGCCCTCTCAATGAGCCCCGCCAGCTCTGTTTAAAGCCCTCTCAATAATCCCCACAGCCTGTCCGACCTTCTTCTTGAGAGCCATTCCACATCCTTTTCTGTGTGGCCCCGCTCTGTACCTGCTAGAGGGGTGGGTCTAGCGGCCTGGCTGCTGGCGATGGCAGAAGGGAACACAGGTCATAGGGACCCCGCAGTTGGAAAGACCGAGTGTCTCGGGCCAGCTCCTGGTGGGAGCGCTGTGTGCGTGCGCAGTGCACTAGCGAACCTGAAGCTGGCCTAGCTCTCGAGCAAGAGGACAGAGACCTTTTCAGTCCCGTGGGTGGCATGTGGCTGCAGCCTACCTGACTGATCAGCCCCAGCATTCACAGACCTTACAAGAGGACCAGGCCTGCCAACCACCGGCCACATCTCCACCTGCTGGAGTCAGGAAGGACTTGGAGGTGCTTGACCACGCATACCCCGAGCTGCTTCCCACCTAGGCACGTCCCCTCTGCACTACCTGTTTGGGGGCTGTGGTGATTAGGGACAGGGCTCAGCCAAACAAGCAAAGCTGTCTCTGCCAGAGTGCTCTCCCCAGAATGACCCCAGCTCTTCCTTCACATATTGCTGAAGTGTGCCCACCTCTCACACCATTCCCTCTTAACCACCTGCAAAAATCTGCTGCTGGCATCACAGAGTATCCACAGAAGACAAGTGACGTTCTCCAAGGCCATCTTCTGCCTGCTCTAAGCAGATATCGGGCACCACCTTCAGGTCAATTTTTGAAAACCAAAGCAGCGTGGAGTGCGGTTTGTTTGGGGACGTCTTCTAGTGCCTATGAAGCCATGCTGCTTCCAATTGCACGTCTGTGGCCACGCATAGCAGGCAGTGCGACTGCCCGCACCAGTGTTGGCCCAGAAGAGCAATGTAGCTGGTAGACCTTCAGTCTCAACCTGCCATCTGGTTCACCTCCGTTTCTGTCTTGTCTCCTGTCTCTCAGTGCTCTTCCCTCTGCCAGGCACTCTTCCCAGTCACTCCATCACCTGCCAGTGCCTTTCGCTGTTGTCGTGTTTCGATGGCAGGTGGTACCTTGAAAGCACTGTCCCAGCCATGGGACCTGCACCTATTTCTCTCCTTTCGCCTCTTTGTGCTCTGGCTGCGTGACACTTTCTTTGACCTCAGAGGCCCTTTGTGCCTGGCTCTCTCCTGCTGCTAAAGCCTGTTCCTGCAAGAGAAGAGGCAATTAGTTGGTGTCTCCTCCCTGCTATCTCACCTGCATCTCCCTGGCCTGGGCAGCTGGTGGGAACTGTCACCATCAGCCCCAGCTGTCCTAGAAGTCCTCTCCTGGCTCTGGGTGTGCTTGGCATCGAACGTGGTTCCTGAAGGAGAAGAGCAAAACTCCAAGTAACTCCTGGGCACCAACCTGCTGGGAGAGCTCATTTGAAGGCAGGTTGGCAGCAAGCCCCAAGGCTGCTCCAGGGGTGCTCCCTGTCCCGAGCTCAGCCACAGGTCCCACACTCGGCTCTCTTGTTACCAAGAGGGATTTGCTTGCATTTTCCTTTTCTTGTAATTCGTGCGTGGGTGCTGGGAAAAGAGGCAGCAGAAGGACGCACTGGCTAAAACCCCTTCTTACTGCCAGCCATAAAGGTGCCTCTCGCCTGGGAGCACGAGAAGGACCCCGTGTTACCACTCTCCATTCCTTACAGGCAGTCTGAAGACTGTTCACATATTCATTTTCATACACCACCAAAGTTTTAGCCTCATGTCCCAGCAGTTTGTTTAGAAAAACGTACAATTTAAAAACGTTTTAGAATATCAAGACACCATCTGAAGTCTCCGGCGATGTCTGAAATGTTTTGAGTTGGCTTTGTCCTGTTTCCTTAGATGCTGAAATATAAGTTAGAACAGCACCACACTCGATCACTTCTCTTTTTTTCACATGTCACACAGTGGAATAGAGATGAGAGATCTCCCAGGGAAGTGACAAAAAAGCGGGCCCTGAGCTGGAAGCCACGTGTAGCTGTGTCAGCATGGCACTGTGCTCAGAGCTAAAATCAGTACAATACATAGGCAACCAAGCAGCTCTTTCTGCAAGGTACAATTCCATGTCATACTGACAGAAGTAGATCGTGAGAGTGCCTTGCAATTCTTAAAATGCACAATATTGCATGGCATAGACATGTCTGTTGTCTTTGCCTGCAGCAGAAGGCTGGAGTGGAAGGAAGACACAGAGGAGACTCCTCACAGAGTCAACATGGAATGAGTAAGAAGAGGGGAAAAAAAGTCCCAGAAGCAAAGGTCAAACACATCACCAAGGCATTAAGCTTATTAGCTTGCGGTGCGGTACAGACTGCTTGTTTTCTTTAATAACACTTGATTTTGATTGTGATAAACCACAATACAAACCAAAACACCATACAGCAGTCAATGCAATAAAAAATACAGTACGTACAAGAAACGCAACGCCAGGCCCTGCAATACATACCATGCAACTCAACACATACGATACGTACAATACAACACATGCATTACAATAATGCCGTAGCATGACATACAACACAATATAGGATACAACACCAGCACCACAACACAACACGCACAGCACATACAATAGAAAATACAACACACGCATCACATACAACACATGCTACAGCATACACTGTGTACTGCATACAGTCAAATGCATACAGTACTAAAGACAATACAAACCAAAATACAATGCCTACAACACAAACACAGGATATAGACAAGGCAATCTACGCCACACCATACAACACCGTATCATCCAATACCATACAACACACAGTAGGCACCACACGATAAACAATACAATACCGACACAGCATGCAGTACATACAATGCCTGCATACAGTACAGTGCATACCCTAACCTTCATCAAATAGAATACAATAGATACAGTGCAGAACATAAAATACAATACACCATATACCATACGTGACACAGAATGCAATGCATACTAGACAATACAAATCCCAGTAGTCGAGAAAATACAGTACAAGAAACACCATTCCATATATTCTGTACAAAATAATACATAAAATACCTACAATAACATCAATGCCTTACTGTACAATACATTAAAGAGAACACGTAAAATACATTATGACACATAAAATACATAAAATGCAATACAAAATGCAGTGTAACATTATACCATACAATACCATACCATACAATAGATAACATACAGTACAATATAATACAAACTACAATACAAAGAATACAATAAAAACCAGCAGACCATACCATAGAATACAATAAACCCCATACTGTATATACCATACAGCACATGCAATACTTACGAAAAATAAATACCATGCCATGCAATAGAATACATACAGAAAATGCCATACCATAAAATAAAGCGCAAAATTCACTCAGCCTTCTCTCCCTAGACTCAGCTTTGTGCCTGTGGATGGAGGCTGCCCATGCTTCACAGACTCCCATGCCCCATGGGCCAAGTGCCCACCCCTCCTCTGCCACTCCTTGGTACACTTCATGCTTCACACTTCTGATCTTCAGAGCACTGCACCAATATTAACTAATCTTCTCTCAAATTTCTTTTACCTTCTTCCACATACGCTTCCTGTGTTGTTGCCTCATGAAGATGTCTTTGGCCTGCTCTTGTCCCTGAATTGTTATTTTTTTACTTTGAATTTGATATGTTATATAATCTGTGGGGTTGATCCCGGGGTTTGATTTATCTCGAAGATCTCAAAATGCAATCCAGCCTTACAATCGATCTATAACAAATGAAGGACTATCTTGACATTGCAATAATAGATAAAACAGACTGTCTGAAAGAGGCTTGTGTGCAGCTTGGGTATTTGAGAGGACTAGACTGAAGAAATTCAGAACTGTCATAACATGACTGCACTAACTTTTCTGGTAATTGTCTGAACCAGTATCAACTAAATTTTGAAAAAAAAAAGCATGTTGGAGGTTGATCATAGAATCACAGAATCACAGATGGTAGAGGTTGGAAGGGACCTCTGTGGGTCATCTAGTCCAACCCCCCTGTCCAAGCAGGGTCACCTACTATAGGCTGTAGAGGACCTTGTTCAGGCGGGTCTTGAATATCTCCGAGAAGGAGACTCCACAACCTCCCTGGGCAGCCTGTTCCAGTGCTCTGTCACCCTCAGAGGGAAGAAGTTCTTCCTCATGTTCAGACGGAACTTCCTGTGCTTCAGTTTGTGCCCGTTGCCCCTTGTCCTGTCACTGGGCACTACTGAAAAGAGCTTGGCCCCATCCTACTGACACCCACCCTGCAGATATTTGTAAGTATATATTAGGTGCCCTCGCAGCCTTCTCTCTTCAGGCTGAACAAGCCCAGCTCCCTTAGCCTCTCCTTATAGGAGAGATGTTCCAGTCCCCTCACCATCCTCGTAGCCCTTCGCTGGACTCTCTCCAGTAGCTCTTCATCTTACTTGAACTGGGGAGCCCAGAACTGAACACAGTTCCAGATGGGGCCTCACCAGGGCAGTGTGAAGGGGAAGAAAATCCTCCCTCGACCTGCTGGCCACACTCCTCCTAATGCATCCCAGGATCCCATTAGCTTTCTTGGCAGCCATGGCATACTGCTTGCTCATGGTTAACCTGTCGTTCACCAGGACAACCACATCCCTCTCCGCACAGCTGCTCTCCAGCAGGTCCACTCCAAGCCTGTACTGATGCATGGGGTTGTTCCTCCCCAGGAGCAGGACTCTGCATTTGCCTTTGTTGAACCGCATCAGGTTCCTCTCTGCCCAACTTTCCAGCCTATCCAGGTCACGCTGAATGGCAGCGCAGCCTTCTGGTGTATATACCACACCTCCCAGTTTGGTGTCATCAGCAAATATGCTGAGGGTACATTCAAACTCTTCATCCAGGTCGTTGATGAAGAAGTGAAACAAGACTGGGCCTAGTACTGACCCCTGAGGGACACCACTAGTTACCGGTCTCCAACTAGACTCAGCGCCGCTGACTACAACCCTCTGAGTTCTGCCATTCAGACAGTTCTCAATCCACTTCACCAACCACTCATCTAGCCCACACTTCCTGAGCTTCCCTAGGAGGATATTATGGGAGACTGTGTCGAAAGCCTTGCTGAAGTCAAGGTAGAAAACATCCACGGCTCTAACTTCATCTAGCCAGCCAGTCATGCCATCGTAGAAAGCTATCAGATTAGTCAGGCATGATTTCCCCTTGGTGAAGCCATGCTGACTACTCCTGATAACCTTCTTTTCCTCCACTTGCTTGATGATGGCCTCCAGGATAAGCTGCTCCATCACCTTTCCCGGGATGGAGGTGAGGCTGACCGGCCTGTAGTTCCCTGGGTCCTCCTTCTTGTCCTTTTAGAAGATTGGAGTGACATTGGCCTTTCTCCAGTCCTCGGGCACCTCTCCTGTCCTCCAGGACCTCTCAAAGATGATGGAGAGTGGCTCAGCAATGACATCTGCCAGCTCCCTCAGCACTTGTGGGTGCATTCCATTGGGGCCCATGGATTTGTGGGTATCCAGATTGTTTAATCGATCCCTCACACAGTCCTCCTCAACCAAGGGAAAGTCGTCCTCTCTCTAGGTTTCTTCTCTTACCTCCAGGGCCTGGGATTCTTGAGGGCCTGCCTTGACACTGAAGACTGAAGCAAAGAAGGCATTCAGTAGCTCTGCCTTCTCTGCATCCTCTGTCACCAGGACACCCACCTCATTCAGCAGCGGCCCCACATTGTCCCTAGCCTTTCTTTTGCTGCTGATGTACTTGAAGAAGCCCTTCTTGTTGTTTTTGACATCCCTTGCCAGCTCCAATTCCAAGTGGGTCTTGGCCTTCCTCGTCACATCCCTGCACGCTCTCACCACGTTTTTGTACTCTTCCCAAGTGGCCTGCCCCTCTTTCCACATTCCACAGACCTTTCTCTTCCAACTGATCTCCACTAGAATCTCCTTGTTCAACCATGCAGGTCTCCTTCCTCCTTTGTTATACTTCTTTCTCAGGGGGATGCACCGCTCCTGAGCGTGGAGGAAGTGACATTTAAACAGCGACCAGCACTCTTGGACCTTCCTGCCTTCGAAAGCCCTGGCCCATGCGATTCTTCCCAGTAGCTCCCTGAAGACGCCAAAGTTAGCCCTTCTGAGGTCCAAGGTTTTGATCCTGCTTATCGCCCTGCTTCCTCCATGCAGGATTCTGAACTCGACCATTCCATGGTCACTGCAGCTGAGTCTACCTCCGACCTTCACAGCCTCCACCAGTCCCTCCTTGTTTCTTAATACAAGGTCCAGCAGAGTGCCTTTCCTTGTGGGTTCCTTCACCACTTGCGTCAGAAAGTTATCATCGATGCTCTGTAGGAACCGCCTGGATTGTGCCTGCCTAGCTGTATGGTCTTCCCAGCTGATGTCAGGGTGGTTGAAGTCCCCATGAGAACCAGGGCCTGTGATTTTGAGGCTGCTTGTAGCTGCCTGTAGAAAGCCTCATCAATTTCCTTCTCCTGGTCAGGTGGCACTGTAATGTCACCCGTGTGAGACTGTCCCTTAATTCTTACCCACAAGCTCTCAACTCGTTCCTCATTTGCCCCCAGGCCAACCTCAATGCATTCCAGTTGCTCCCTCACATATAGAGCAACTCCACCACCTCTCCTTGTTGGCCTGTCTTTCCTAAAGAGTCTGTAGCCATCCATGACAGCATGCCAGTCATGCGAGTTGTCCGACCGCGTTTCTGTGATGGCGACCAAGTCATAGCCGTCCTGCTGTATAATGGCTTCCAGCTCCTCCTGTTTTTGCCCATGCTACGTGCGTTGGTATAGACACACTTGAGCTGGGCAGCAAATCTCACCCCTGACCCTGGCACGCCAAACCTGGGCTCTTCCCTAGTGAGCTGGGTGATGTCCCCTTCCCCCTTTGAACCTCGTTTAAAGCCCTCTCAATGAGCCCCGCCAGCTCTGTTTAAAGCCCTCTCAATAATCCCCACAGCCTGTCCGACCTTCTTCTTGAGAGCCATTCCACATCCTTTTCTGTGTGGCCCCGCTCTGTACCTGCTAGAGGGGTGGGTCTAGCGGCCTGGCTGCTGGCGATGGCAGAAGGGAACACAGGTCATAGGGACCCCGCAGTTGGAAAGACCGAGTGTCTCGGGCCAGCTCCTGGTGGGAGCGCTGTGTGCGTGCGCAGTTCACTAGCGAACCTGAAGCTGGCCTAGCTCTCGAGCAAGAGGACAGAGACCTTTTCAGTCCCGTGGGTGGCATGTGGCTGCAGCCTACCTGACTGATCAGCCCCAGCATTCACAGACCTTACAAGAGGACCAGGCCTGCCAACCACCGGCCACATCTCCACCTGCTGGAGTCAGGAAGGACTTGGAGGTGCTTGACCACGCATACCCCGAGCTGCTTCCCACCTAGGCACGTCCCCTCTGCACTACCTGTTTGGGGGCTGTGGTGATTAGGGACAGGGCTCAGCCAAACAAGCAAAGCTGTCTCTGCCAGAGTGCTCTCCCCAGAATGACCCCAGCTCTTCCTTCACATATTGCTGAAGGGTGCCCACCTCTCACACCATTCCCTCTTAACCACCTGCAAAAATCTGCTGCTGGCATCACAGAGTATCCACAGAAGACAAGTGACGTTCTCCAAGGCCATCTTCTGCCTGCTCTAAGCAGATATCGGGCACCACCTTCAGGTCAATTTTTGAAAACCAAAGCAGCGTGGAGTGCGGTTTGTTTGGGGACGTCTTCTAGTGCCTATGAAGCCATGCTGCTTCCAATTGCACGTCTGTGGCCACGCATAGCAGGCAGTGCGACTGCCCGCACCAGTGTTGGCCCAGAAGAGCAATGTAGCTGGTAGACCTTCAGTCTCAACCTGCCATCTGGTTCACCTCCGTTTCTGTCTTGTCTCCTGTCTCTCAGTGCTCTTCCCTCTGCCAGGCACTCTTCCCAGTCACTCCATCACCTGCCAGTGCCTTTCGCTGTTCTCGTGTTTCGATGGCAGGTGGTACCTTGAAAGCACTGTCCCAGCCATGGGACCTGCACCTATTTCTCTCCTTTCTCCTCTGTGTGCTCTGGCTGCGTGACACTTTCTTTGACCTCAGAGGCCCTTTGTGCCTGGCTCTCTCCTGCTGCTAAAGCCTGTTCCTGCAAGAGAAGAGGCAATTAGTTGGTGTCTCCTCCCTGCTATCTCACCTGCATCTCCCTGGCCTGGGCAGCTGGTGGGAACTGTCACCATCAGCCCCAGCTGTCCTAGAAGTCCTCTCCTGGCTCTGGGTGTGCTTGGCATCGAACGTGGTTCCTGAAGGAGAAGAGCAAAACTCCAAGTAACTCCTGGGCACCAACCTGCTGGGAGAGCTCATTTGAAGGCAGGTTGGCAGCAAGCCCCAAGGCTGCTCCAGGGGTGCTCCCTGTCCCGAGCTCAGCCACAGGTCCCACACCCGGCTCTCTTGTTACCAAGAGGGATTTGCTTGCATTTTCCTTTTCTTGTAATTCGTGCGTGGGTGCTGGGAAAAGAGGCAGCAGAAGGACGCACTGGCTAAAACCCCTTCTTACTGCCAGCCATAAAGGTGCCTCTCGCCTGGGAGCACGAGAAGGACCCCGTGTTACCACTCTCCATTCCTTACAGGCAGTCTGAAGACTATTCACATATTCATTTTCATACACCACCAAAGTTTTAGCCTCATGTCCCAGCAGTTTGTTTAGAAAAACGTACAATTTAAAAACGTTTTAGAATATCAAGACACCATCTGAAGTCTCCGGCGATGTCTGAAATGTTTTGAGTTGGCTTTGTCCTGTTTCCTTAGATGCTGAAATATAAGTTAGAACAGCACCACACTCGATCACTTCTCTTTTTTTCACATGTCACACAGTGGAATAGAGATGAGAGATCTCCCAGGGAAGTGACAAAAAAGCGGGCCCTGAGCTGGAAGCCACGTGTAGCTGTGTCAGCATGGCACTGTGCTCAGAGCTAAAATCAGTACAATACATAGGCAACCAAGCAGCTCTTTCTGCAAGGTACAATTCCATGTCATACTGACAGAAGTAGATCGTGAGAGTGCCTTGCAATTCTTAAAATGCACAATATTGCATGGCATAGACATGTCTGTTGTCTTTGCCTGCAGCAGAAGGCTGGAGTGGAAGGAAGACACAGAGGAGACTCCTCACAGAGTCAACATGGAATGAGTAAGAAGAGGGGAAAAAAAGTCCCAGAAGCAAAGGTCAAACACATCACCAAGGCATTAAGCTTATTAGCTTGCGGTGCGGTACAGACTGCTTGTTTTCTTTAATAACACTTGATTTTGATTGTGATAAACCACAATACAAACCAAAACACCATACAGCAGTCAATGCAATAAAAAATACAGTACGTACAATAAACGCAACGCCAGGCCCTGCAATACATACCATGCAACTCAACACATACGATACGTACAATACAACACATGCATTGCAATAATGCCGTAGCATGACATACAACACAATATAGGATACAACACCAGCACCACAACACAACACGCACAGCACATACAATAGAAAATACAACACACGCATCACATACAACACATGCTACAGCATACACTGTGTACTGCATACAGTCAAATGCATACAGTACTAAAGACAATACAAACCAAAATACAATGCCTACAACACAAACACAGGATATAGACAAGGCAATCTACGCCACACCATACAACACCGTATCATCCAATACCATACAACACACAGTAGGCACCACACGATAAACAATACAATACCGACACAGCATGCAGTACATACAATGCCTGCATACAGTACAGTGCATACCCTAACCTTCATCAAATAGAATACAATAGATACAGTGCAGAACATAAAATACAATACACCATATACCATACGTGACAGACAATGCAATGCATACTAGACAATACAAATCCCAGTAGTCGAGAAAATACAGTACAAGAAACACCATTCCATATATTCTGTACAAAATAATACATAAAATACCTACAATAAAAGCAATGCCTTACTGTACAATACATTAAAGAGAACACGTAAAATACATTATGACACATAAAATACATAAAATGCAATACAAAATGCAGTGTAACATTATACCATACAATACCATACCATACAATAGATTACATACAGTACAATATAATACAAACTACAATACAAAGAATACAATAAAAACCAGCAGACCATACCATAGAATACAATAAACCCCATACTGTATATACCATACAGCACATGCAATACTTACGAAAAATAAATACCATGCCGTGCAATAGAATACATACAGAAAATGCCATACCATAAAATAAAGCGCAAAATTCACTCAGCCTTCTCTCCCTAGACTCAGCTTTGTGCCTGTGGATGGAGGCTGCCCATGCTTCACAGACTCCCATGCCCCATGGGCCAAGTGCCCACCCCTCCTCTGCCACTCCTTGGTACACTTCATGCTTCACACTTCTGATCTTCAGAGCACTGCACCAATATTAACTAATCTTCTCTCAAATTTCTTTTACCTTCTTCCACATACGCTTCCTGTGTTGTTGCCTCATGAAGATGTCTTTGGCCTGCTCTTGTCCCTGAATTGTTATTTTTTTACTTTGAATTTGATATGTTATATAATCTGTGGGGTTGATCCCGGGGTTTGATTTATCTCGAAGATCTCAAAATGCAATCCAGCCTTACAATCGATCTATAACAAATGAAGGACTATCTTGACATTGCAATAATAGATAAAACAGACTGTCTGAAAGAGGCTTGTGTGCAGCTTGGGTATTTGAGAGGACTAGACTGAAGAAATTCAGAACTGTCATAACATGACTGCACTAACTTTTCTGGTAATTGTCTGAACCAGTATCAACTAAATTTTGAAAAAAAAAAGCATGTTGGAGGTTGATCATAGAATCACAGAATCACAGATGGTAGAGGTTGGAAGGGACCTCTGTGGGTCATCTAGTCCAACCCCCCTGCCCAAGCAGGGTCACCTACTATAGGCTGTAGAGGACCTTGTTCAGGCGGGTCTTGAATATCTCCGAGAAGGAGACTCCACAACCTCCCTGGGCAGCCTATTCCAGTGCTCTGTCACCCTCAGAGGGAAGAAGTTCTTCCTCATGTTCAGACGGAACTTCCTGTGCTTCAGTTTGTGCCCGTTGCCCCTTGTCCTGTCACTGGGCACTACTGAAAAGAGCTTGGCCCCATCCTACTGACACCCACCCTGCAGATATTTGTAAGTATATATTAGGTGCCCTCGCAGCCTTCTCTCTTCAGGCTGAACAAGCCCAGCTCCCTTAGCCTCTCCTTATAGGAGAGATGTTCCAGTCCCCTCACCATCCTCGTAGCCCTTCGCTGGACTCTCTCCAGTAGCTCTTCATCTTACTTGAACTGGGGAGCCCAGAACTGAACACAGTTCCAGATGGGGCCTCACCAGGGCAGTGTGAAGGGGAAGAAAATCCTCCCTCGACCTGCTGGCCACACTCCTCCTAATGCATCCCAGGATCCCATTAGCTTTCTTGGCAGCCATGGCATACTGCTTGCTCATGGTTAACCTGTCGTTCACCAGGACAACCACATCCCTCTCCGCACAGCTGCTCTCCAGCAGGTCCACTCCAAGCCTGTACTGATGCATGGGGTTGTTCCTCCCCAGGAGCAGGACTCTGCATTTGCCTTTGTTGAACCGCATCAGGTTCCTCTCTGCCCAACTTTCCAGCCTATCCAGGTCACGCTGAATGGCAGCGCAGCCTTCTGGTGTATATACCACACCTCCCAGTTTGGTGTCATCAGCAAATATGCTGAGGGTACATTCAAACTCTTCATCCAGGTCGTTGATGAAGAAGTGAAACAAGACTGGGCCTAGTACTGACCCCTGAGGGACACCACTAGTTACCGGTCTCCAACTAGACTCAGCGCCGCTGACTACAACCCTCTGAGTTCTGCCATTCAGACAGTTCTCAATCCACTTCACCAACCACTCATCTAGCCCACACTTCCTGAGCTTCCCTAGGAGGATATTATGGGAGACTGTGTCGAAAGCCTTGCTGAAGTCAAGGTAGAAAACATCCACGGCTCTAACTTCATCTAGCCAGCCAGTCATGCCATCGTAGAAAGCTATCAGATTAGTCAGGCATGAGTTCCCCTTGGTGAAGCCATGCTGACTACTCCTGATAACCTTCTTTTCCTCCACTTGCTTGATGATGGCCTCCAGGATAAGCTGCTCCATCACCTTTCCCGGGATGGAGGTGAGGCTGACCGGCCTGTAGTTCCCTGGGTCCTCCTTCTTGTCCTTTTAGAAGATTGGAGTGACATTGGCCTTTCTCCAGTCCTCGGGCACCTCTCCTGTCCTCCAGGACCTCTCAAAGATGATGGAGAGTGGCTCAGCAATGACATCTGCCAGCTCCCTCAGCACTTGTGGGTGCATTCCATTGGGGCCCATGGATTTGTGGGTATCCAGATTGTTTAATCGATCCCTCACACAGTCCTCCTCAACCAAGGGAAAGTCGTCCTCTCTCTAGGTTTCTTCTCTTACCTCCAGGGCCTGGGATTCTTGAGGGCCTGCCTTGACACTGAAGACTGAAGCAAAGAAGGCATTCAGTAGCTCTGCCTTCTCTGCATCCTCTGTCACCAGGACACCCACCTCATTCAGAAGCGGCCCCACATTGTCCCTAGCCTTTCTTTTGCTGCTGATGTACTTGAAGAAGCCCTTCTTGTTGTTCTTGACATCCCTTGCCAGCTCCAATTCCAAGTGGGTCTTGGCCTTCCTCGTCACATCCCTGCACGCTCTCACCACGTTTTTGTACTCTTCCCAAGTGGCCTGCCCCTCTTTCCACATTCCACGGACCTTTCTCTTCCACCTGATCTCCACTAGAATCTCCTTGTACAACGATGCAGGTCTCCTTCCTCCTTTGTTATACTTCTTTCTCAGGGGGATGCACCGCTCCTGAGCGTGGAGGAAGTGACATTTAAACAGCGACCAGCACTCTTGGACCTTCCTGCCTTCGAAAGCCCTGGCCCATGCGATTCTTCCCAGTAGCTCCCTGAAGACGCCAAATTTAGCCCTTCTGAGGTCCAAGGTTTTGATCCTGCTTATCGCCCTGCTTCCTCCATGCAGGATTCTGAACTCGACCATTCCATGGTCACTGCAGCTGAGTCTACCTCCGACCTTCACAGCCTCCACCAGTCCCTCCTTGTTTCTTAATACAAGGTCCAGCAGAGTGCCTTTCCTTGTGGGTTCCTTCACCACTTGCGTCAGAAAGTTATCGTCGATGCTCTGTAGGACCCGCCTGGATTGTGCCTGCCTAGCTGTATGGTCTTCCCAGCTGATGTCAGGGTGGTTGAAGTCCCCATGAGAACCAGGGCCTGTGATTTTGAGGCTGCTTGTAGCTGCCTGTAGAAAGCCTCATCAATTTCCTTCTCCTGGTCAGGTGGCACTGTAATGTCACCCGTGTGAGACTGTCCCTTAATTCTTACCCACAAGCTCTCAACTCGTTCCTCATTTGCCCCCAGGCCAACCTCAATGCATTCCAGTTGCTCCCTCACATATAGAGCAACTCCACCACCTCTCCTTGTTGGCCTGTCTTTCCTAAAGAGTCTGTAGCCATCCATGACAGCATGCCAGTCATGCGAGTTGTCCGACCGCGTTTCTGTGATGGCGACCAAGTCATAGCCGTCCTGCTGTATAATGGCTTCCAGCTCCTCCTGTTTTTGCCCATGCTACGTGCGTTGGTATAGACACACTTGAGCTGGGCAGCAAATCTCACCCCTGACCCTGGCACGCCAAACCTGGGCTCTTCCCTAGTGAGCTGGGTGATGTCCCCTTCCCCCTTTGAACCTCGTTTAAAGCCCTCTCAATGAGCCCCGCCAGCTCTGTTTAAAGCCCTCTCAATAATCCCCACAGCCTGTCCGACCTTCTTCTTGAGAGCCATTCCACATCCTTTTCTGTGTGGCCCCGCTCTGTACCTGCTAGAGGGGTGGGTCTAGCGGCCTGGCTGCTGGCGATGGCAGAAGGGAACACAGGTCATAGGGACCCCGCAGTTGGAAAGACCGAGTGTCTCGGGCCAGCTCCTGGTGGGAGCGCTGTGTGCGTGCGCAGTGCACTAGCGAACCTGAAGCTGGCCTAGCTCTCGAGCAAGAGGACAGAGACCTTTTCAGTCCCGTGGGTGGCATGTGGCTGCAGCCTACCTGACTGATCAGCCCCAGCATTCACAGACCTTACAAGAGGACCAGGCCTGCCAACCACCGGCCACATCTCCACCTGCTGGAGTCAGGAAGGACTTGGAGGTGCTTGACCACGCATACCCCGAGCTGCTTCCCACCTAGGCACGTCCCCTCTGCACTACCTGTTTGGGGGCTGTGGTGATTAGGGACAGGGCTCAGCCAAACAAGCAAAGCTGTCTCTGCCAGAGTGCTCTCCCCAGAATGACCCCAGCTCTTCCTTCACATATTGCTGAAGTGTGCCCACCTCTCACACCATTCCCTCTTAACCACCTGCAAAAATCTGCTGCTGGCATCACAGAGTATCCACAGAAGACAAGTGACGTTCTCCAAGGCCATCTTCTGCCTGCTCTAAGCAGATATCGGGCACCACCTTCAGGTCAATTTTTGAAAACCAAAGCAGCGTGGAGTGCGGTTTGTTTGGGGACGTCTTCTAGTGCCTATGAAGCCATGCTGCTTCCAATTGCACGTCTGTGGCCACGCATAGCGGGCAGTGCGACTGCCCGCACCAGTGTTGGCCCAGAAGAGCAATGTAGCTGGTAGACCTTCAGTCTCAACCTGCCATCTGGTTCACCTCCGTTTCTGTCTTGTCTCCTGTCTCTCAGTGCTCTTCCCTCTGCCAGGCACTCTTCCCAGTCACTCCATCACCTGCCAGTGCCTTTCGCTGTTCTCGTGTTTCGATGGCAGGTGGTACCTTGAAAGCACTGTCCCAGCCATGGGACCTGCACCTATTTCTCTCCTTTCGCCTCTTTGTGCTCTGGCTGCGTGACACTTTCTTTGACCTCAGAGGCCCTTTGTGCCTGGCTCTCTCCTGCTGCTAAAGCCTGTTCCTGCAAGAGAAGAGGCAATTAGTTGGTGTCTCCTCCCTGCTATCTCACCTGCATCTCCCTGGCCTGGGCAGCTGGTGGGAACTGTCACCATCAGCCCCAGCTGTCCTAGAAGTCCTCTCCTGGCTCTGGGTGTGCTTGGCATCGAACGTGGTTCCTGAAGGAGAAGAGCAAAACTCCAAGTAACTCCTGGGCACCAACCTGCTGGGAGAGCTCATTTGAAGGCAGGTTGGCAGCAAGCCCCAAGGCTGCTCCAGGGGTGCTCCCTGTCCCGAGCTCAGCCACAGGTCCCACACCCGGCTCTCTTGTTACCAAGAGGGATTTGCTTGCATTTTCCTTTTCTTGTAATTCGTGCGTGGGTGCTGGGAAAAGAGGCAGCAGAAGGACGCACTGGCTAAAACCCCTTCTTACTGCCAGCCATAAAGGTGCCTCTCGCCTGGGAGCACGAGAAGGACCCCGTGTTACCACTCTCCATTCCTTACAGGCAGTCTGAAGACTGTTCACATATTCATTTTCATACACCACCAAAGTTTTAGCCTCATGTCCCAGCAGTTTGTTTAGAAAAACGTACAATTTAAAAACGTTTTAGAATATCAAGACACCATCTGAAGTCTCCAGCGATGTCTGAAATGTTTTGAGTTGGCTTTGTCCTGTTTCCTTAGATGCTGAAATATAAGTTAGAACAGCACCACACTCGATCACTTCTCTTTTTTTCACATGTCACACAGTGGAATAGAGATGAGAGATCTCCCAGGGAAGTGACAAAAAAGCGGGCCCTGAGCTGGAAGCCACGTGTAGCTGTGTCAGCATGGCACTGTGCTCAGAGCTAAAATCAGTACAATACATAGGCAACCAAGCAGCTCTTTCTGCAAGGTACAATTCCATGTCATACTGACAGAAGTAGATCGTGAGAGTGCCTTGCAATTCTTAAAATGCACAATATTGCATGGCATAGACATGTCTGTTGTCTTTGCCTGCAGCAGAAGGCTGGAGTGGAAGGAAGACACAGAGGAGACTCCTCACAGAGTCAACATGGAATGAGTAAGAAGAGGGGAAAAAAAGTCCCAGAAGCAAAGGTCAAACACATCACCAAGGCATTAAGCTTATTAGCTTGCGGTGCGGTACAGACTGCTTGTTTTCTTTAATAACACTTGATTTTGATTGTGATAAACCACAATACAAACCAAAACACCATACAGCAGTCAATGCAATAAAAAATACAGTACGTACAATAAACGCAACGCCAGGCCCTGCAATACATACCATGCAACTCAACACATACGATACGTACAATACAACACATGCATTGCAATAATGCCGTAGCATGACATACAACACAATATAGGATACAACACCAGCACCACAACACAACACGCACAGCACATACAATAGAAAATACAACACACGCATCACATACAACACATGCTACAGCATACACTGTGTACTGCATACAGTCAAATGCATACAGTACTAAAGACAATACAAACCAAAATACAATGCCTACAACACAAACACAGGATATAGACAAGGCAATCTACGCCACACCATACAACACCGTATCATCCAATACCATACAACACACAGTAGGCACCACACGATAAACAATACAATACCGACACAGCATGCAGTACATACAATGCCTGCATACAGTACAGTGCATACCCTAACCTTCATCAAATAGAATACAATAGATACAGTGCAGAACATAAAATACAATACACCATATACCATACGTGACAGACAATGCAATGCATACTAGACAATACAAATCCCAGTAGTCAAGAAAATACAGTACAAGAAACACCATTCCATATATTCTGTACAAAATAATACATAAAATACCTACAATAAAAGCAATGCCTTACTGTACAATACATTAAAGAGAACACGTAAAATACATTATGACACATAAAATACATAAAATGCAATACAAAATGCAGTGTAACATTATACCATACAATACCATACCATACAATAGATTACATACAGTACAATATAATACAAACTACAATACAAAGAATACAATAAAAACCAGCAGACCATACCATAGAATACAATAAACCCCATACTGTATATACCATACAGCACATGCAATACTTACGAAAAATAAATACCATGCCGTGCAATAGAATACATACAGAAAATGCCATACCATAAAATAAAGCGCAAAATTCACTCAGCCTTCTCTCCCTAGACTCAGCTTTGTGCCTGTGGATGGAGGCTGCCCATGCTTCACAGACTCCCATGCCCCATGGGCCAAGTGCCCACCCCTCCTCTGCCACTCCTTGGTACACTTCATGCTTCACACTTCTGATCTTCAGAGCACTGCACCAATATTAACTAATCTTCTCTCAAATTTCTTTTACCTTCTTCCACATACGCTTCCTGTGTTGTTGCCTCATGAAGATGTCTTTGGCCTGCTCTTGTCCCTGAATTGTTATTTTTTTACTTTGAATTTGATATGTTATATAATCTGTGGGGTTGATCCCGGGGTTTGATTTATCTCGAAGATCTCAAAATGCAATCCAGCCTTACAATCGATCTATAACAAATGAAGGACTATCTTGACATTGCAATAATAGATAAAACAGACTGTCTGAAAGAGGCTTGTGTGCAGCTTGGGTATTTGAGAGGACTAGACTGAAGAAATTCAGAACTGTCATAACATGACTGCACTAACTTTTCTGGTAATTGTCTGAACCAGTATCAACTAAATTTTGAAAAAAAAAAGCATGTTGGAGGTTGATCATAGAATCACAGAATCACAGATGGTAGAGGTTGGAAGGGACCTCTGTGGGTCATCTAGTCCAACCCCCCTGCCCAAGCAGGGTCACCTACTATAGGCTGTAGAGGACCTTGTTCAGGCGGGTCTTGAATATCTCCGAGAAGGAGACTCCACAACCTCCCTGGGCAGCCTATTCCAGTGCTCTGTCACCCTCAGAGGGAAGAAGTTCTTCCTCATGTTCAGACGGAACTTCCTGTGCTTCAGTTTGTGCCCGTTGCCCCTTGTCCTGTCACTGGGCACTACTGAAAAGAGCTTGGCCCCATCCTACTGACACCCACCCTGCAGATATTTGTAAGTATATATTAGGTGCCCTCGCAGCCTTCTCTCTTCAGGCTGAACAAGCCCAGCTCCCTTAGCCTCTCCTTATAGGAGAGATGTTCCAGTCCCCTCACCATCCTCGTAGCCCTTCGCTGGACTCTCTCCAGTAGCTCTTCATCTTACTTGAACTGGGGAGCCCAGAACTGAACACAGTTCCAGATGGGGCCTCACCAGGGCAGTGTGAAGGGGAAGAAAATCCTCCCTCGACCTGCTGGCCACACTCCTCCTAATGCATCCCAGGATCCCATTAGCTTTCTTGGCAGCCATGGCATACTGCTTGCTCATGGTTAACCTGTCGTTCACCAGGACAACCACATCCCTCTCCGCACAGCTGCTCTCCAGCAGGTCCACTCCAAGCCTGTACTGATGCATGGGGTTGTTCCTCCCCAGGAGCAGGACTCTGCATTTGCCTTTGTTGAACCGCATCAGGTTCCTCTCTGCCCAACTTTCCAGCCTATCCAGGTCACGCTGAATGGCAGCGCAGCCTTCTGGTGTATATACCACACCTCCCAGTTTGGTGTCATCAGCAAATATGCTGAGGGTACATTCAAACTCTTCATCCAGGTCGTTGATGAAGAAGTGAAACAAGACTGGGCCTAGTACTGACCCCTGAGGGACACCACTAGTTACCGGTCTCCAACTAGACTCAGCGCCGCTGACTACAACCCTCTGAGTTCTGCCATTCAGACAGTTCTCAATCCACTTCACCAACCACTCATCTAGCCCACACTTCCTGAGCTTCCCTAGGAGGATATTATGGGAGACTGTGTCGAAAGCCTTGCTGAAGTCAAGGTAGAAAACATCCACGGCTCTAACTTCATCTAGCCAGCCAGTCATGCCATCGTAGAAAGCTATCAGATTAGTCAGGCATGAGTTCCCCTTGGTGAAGCCATGCTGACTACTCCTGATAACCTTCTTTTCCTCCACTTGCTTGATGATGGCCTCCAGGATAAGCTGCTCCATCACCTTTCCCGGGATGGAGGTGAGGCTGACCGGCCTGTAGTTCCCTGGGTCCTCCTTCTTGTCCTTTTAGAAGATTGGAGTGACATTGGCCTTTCTCCAGTCCTCGGGCACCTCTCCTGTCCTCCAGGACCTCTCAAAGATGATGGAGAGTGGCTCAGCAATGACATCTGCCAGCTCCCTCAGCACTTGTGGGTGCATTCCATTGGGGCCCATGGATTTGTGGGTATCCAGATTGTTTAATCGATCCCTCACACAGTCCTCCTCAACCAAGGGAAAGTCGTCCTCTCTCTAGGTTTCTTCTCTTACCTCCAGGGCCTGGGATTCTTGAGGGCCTGCCTTGACACTGAAGACTGAAGCAAAGAAGGCATTCAGTAGCTCTGCCTTCTCTGCATCCTCTGTCACCAGGACACCCACCTCATTCAGAAGCGGCCCCACATTGTCCCTAGCCTTTCTTTTGCTGCTGATGTACTTGAAGAAGCCCTTCTTGTTGTTCTTGACATCCCTTGCCAGCTCCAATTCCAAGTGGGTCTTGGCCTTCCTCGTCACATCCCTGCACGCTCTCACCACGTTTTTGTACTCTTCCCAAGTGGCCTGCCCCTCTTTCCACATTCCACGGACCTTTCTCTTCCACCTGATCTCCACTAGAATCTCCTTGTACAACGATGCAGGTCTCCTTCCTCCTTTGTTATACTTCTTTCTCAGGGGGATGCACCGCTCCTGAGCGTGGAGGAAGTGACATTTAAACAGCGACCAGCACTCTTGGACCTTCCTGCCTTCGAAAGCCCTGGCCCATGCGATTCTTCCCAGTAGCTCCCTGAAGACGCCAAATTTAGCCCTTCTGAGGTCCAAGGTTTTGATCCTGCTTATCGCCCTTCTTCCTCCATGCAGGATTCTGAACTCGACCATTCCATGGTCACTGCAGCTGAGTCTACCTCCGACCTTCACAGCCTCCACCAGTCCCTCCTTGTTTGTTAATACAAGGTCCAGCAGAGTGCCTTTCCTTGTGGGTTCCTTCACCACTTGCGTCAGAAAGTTATCGTCGATGCTCTGTAGGAACCGCCTGGATTGTGCCTGCCTAGCTGTATGGTCTTCCCAGCTGATGTCAGGGTGGTTGAAGTCCCCATGAGAACCAGGGCCTGTGATTTTGAGGCTGCTTGTAGCTGCCTGTAGAAAGCCTCATCAATTTCCTTCTCCTGGTCAGGTGGCACTGTAATGTCACCCGTGTGAGACTGTCCCTTAATTCTTACCCACAAGCTCTCAACTCGTTCCTCATTTGCCCCCAGGCCAACCTCAATGCATTCCAGTTGCTCCCTCACATATAGAGCAACTCCACCACCTCTCCTTGTTGGCCTGTCTTTCCTAAAGAGTCTGTAGCCATCCATGACAGCATGCCAGTCATGCGAGTTGTCCGACCGCGTTTCTGTGATGGCGACCAAGTCATAGCCGTCCTGCTGTATAATGGCTTCCAGCTCCTCCTGTTTTTGCCCATGCTACGTGCGTTGGTATAGACACACTTGAGCTGGGCAGCAAATCTCACCCCTGACCCTGGCACGCCAAACCTGGGCTCTTCCCTAGTGAGCTGGGTGATGTCCCCTTCCCCCTTTGAACCTCGTTTAAAGCCCTCTCAATGAGCCCCGCCAGCTCTGTTTAAAGCCCTCTCAATAATCCCCACAGCCTGTCCGACCTTCTTCTTGAGAGCCATTCCACATCCTTTTCTGTGTGGCCCCGCCCTGTACCTGCTAGAGGGGTGGGTCTAGCGGCCTGGCTGCTGGCGATGGCAGAAGGGAACACAGGTCATAGGGACCCCGCAGTTGGAAAGACCGAGTGTCTCGGGCCAGCTCCTGGTGGGAGCGCTGTGTGCGTGCGCAGTGCACTAGCGAACCTGAAGCTGGCCTAGCTCTCGAGCAAGAGGACAGAGACCTTTTCAGTCCCGTGGGTGGCATGTGGCTGCAGCCTACCTGACTGATCAGCCCCAGCATTCACAGACCTTACAAGAGGACCAGGCCTGCCAACCACCGGCCACATCTCCACCTGCTGGAGTCAGGAAGGACTTGGAGGTGCTTGACCACGCATACCCCGAGCTGCTTCCCACCTAGGCACGTCCCCTCTGCACTACCTGTTTGGGGGCTGTGGTGATTAGGGACAGGGCTCAGCCAAACAAGCAAAGCTGTCTCTGCCAGAGTGCTCTCCCCAGAATGACCCCAGCTCTTCCTTCACATATTGCTGAAGTGTGCCCACCTCTCACACCATTCCCTCTTAACCACCTGCAAAAATCTGCTGCTGGCATCACAGAGTATCCACAGAAGACAAGTGACGTTCTCCAAGGCCATCTTCTGCCTGCTCTAAGCAGATATCGGGCACCACCTTCAGGTCAATTTTTGAAAACCAAAGCAGCGTGGAGTGCGGTTTGTTTGGGGACGTCTTCTAGTGCCTATGAAGCCATGCTGCTTCCAATTGCACGTCTGTGGCCACGCATAGCGGGCAGTGCGACTGCCCGCACCAGTGTTGGCCCAGAAGAGCAATGTAGCTGGTAGACCTTCAGTCTCAACCTGCCATCTGGTTCACCTCCGTTTCTGTCTTGTCTCCTGTCTCTCAGTGCTCTTCCCTCTGCCAGGCACTCTTCCCAGTCACTCCATCACCTGCCAGTGCCTTTCGCTGTTGTCGTTCTTCGATGGCAGGTGGTACCTTGAAAGCACTGTCCCAGCCATGGGACCTGCACCTATTTCTCTCCTTTCGCCTCTTTGTGCTCTGGCTGCGTGACACTTTCTTTGACCTCAGAGGCCCTTTGTGCCTGGCTCTCTCCTGCTGCTAAAGCCTGTTCCTGCAAGAGAAGAGGCAATTAGTTGGTGTCTCCTCCCTGCTATCTCACCTGCATCTCCCTGGCCTGGGCAGCTGGTGGGAACTGTCACCATCAGCCCCAGCTGTCCTAGAAGTCCTCTCCTGGCTCTGGGTGTGCTTGGCATCGAACGTGGTTCCTGAAGGAGAAGAGCAAAACTCCAAGTAACTCCTGGGCACCAACCTGCTGGGAGAGCTCATTTGAAGGCAGGTTGGCAGCAAGCCCCAAGGCTGCTCCAGGGGTGCTCCCTGTCCCGAGCTCAGCCACAGGTCCCACACCCGGCTCTCTTGTTACCAAGAGGGATTTGCTTGCATTTTCCTTTTCTTGTAATTCGTGCGTGGGTGCTGGGAAAAGAGGCAGCAGAAGGACGCACTGGCTAAAACCCCTTCTTACTGCCAGCCATAAAGGTGCCTCTCGCCTGGGAGCACGAGAAGGACCCCGTGTTACCACTCTCCATTCCTTACAGGCAGTCTGAAGACTATTCACATATTCATTTTCATACACCACCAAAGTTTTAGCCTCATGTCCCAACAGTTTGTTTAGAAAAACGTACAATTTAAAAACGTTTTAGAATATCAAGACACCATCTGAAGTCTCCGGCGATGTCTGAAATGTTTTGAGTTGGCTTTGTCCTGTTTCCTTAGATGCTGAAATATAAGTTAGAACAGCACCACACTCGATCACTTCTCTTTTTTTCACATGTCACACAGTGGAATAGAGATGAGAGATCTCCCAGGGAAGTGACAAAAAAGCGGGCCCTGAGCTGGAAGCCACGTGTAGCTGTGTCAGCATGGCACTGTGCTCAGAGCTAAAATCAGTACAATACATAGGCAACCAAGCAGCTCTTTCTGCAAGGTACAATTCCATGTCATACTGACAGAAGTAGATCGTGAGAGTGCCTTGCAATTCTTAAAATGCACAATATTGCATGGCATAGACATGTCTGTTGTCTTTGCCTGCAGCAGAAGGCTGGAGTGGAAGGAAGACACAGAGGGGACTCCTCACAGAGTCAACATGGAATGAGTAAGAAGAGGGGAAAAAAAGTCCCAGAAGCAAAGGTCAAACACATCACCAAGGCATTAAGCTTATTAGCTTGCGGTGCGGTACAGACTGCTTGTTTTCTTTAATAACACTTGATTTTGATTGTGATAAACCACAATACAAACCAAAACACCATACAGCAGTCAATGCAATAAAAAATACAGTACGTACAAGAAACGCAACGCCAGGCCCTGCAATACATACCATGCAACTCAACACATACGATACGTACAATACAACACATGCATTGCAATAATGCCGTAGCATGACATACAACACAATATAGGATACAACACCAGCACCACAACACAACACGCACAGCACATACAATAGAAAATACAACACACGCATCACATACAACACATGCTACAGCATACACTGTGTACTGCATACAGTCAAATGCATACAGTACTAAAGACAATACAAACCAAAATACAATGCCTACAACACAAACACAGGATATAGACAAGGCAATCTACGCCACACCATACAACACCGTATCATCCAATACCATACAACACACAGTAGGCACCACATGATAAACAATACAATACCGACACAGCATGCAGTACATACAATGCCTGCATACAGTACAGTGCATATCCTAACCTTCATCAAATAGAATACAATAGATACAGTGCAGAACATAAAATACAATACACCATATACCATACGTGACAGACAATGCAATGCATACTAGACAATACAAATCCCAGTAGTCGAGAAAATACAGTACAAGAAACACCATTCCATATATTCTGTACAAAATAATACATAAAATACCTACAATAACATCAATGCCTTACTGTACAATACATTAAAGAGAACACGTAAAATACATTATGACACATAAAATACATAAAATGCAATACAAAATGCAGTGTAACATTATACCATACAATACCATACCATACAATAGATAACATACAGTACAATATAATACAAACTACAATACAAAGAATACAATAAAAACCAGCAGACCATACCATAGAATACAATAAACCCCATACTGTATATACCATACAGCACATGCAATACTTACGAAAAATAAATACCATGCCATGCAATAGAATACATACAGAAAATGCCATACCATAAAATAAAGCGCAAAATTCACTCAGCCTTCTCTCCCTAGACTCAGCTTTGTGCCTGTGGATGGAGGCTGCCCATGCTTCACAGACTCCCATGCCCCATGGGCCAAGTGCCCACCCCTCCTCTGCCACTCCTTGGTACACTTCATGCTTCACACTTCTGATCTTCAGAGCACTGCACCCATATTAACTAATCTTCTCTCAAATTTCTTTTACCTTCTTCCACATACGCTTCCTGTGTTGTTGCCTCATGAAGATGTCTTTGGCCTGCTCTTGTCCCTGAATTGTTATTTTTTTACTTTGAATTTGATATGTTATATAATCTGTGGGGTTGATCCCGGGGTTTGATTTATCTTGAAGATCTCAAAATGCAATCCAGCCTTACAATCGATCTATAACAAATGAAGGACTATCTTGACATTGCAATAATAGATAAAACAGACTGTCTGAAAGAGGCTTGTGTGCAGCTTGGGTATTTGAGAGGACTAGACTGAAGAAATTCAGAACTGTCATAACATGACTGCACTAACTTTTCTGGTAATTGTCTGAACCAGTATCAACTAAATTTTGAAAAAAAAAAAAAGCATGTTGGAGGTTGATCATAGAATCACAGAATCACAGATGGTAGAGGTTGGAAGGGACCTCTGTGGGTCATCTAGTCCAACCCCCCTGCCCAAGCAGGGTCACCTACTATAGGCTGTAGAGGACCTTGTTCAGGCGGGTCTTGAATATCTCCGAGAAGGAGACTCCACAACCTCCCTGGGCAGCCTGTTCCAGTGCTCTGTCACCCTCAGAGGGAAGAAGTTCTTCCTCATGTTCAGACGGAACTTCCTGTGCTTCAGTTTGTGCCCGTTGCCCCTTGTCCTGTCACTGGGCACTACTGAAAAGAGCTTGGCCCCATCCTACTGACACCCACCCTGCAGATATTTGTAAGTATATATTAGGTGCCCTCGCAGCCTTCTCTCTTCAGGCTGAACAAGCCCAGCTCCCTTAGCCTCTCCTTATAGGAGAGATGTTCCAGTCCCCTCACCATCCTCGTAGCCCTTCGCTGGACTCTCTCCAGTAGCTCTTCATCTTACTTGAACTGGGGAGCCCAGAACTGAACACAGTTCCAGATGGGGCCTCACCAGGGCAGTGTGAAGGGGAAGAAAATCCTCCCTCGACCTGCTGGCCACACTCCTCCTAATGCATCCCAGGATCCCATTAGCTTTCTTGGCAGCCATGGCATACTGCTTGCTCATGGTTAACCTGTCGTTCACCAGGACAACCAGATCCCTCTCCGCACAGCTGCTCTCCAGCAGGTCCACTCCAAGCCTGTACTGATGCATGGGGTTGTTCCTCCCCAGGAGCAGGACTCTGCATTTGCCTTTGTTGAACCGCATCAGGTTCCTCTCTGCCCAACTTTCCAGCCTATCCAGGTCACGCTGAATGGCAGCACAGCCTTCTGGTGTATATACCACACCTCCCAGTTTGGTGTCATCAGCAAATATGCTGAGGGTACATTCAAACTCTTCATCCAGGTCGTTGATGAAGAAGTGAAACAAGACTGGGCCTAGTACTGACCCCTGAGGGACACCACTAGTTACCGGTCTCCAACTAGACTCAGCGCCGCTGACTACAACCCTCTGAGTTCTGCCATTCAGACAGTTCTCAATCCACTTCACCAACCACTCATCTAGCCCACACTTCCTGAGCTTCCCTAGGAGGATATTATGGGAGACTGTGTCGAAAGCCTTGCTGAAGTCAAGGTAGAAAACATCCACGGCTCTAACTTCATCTAGCCAGCCAGTCATGCCATCGTAGAAAGCTATCAGAGTAGTCAGGCATGAGTTCCCCTTGGTGAAGCCATGCTGACTACTCCTGATAACCTTCTTTTCCTCCACTTGCTTGATGATGGCCTCCAGGATAAGCTGCTCCATCACCTTTCCCGGGATGGAGGTGAGGCTGACCGGCCTGTAGTTCCCTGGGTCCTCCTTCTTGTCCTTTTAGAAGATTGGAGTGACATTGGCCTTTCTCCAGTCCTCGGGCACCTCTCCTGTCCTCCAGGACCTCTCAAAGATGATGGAGAGTGGCTCAGCAATGACATCTGCCAGCTCCCTCAGCACTTGTGGGTGCATTCCATTGGGGCCCATGGATTTGTGGGTATCCAGATTGTTTAATCGATCCCTCACACAGTCCTCCTCAACCAAGGGAAAGTCGTCCTCTCTCTAGGTTTCTTCTCTTACCTCCAGGGCCTGGGATTCTTGAGGGCCTGCCTTGACACTGAAGACTGAAGCAAAGAAGGCATTCAGTAGCTCTGCCTTCTCTGCATCCTCTGTCACCAGGACACCCACCTCATTCAGCAGCGGCCCCACATTGTCCCTAGCCTTTCTTTTGCTGCTGATGTACTTGAAGAAGCCCTTCTTGTTGTTTTTGACATCCCTTGCCAGCTCCAATTCCAAGTGGGTCTTGGCCTTCCTCGTCACATCCCTGCACGCTCTCACCACGTTTTTGTACTCTTCCCAAGTGGCCTGCCCCTCTTTCCACATTCCACAGACCTTTCTCTTCCAACTGATCTCCACTAGAATCTCCTTGTTCAACCATGCAGGTCTCCTTCCTCCTTTGTTATACTTCTTTCTCAGGGGGATGCACCGCTCCTGAGCGTGGAGGAAGTGACATTTAAACAGCGACCAGCACTCTTGGACCTTCCTGCCTTCGAAAGCCCTGGCCCATGCGATTCTTCCCAGTAGCTCCCTGAAGACGCCAAAGTTAGCCTTTCTGAGGTCCAAGGTTTTTATCCTGCTTATCGCCCTGCTTCCTCCATGCAGGATTCTGAACTCGACCATTCCATGGTCACTGCAGCTGAGTCTACCTCCGACCTTCACAGCCTCCACCAGTCCCTCCTTGTTTGTTAATACAAGGTCCAGCAGAGTGCCTTTCCTTGTGGGTTCCTTCACCACTTGCGTCAGAAAGTTATCGTCGATGCTCTGTAGGAACCTCCTGGATTGTGCCTGCCTAGCTGTATGGTCTTCCCAGCTGATGTCAGGGTGGTTGAAGTCCCCATGAGAACCAGGGCCTGTGATTTTGAGGCTGCTTGTAGCTGCCTGTAGAAAGCCTCATCAATTTCCTTCTCCTGGTCAGGTGGCACTGTAATGTCACCCGTGTGAGACTGTCCCTTAATTCTTACCCACAAGCTCTCAACTCGTTCCTCATTTGCCCCCAGGCCAACCTCAATGCATTCCAGTTGCTCCCTCACATATAGAGCAACTCCACCACCTCTCCTTGTTGGCCTGTCTTTCCTAAAGAGTCTGTAGCCATCCATGACAGCATGCCAGTCATGCGAGTTGTCCGACCGCGTTTCTGTGATGGCGACCAAGTCATAGCCGTCCTGCTGTATAATGGCTTCCAGCTCCTCCTGTTTTTGCCCATGCTACGTGCGTTGGTATAGACACACTTGAGCTGGGCAGCAAATCTCACCCCTGACCCTGGCACGCCAAACCTGGGCTCTTCCCTAGTGAGCTGGGTGATGTCCCCTTCCCCCTTTGAACCTCGTTTAAAGCCCTCTCAATGAGCCCCGCCAGCTCTGTTTAAAGCCCTCTCAATAATCCCCACAGCCTGTCCGACCTTCTTCTTGAGAGCCATTCCACATCCTTTTCTGTGTGGCCCCGCCCTGTACCTGCTAGAGGGGTGGGTCTAGCGGCCTGGCTGCTGGCGATGGCAGAAGGGAACACAGGTCATAGGGACCCCGCAGTTGGAAAGACCGAGTGTCTCGGGCCAGCTCCTGGTGGGAGCGCTGTGTGCGTGCGCAGTGCACTAGCGAACCTGAAGCTGGCCTAGCTCTCGAGCAAGAGGACAGAGACCTTTTCAGTCCCGTGGGTGGCATGTGGCTGCAGCCTACCTGACTGATCAGCCCCAGCATTCACAGACCTTACAAGAGCACCAGGCCTGCCAACCACCGGCCACATCTCCACCTGCTGGAGTCAGGAAGGACTTGGAGGTGCTTGACCACGCATACCCCGAGCTGCTTCCCACCTAGGCACGTCCCCTCTGCACTACCTGTTTGGGGGCTGTGGTGATTAGGGACAGGGCTCAGCCAAACAAGCAAAGCTGTCTCTGCCAGAGTGCTCTCCCCAGAATGACCCCAGCTCTTCCTTCACATATTGCTGAAGTGTGCCCACCTCTCACACCATTCCCTCTTAACCACCTGCAAAAATCTGCTGCTGGCATCACAGAGTATCCACAGAAGACAAGTGACGTTCTCCAAGGCCATCTTCTGCCTGCTCTAAGCAGATATCGGGCACCACCTTCAGGTCAATTTTTGAAAACCAAAGCAGCGTGGAGTGCGGTTTGTTTGGGGACGTCTTCTAGTGCCTATGAAGCCATGCTGCTTCCAATTGCACGTCTGTGGCCACGCATAGCGGGCAGTGCGACTGCCCGCACCAGTGTTGGCCCAGAAGAGCAATGTAGCTGGTAGACCTTCAGTCTCAACCTGCCATCTGGTTCACCTACGTTTCTGTCTTGTCTCCTGTCTCTCAGTGCTCTTCCCTCTGCCAGGCACTCTTCCCAGTCACTCCATCACCTGCCAGTGCCTTTCGCTGTTCTCGTGTTTCGATGGCAGGTGGTACCTTGAAAGCACTGTCCCAGCCATGGGACCTGCACCTATTTCTCTCCTTTCGCCTCTTTGTGCTCTGGCTGCGTGACACTTTCTTTGACCTCAGAGGCCCTTTGTGCCTGGCTCTCTCCTGCTGCTAAAGCCTGTTTCTGCAAGAGAAGAGGCAATTAGTTGGTGTCTCCTCCCTGCTATCTCACCTGCATCTCCCTGGCCTGGGCAGCTGGTGGGAACTGTCACCATCAGCCCCAGCTGTCCTAGAAGTCCTCTCCTGGCTCTGGGTGTGCTTGGCATCGAACGTGGTTCCTGAAGGAGAAGAGCAAAACTCCAAGTAACTCCTGGGCACCAACCTGCTGGGAGAGCTCATTTGAAGGCAGGTTGGCAGCAAGCCCCAAGGCTGCTCCAGGGGTGCTCCCTGTCCCGAGCTCAGCCACAGGTCCCACACCCGGCTCTCTTGTTACCAAGAGGGATTTGCTTGCATTTTCCTTTTCTTGTAATTCGTGCGTGGGTGCTGGGAAAAGAGGCAGCAGAAGGACGCACTGGCTAAAACCCCTTCTTACTGCCAGCCATAAAGGTGCCTCTCGCCTGGGAGCACGAGAAGGACCCCGTGTTACCACTCTCCATTCCTTACAGGCAGTCTGAAGACTATTCACATATTCATTTTCATACACCACCAAAGTTTTAGCCTCATGTCCCAGCAGTTTGTTTAGAAAAACGTACAATTTAAAAACGTTTTAGAATATCAAGACACCATCTGAAGTCTCCAGCGATGTCTGAAATGTTTTGAGTTGGCTTTGTCCTGTTTCCTTAGATGCTGAAATATAAGTTAGAACAGCACCACACTCGATCACTTCTCTTTTTTTCACATGTCACACAGTGGAATAGAGATGAGAGATCTCCCAGGGAAGTGACAAAAAAGCGGGCCCTGAGCTGGAAGCCACGTGTAGCTGTGTCAGCATGGCACTGTGCTCAGAGCTAAAATCAGTACAATACATAGGCAACCAAGCAGCTCTTTCTGCAAGGTACAATTCCATGTCATACTGACAGAAGTAGATCGTGAGAGTGCCTTGCAATTCTTAAAATGCACAATATTGCATGGCATAGACATGTCTGTTGTCTTTGCCTGCAGCAGAAGGCTGGAGTGGAAGGAAGACACAGAGGGGACTCCTCACAGAGTCAACATGGAATGAGTAAGAAGAGGGGAAAAAAAGTCCCAGAAGCAAAGGTCAAACACATCACCAAGGCATTAAGCTTATTAGCTTGCGGTGCGGTACAGACTGCTTGTTTTCTTTAATAACACTTGATTTTGATTGTGATAAACCACAATACAAACCAAAACACCATACAGCAGTCAATGCAATAAAAAATACAGTACGTACAATAAACGCAACGCCAGGCCCTGCAATACATACCATGCAACTCAACACATACGATACGTACAATACAACACATGCATTACAATAATGCCGTAGCATGACATACAACACAATATAGGATACAACACCAGCACCACAACACAACACGCACAGCACATACAATAGAAAATACAACACACGCATCACATACAACACATGCTACAGCATACACTGTGTACTGCATACAGTCAAATGCATACAGTACTAAAGACAATACAAACCAAAATACAATGCCTACAACACAAACACAGGATATAGACAAGGCAATCTACGCCACACCATACAACACCGTATCATCCAATACCATACAACACACAGTAGGCACCACACGATAAACAATACAATACCGACACAGCATGCAGTACATACAATGCCTGCATACAGTACAGTGCATACCCTAACCTTCATCAAATAGAATACAATAGATACAGTGCAGAACATAAAATACAATACACCATATACCATACGTGACAGACAATGCAATGCATACTAGACAATACAAATCCCAGTAGTCAAGAAAATACAGTACAAGAAACACCATTCCATATATTCTGTACAAAATAATACATAAAATACCTACAATAAAAGCAATGCCTTACTGTACAATACATTAAAGAGAACACGTAAAATACATTATGACACATAAAATACATAAAATGCAATACAAAATGCAGTGTAACATTATACCATACAATACCATACCATACAATAGATAACATACAGTACAATATAATACAAACTACAATACAAAGAATACAATAAAAACCAGCAGACCATACCATAGAATACAATAAACCCCATACTGTATATACCATACAGCACATGCAATACTTACGAAAAATAAATACCATGCCGTGCAATAGAATACATACAGAAAATGCCATACCATAAAATAAAGCGCAAAATTCACTCAGCCTTCTCTCCCTAGACTCAGCTTTGTGCCTGTGGATGGAGGCTGCCCATGCTTCACAGACTCCCATGCCCCATGGGCCAAGTGCCCACCCCTCCTCTGCCACTCCTTGGTACACTTCATGCTTCACACTTCTGATCTTCAGAGCACTGCACCCATATTAACTAATCTTCTCTCAAATTTCTTTTACCTTCTTCCACATACGCTTCCTGTGTTGTTGCCTCATGAAGATGTCTTTGGCCTGCTCTTGTCCCTGAATTGTTATTTTTTTACTTTGAATTTGATATGTTATATAATCTGTGGGGTTGATCCCGGGGTTTGATTTATCTTGAAGATCTCAAAATGCAATCCAGCCTTACAATCGATCTATAACAAATGAAGGACTATCTTGACATTGCAATAATAGATAAAACAGACTGTCTGAAAGAGGCTTGTGTGCAGCTTGGGTATTTGAGAGGACTAGACTGAAGAAATTCAGAACTGTCATAACATGACTGCACTAACTTTTCTGGTAATTGTCTGAACCAGTATCAACTAAATTTTGAAAAAAAAAAGCATGTTGGAGGTTGATCATAGAATCACAGAATCACAGATGGTAGAGGTTGGAAGGGACCTCTGTGGGTCATCTAGTCCAACCCCCCTGCCCAAGCAGGGTCACCTACTATAGGCTGTAGAGGACCTTGTTCAGGCGGGTCTTGAATACCTCCGAGAAGGAGACTCCACAACCTCCCTGGGCAGCCTGTTCCAGTGCTCTGTCACCCTCAGAGGGAAGAAGTTCTTCCTCATGTTCAGACGGAACTTCCTGTGCTTCAGTTTGTGCCCGTTGCCCCTTGTCCTGTCACTGGGCACTACTGAAAAGAGCTTGGCCCCATCCTACTGACACCCACCCTGCAGATATTTGTAAGTATATATTAGGTGCCCTCGCAGCCTTCTCTCTTCAGGCTGAACAAGCCCAGCTCCCTTAGCCTCTCCTTATAGGAGAGATGTTCCAGTCCCCTCACCATCCTCGTAGCCCTTCGCTGGACTCTCTCCAGTAGCTCTTCATCTTACTTGAACTGGGGAGCCCAGAACTGAACACAGTTCCAGATGGGGCCTCACCAGGGCAGTGTGAAGGGGAAGAAAATCCTCCCTCGACCTGCTGGCCACACTCCTCCTAATGCATCCCAGGATCCCATTAGCTTTCTTGGCAACCATGGCATACTGCTTGCTCATGGTTAACCTGTCGTTCACCAGGACAACCAGATCCCTCTCCGCACAGCTGCTCTCCAGCAGGTCCACTCCAAGCCTGTACTGATGCATGGGGTTGTTCCTCCCCAGGAGCAGGACTCTGCATTTGCCTTTGTTGAACCGCATCAGGTTCCTCTCTGCCCAACTTTCCAGCCTATCCAGGTCACGCTGAATGGCAGCACAGCCTTCTGGTGTATATACCACACCTCCCAGTTTGGTGTCATCAGCAAATATGCTGAGGGTACATTCAAACTCTTCATCCAGGTCGTTGATGAAGAAGTGAAACAAGACTGGGCCTAGTACTGACCCCTGAGGGACACCACTAGTTACCGGTCTCCAACTAGACTCAGCGCCGCTGACTACAACCCTCTGAGTTCTGCCATTCAGACAGTTCTCAATCCACTTCACCAACCACTCATCTAGCCCACACTTCCTGAGCTTCCCTAGGAGGATATTATGGGAGACTGTGTCGAAAGCCTTGCTGAAGTCAAGGTAGAAAACATCCACGGCTCTAACTTCATCTAGCCAGCCAGTCATGCCATCGTAGAAAGCTATCAGATTAGTCAGGCATGAGTTCCCCTTGGTGAAGCCATGCTGACTACTCCTGATAACCTTCTTTTCCTCCACTTGCTTGATGATGGCCTCCAGGATAAGCTGCTCCATCACCTTTCCCGGGATGGAGGTGAGGCTGACCGGCCTGTAGTTCCCTGGGTCCTGCTTCTTGTCCTTTTAGAAGATTGGAGTGACATTGGCCTTCCTCCAGTCCTCGGGCACCTCTCCTGTCCTCCAGGACCTCTCAAAGATGATGGAGAGTGGCTCAGCAATGACATCTGCCAGCTCCCTCAGCACTTGTGGGTGCATTCCATTGGGGCCCATGGATTTGTGGGTATCCAGATTGTTTAATCGATCCCTCACACAGTCCTCCTCAACCAAGGGAAAGTCGTCCTCTCTCTAGGTTTCTTCTCTTACCTCCAGGGCCTGGGATTCTTGAGGGCCTGCCTTGACACTGAAGACTGAAGCAAAGAAGGCATTCAGTAGCTCTGCCTTCTCTGCATCCTCTGTCACCAGGACACCCACCTCATTCAGCAGCGGCCCCACATTGTCCCTAGCCTTTCTTTTGCTGCTGATGTACTTGAAGAAGCCCTTCTTGTTGTTCTTGACATCCCTTGCCAGCTCCAATTCCAAGTGGGTCTTGGCCTTCCTCGTCACATCCCTGCACGCTCTCACCACGTTTTTGTACTCTTCCCAAGTGGCCTGCCCCTCTTTCCACATTCCACGGACCTTTCTCTTCCACCTGATCTCCACTAGAATCTCCTTGTTCAACCATGCAGGTCTCCTTCCTCCTTTGTTATACTTCTTTCTCAGGGGGATGCACCGCTCCTGAGCGTGGAGGAAGTGACATTTAAACAGCGACCAGCACTCTTGGACCTTCCTGCCTTCGAAAGCCCTGGCCCATGCGATTCTTCCCAGTAGCTCCCTGAAGACGCCAAATTTAGCCCTTCTGAGGTCCAAGGTTTTGATCCTGCTTATCGCCCTTCTTCCTCCATGCAGGATTCTGAACTCGACCATTCCATGGTCACTGCAGCTGAGTCTACCTCCGACCTTCACAGCCTCCACCAGTCCCTCCTTGTTTGTTAATACAAGGTCCAGCAGAGTGCCTTTCCTTGTGGGTTCCTTCACCACTTGCGTCAGAAAGTTATCGTCGATGCTCTGTAGGAACCGCCTGGATTGTGCCTGCCTAGCTGTATGGTCTTCCCAGCTGATGTCAGGGTGGTTGAAGTCCCCATGAGAACCAGGGCCTGTGATTTTGAGGCTGCTTGTAGCTGCCTGTAGAAAGCCTCATCAATTTCCTTCTCCTGGTCAGGTGGCACTGTAATGTCACCCGTGTGAGACTGTCCCTTAATTCTTACCCACAAGCTCTCAACTCGTTCCTCATTTGCCCCCAGGCCAACCTCAATGCATTCCAGTTGCTCCCTCACATATAGAGCAACTCCACCACCTCTCCTTGTTGGCCTGTCTTTCCTAAAGAGTCTGTAGCCATCCATGACAGCATGCCAGTCATGCGAGTTGTCCGACCGCGTTTCTGTGATGGCGACCAAGTCATAGCCGTCCTGCTGTATAATGGCTTCCAGCTCCTCCTGTTTTTGCCCATGCTACGTGCGTTGGTATAGACACACTTGAGCTGGGCAGCAAATCTCACCCCTGACCCTGGCACGCCAAACCTGGGCTCTTCCCTAGTGAGCTGGGTGATGTCCCCTTCCCCCTTTGAACCTCGTTTAAAGCCCTCTCAATGAGCCCCGCCAGCTCTGTTTAAAGCCCTCTCAATAATCCCCACAGCCTGTCCGACCTTCTTCTTGAGAGCCATTCCACATCCTTTTCTGTGTGGCCCCGCTCTGTACCTGCTAGAGGGGTGGGTCTAGCGGCCTGGCTGCTGGCGATGGCAGAAGGGAACACAGGTCATAGGGATCCCGCAGTTGGAAAGACCGAGTGTCTCGGGCCAGCTCCTGGTGGGAGCGCTGTGTGCGTGCGCAGTGCACTAGCGAACCTGAAGCTGGCCTAGCTCTCGAGCAAGAGGATAGAGACCTTTTCAGTCCCGTGGGTGGCATGTGGCTGCAGCCTACCTGACTGATCAGCCCCAGCATTCACAGACCTTACAAGAGGACCAGGCCTGCCAACCACCGGCCACATCTCCACCTGCTGGAGTCAGGAAGGACTTGGAGGTGCTTGACCACGCATACCCCGAGCTGCTTCCCACCTAGGCACGTCCCCTCTGCACTACCTGTTTGGGGGCTGTGGTGATTAGGGACAGGGCTCAGCCAAACAAGCAAAGCTGTCTCTGCCAGAGTGCTCTCCCCAGAATGACCCCAGCTCTTCCTTCACATATTGCTGAAGGGTGCCCACCTCTCACACCATTCCCTCTTAACCACCTGCAAAAATCTGCTGCTGGCATCACAGAGTATCCACAGAAGACAAGTGACGTTCTCCAAGGCCACCTTCTGCCTGCTCTAAGCAGATATCGGGCACCACCTTCAGGTCAATTTTTGAAAACCAAAGCAGCGTGGAGTGCGGTTTGTTTGGGGACGTCTTCTAGTGCCTATGAAGCCATGCTGCTTCCAATTGCACGTCTGTGGCCACGCATAGCGGGCAGTGCGACTGCCCGCACCAGTGTTGGCCCAGAAGAGCAATGTAGCTGGTAGACCTTCAGTCTCAACCTGCCATCTGGTTCACCTCCGTTTCTGTCTTGTCTCCTGTCTCTCAGTGCTCTTCCCTCTGCCAGGCACTCTTCCCAGTCACTCCATCACCTGCCAGTGCCTTTCGCTGTTGTCGTGTTTCGATGGCAGGTGGTACCTTGAAAGCACTGTCCCAGCCATGGGACCTGCACCTATTTCTCTCCTTTCGCCTCTTTGTGCTCTGGCTGCGTGACACTTTCTTTGACCTCAGAGGCCCTTTGTGCCTGGCTCTCTCCTGCTGCTAAAGCCTGTTCCTGCAAGAGAAGAGGCAATTAGTTGGTGTCTCCTCCCTGCTATCTCACCTGCATCTCCCTGGCCTGGGCAGCTGGTGGGAACTGTCACCATCAGCCCCAGCTGTCCTAGAAGTCCTCTCCTGGCTCTGGGTGTGCTTGGCATCGAACGTGGTTCCTGAAGGAGAAGAGCAAAACTCCAAGTAACTCCTGGGCACCAACCTGCTGGGAGAGCTCATTTGAAGGCAGGTTGGCAGCAAGCCCCAAGGCTGCTCCAGGGGTGCTCCCTGTCCCGAGCTCAGCCACAGGTCCCACACTCGGCTCTCTTGTTACCAAGAGGGATTTGCTTGCATTTTCCTTTTCTTGTAATTCGTGCGTGGGTGCTGGGAAAAGAGGCAGCAGAAGGACGCACTGGCTAAAACCCCTTCTTACTGCCAGCCATAAAGGTGCCTCTCGCCTGGGAGCACGAGAAGGACCCCGTGTTACCACTCTCCATTCCTTACAGGCAGTCTGAAGACTATTCACATATTCGTTTTCATACACCACCAAAGTTTTAGCCTCATGTCCCAGCAGTTTGTTTAGAAAAACGTACAATTTAAAAACGTTTTAGAATATCAAGACACCATCTGAAGTCTCCAGCGATGTCTGAAATGTTTTGAGTTGGCTTTGTCCTGTTTCCTTAGATGCTGAAATATAAGTTAGAACAGCACCACACTCGATCACTTCTCTTTTTTTCACATGTCACACAGTGGAATAGAGATGAGAGATCTCCCAGGGAAGTGACAAAAAAGCGGGCCCTGAGCTGGAAGCCACGTGTAGCTGTGTCAGCATGGCACTGTGCTCAGAGCTAAAATCAGTACAATACATAGGCAACCAAGCAGCTCTTTCTGCAAGGTACAATTCCATGTCATACTGACAGAAGTAGATCGTGAGAGTGCCTTGCAATTCTTAAAATGCACAATATTGCATGGCATAGACATGTCTGTTGTCTTTGCCTGCAGCAGAAGGCTGGAGTGGAAGGAAGACACAGAGGGGACTCCTCACAGAGTCAACATGGAATGAGTAAGAAGAGGGGAAAAAAAGTCCCAGAAGCAAAGGTCAAACACATCACCAAGGCATTAAGCTTATTAGCTTGCGGTGCGGTACAGACTGCTTGTTTTCTTTAATAACACTTGATTTTGATTGTGATAAACCACAATACAAACCAAAACACCATACAGCAGTCAATGCAATAAAAAATACAGTACGTACAATAAACGCAACGCCAGGCCCTGCAATACATACCATGCAACTCAACACATACGATACGTACAATACAACACATGCATTACAATAATGCCGTAGCATGACATACAACACAATATAGGATACAACACCAGCACCACAACACAACACGCACAGCACATACAATAGAAAATACAACACACGCATCACATACAACACATGCTACAGCATACACTGTGTACTGCATACAGTCAAATGCATACAGTACTAAAGACAATACAAACCAAAATACAATGCCTACAACACAAACACAGGATATAGACAAGGCAATCTACGCCACACCATACAACACCGTATCATCCAATACCATACAACACACAGTAGGCACCACACGATAAACAATACAATACCGACACAGCATGCAGTACATACAATGCCTGCATACAGTACAGTGCATACCCTAACCTTCATCAAATAGAATACAATAGATACAGTGCAGAACATAAAATACAATACACCATATACCATACGTGACACAGAATGCAATGCATACTAGACAATACAAATCCCAGTAGTCGAGAAAATACAGTACAAGAAACACCATTCTATATATTCTGTACAAAATAATACATAAAATACCTACAATAACATCAATGCCTTACTGTACAATACATTAAAGAGAACACGTAAAATACATTATGACACATAAAATACATAAAATGCAATACAAAATGCAGTGTAACATTATACCATACAATACCATACCATACAATAGATAACATACAGTACAATATAATACAAACTACAATACAAAGAATACAATAAAAACCAGCAGACCATACCATAGAATACAATAAACCCCACACTGTATATACCATACAGCACATGCAATACTTACGAAAAATAAATACCATGCCATGCAATAGAATACATACAGAAAATGCCATACCATAAAATAAAGCGCAAAATTCACTCAGCCTTCTCTCCCTAGACTCAGCTTTGTGCCTGTGGATGGAGGCTGCCCATGCTTCACAGACTCCCATGCCCCATGGGCCAAGTGCCCACCCCTCCTCTGCCACTCCTTGGTACACTTCATGCTTCACACTTCTGATCTTCAGAGCACTGCACCAATATTAACTAATCTTCTCTCAAATTTCTTTTACCTTCTTCCACATACGCTTCCTGTGTTGTTGCCTCATGAAGATGTCTTTGGCCTGCTCTTGTCCCTGAATTGTTATTTTTTTACTTTGAATTTGATATGTTATATAATCTGTGGGGTTGATCCCGGGGTTTGATTTATCTCGAAGATCTCAAAATGCAATCCAGCCTTACAATCGATCTATAACAAATGAAGGACTATCTTGACATTGCAATAATAGATAAAACAGACTGTCTGAAAGAGGCTTGTGTGCAGCTTGGGTATTTGAGAGGACTAGACTGAAGAAATTCAGAACTGTCATAACATGACTGCACTAACTTTTCTGGTAATTGTCTGAACCAGTATCAACTAAATTTTGAAAAAAAAAAGCATGTTGGAGGTTGATCATAGAATCACAGAATCACAGATGGTAGAGGTTGGAAGGGACCTCTGTGGGTCATCTAGTCCAACCCCCCTGCCCAAGCAGGGTCACCTACTATAGGCTGTAGAGGACCTTGTTCAGGCGGGTCTTGAATATCTCCGAGAAGGAGACTCCACAACCTCCCTGGGCAGCCTATTCCAGTGCTCTGTCACCCTCAGAGGGAAGAAGTTCTTCCTCATGTTCAGACGGAACTTCCTGTGCTTCAGTTTGTGCCCGTTGCCCCTTGTCCTGTCACTGGGCACTACTGAAAAGAGCTTGGCCCCATCCTACTGACACCCACCCTGCAGATATTTGTAAGTATATATTAGGTGCCCTCGCAGCCTTCTCTCTTCAGGCTGAACAAGCCCAGCTCCCTTAGCCTCTCCTTATAGGAGAGATGTTCCAGTCCCCTCACCATCCTCGTAGCCCTTCGCTGGACTCTCTCCAGTAGCTCTTCATCTTACTTGAACTGGGGAGCCCAGAACTGAACACAGTTCCAGATGGGGCCTCACCAGGGCAGTGTGAAGGGGAAGAAAATCCTCCCTCGACCTGCTGGCCACACTCCTCCTAATGCATCCCAGGATCCCATTAGCTTTCTTGGCAGCCATGGCATACTGCTTGCTCATGGTTAACCTGTCGTTCACCAGGACAACCAGATCCCTCTCCGCACAGCTGCTCTCCAGCAGGTCCACTCCAAGCCTGTACTGATGCATGGGGTTGTTCCTCCCCAGGAGCAGGACTCTGCATTTGCCTTTGTTGAACCGCATCAGGTTCCTCTCTGCCCAACTTTCCAGCCTATCCAGGTCACGCTGAATGGCAGCACAGCCTTCTGGTGTATATACCACACCTCCCAGTTTGGTGTCATCAGCAAATATGCTGAGGGTACATTCAAACTCTTCATCCAGGTCGTTGATGAAGAAGTGAAACAAGACTGGGCCTAGTACTGACCCCTGAGGGACACCACTAGTTACCGGTCTCCAACTAGACTCAGCGCCGCTGACTACAACCCTCTGAGTTCTGCCATTCAGACAGTTCTCAATCCACTTCACCAACCACTCATCTAGCCCACACTTCCTGAGCTTCCCTAGGAGGATATTATGGGAGACTGTGTCGAAAGCCTTGCTGAAGTCAAGGTAGAAAACATCCACGGCTCTAACTTCATCTAGCCAGCCAGTCATGCCATCGTAGAAAGCTATCAGATTAGTCAGGCATGAGTTCCCCTTGGTGAAGCCATGCTGACTACTCCTGATAACCTTCTTTTCCTCCACTTGCTTGATGATGGCCTCCAGGATAAGCTGCTCCATCACCTTTCCCGGGATGGAGGTGAGGCTGACCGGCCTGTAGTTCCCTGGGTCCTCCTTCTTGTCCTTTTAGAAGATTGGAGTGACATTGGCCTTCCTCCAGTCCTCGGGCACCTCTCCTGTCCTCCAGGACCTCTCAAAGATGATGGAGAGTGGCTCAGCAATGACATCTGCCAGCTCCCTCAGCACTTGTGGGTGCATTCCATTGGGGCCCATGGATTTGTGGGTATCCAGATTGTTTAATCGATCCCTCACACAGTCCTCCTCAACCAAGGGAAAGTCGTCCTCTCTCTAGGTTTCTTCTCTTACCTCCAGGGCCTGGGATTCTTGAGGGCCTGCCTTGACACTGAAGACTGAAGCAAAGAAGGCATTCAGTAGCTCTGCCTTCTCTGCATCCTCTGTCACCAGGACACCCACCTCATTCAGCAGCGGCCCCACATTGTCCCTAGCCTTTCTTTTGCTGCTGATGTACTTGAAGAAGCCCTTCTTGTTGTTCTTGACATCCCTTGCCAGCTCCAATTCCAAGTGGGTCTTGGCCTTCCTCGTCACATCCCTGCACGCTCTCACCACGTTTTTGTACTCTTCCCAAGTGGCCTGCCCCTCTTTCCACATTCCACGGACCTTTCTCTTCCACCTGATCTCCACTAGAATCTCCTTGTACAACGATGCAGGTCTCCTTCCTCCTTTGTTATACTTCTTTCTCAGGGGGATGCACCGCTCCTGAGCGTGGAGGAAGTGACATTTAAACAGCGACCAGCACTCTTGGACCTTCCTGCCTTCGAAAGCCCTGGCCCATGCGATTCTTCCCAGTAGCTCCCTGAAGACGCCAAAGTTAGCCTTTCTGAGGTCCAAGGTTTTGATCCTGCTTATCGCCCTGCTTCCTCCATGCAGGATTCTGAACTCGACCATTCCATGGTCACTGCAGCTGAGTCTACCTCCGACCTTCACAGCCTCCACCAGTCCCTCCTTGTTTCTTAATACAAGGTCCAGCAGAGTGCCTTTCCTTGTGGGTTCCTTCACCACTTGCGTCAGAAAGTTATCATCGATGCTCTATAGGAACCTCCTGGATTGTGCCTGCCTAGCTGTATGGTCTTCCCAGCTGATGTCAGGGTGGTTGAAGTCCCCATGAGAACCAGGGCCTGTGATTTTGAGGCTGCTTGTAGCTGCCTGTAGAAAGCCTCATCAATTTCCTTCTCCTGGTCAGGTGGCACTGTAATGTCACCCGTGTGAGACTGTCCCTTAATTCTTACCCACAAGCTCTCAACTCGTTCCTCATTTGCCCCCAGGCCAACCTCAATGCATTCCAGTTGCTCCCTCACATATAGAGCAACTCCACCACCTCTCCTTGTTGGCCTGTCTTTCCTAAAGAGTCTGTAGCCATCCATGACAGCATGCCAGTCATGCGAGTTGTCCGACCGCGTTTCTGTGATGGCGACCAAGTCATAGCCGTCCTGCTGTATAATGGCTTCCAGCTCCTCCTGTTTTTGCCCATGCTACGTGCGTTGGTATAGACACACTTGAGCTGGGCAGCAAATCTCACCCCTGACCCTGGCACGCCAAACCTGGGCTCTTCCCTAGTGAGCTGGGTGATGTCCCCTTCCCCCTTTGAACCTCGTTTAAAGCCCTCTCAATGAGCCCCGCCAGCTCTGTTTAAAGCCCTCTCAATAATCCCCACAGCCTGTCCGACCTTCTTCTTGAGAGTCATTCCACATCCTTTTCTGTGTGGCCCCGCTCTGTACCTGCTAGAGGGGTGGGTCTAGCGGCCTGGCTGCTGGCGATGGCAGAAGGGAACACAGGTCATAGGGACCCCGCAGTTGGAAAGACCGAGTGTCTCGGGCCAGCTCCTGGTGGGAGCGCTGTGTGCGTGCGCAGTGCACTAGCGAACCTGAAGCTGGCCTAGCTCTCGAGCAAGAGGACAGAGACCTTTTCAGTCCCGTGGGTGGCATGTGGCTGCAGCCTACCTGACTGATCAGCCCCAGCATTCACAGACCTTACAAGAGGACCAGGCCTGCCAACCACCGGCCACATCTCCACCTGCTGGAGTCAGGAAGGACTTGGAGGTGCTTGACCACGCATACCCCGAGCTGCTTCCCACCTAGGCACGTCCCCTCTGCACTACCTGTTTGGGGGCTGTGGTGATTAGGGACAGGGCTCAGCCAAACAAGCAAAGCTGTCTCTGCCAGAGTGCTCTCCCCAGAATGACCCCAGCTCTTCCTTCACATATTGCTGAAGGGTGCCCACCTCTCACACCATTCCCTCTTAACCACCTGCAAAAATCTGCTGCTGGCATCACAGAGTATCCACAGAAGACAAGTGACGTTCTCCAAGGCCATCTTCTGCCTGCTCTAAGCAGATATCGGGCACCACCTTCAGGTCAATTTTTGAAAACCAAAGCAGCGTGGAGTGCGGTTTGTTTGGGGACGTCTTCTAGTGCCTATGAAGCCATGCTGCTTCCAATTGCACGTCTGTGGCCACGCATAGCAGGCAGTGCGACTGCCCGCACCAGTGTTGGCCCAGAAGAGCAATGTAGCTGGTAGACCTTCAGTCTCAACCTGCCATCTGGTTCACCTCCGTTTCTGTCTTGTCTCCTGTCTCTCAGTGCTCTTCCCTCTGCCAGGCACTCTTCCCAGTCACTCCATCACCTGCCAGTGCCTTTCGCTGTTGTCGTGTTTCGATGGCAGGTGGTACCTTGAAAGCACTGTCCCAGCCATGGGACCTGCACCTAGTTCTCTCCTTTCGCCTCTTTGTGCTCTGGCTGCGTGACACTTTCTTTGACCTCAGAGGCCCTTTGTGCCTGGCTCTCTCCTGCTGCTAAAGCCTGTTCCTGCAAGAGAAGAGGCAATTAGTTGGTGTCTCCTCCCTGCTATCTCACCTGCATCTCCCTGGCCTGGGCAGCTGGTGGGAACTGTCACCATCAGCCCCAGCTGTCCTAGAAGTCCTCTCCTGGCTCTGGGTGTGCTTGGCATCGAACGTGGTTCCTGAAGGAGAAGAGCAAAACTCCAAGTAACTCCTGGGCACCAACCTGCTGGGAGAGCTCATTTGAAGGCAGGTTGGCAGCAAGCCCCAAGGCTGCTCCAGGGGTGCTCCCTGTCCCGAGCTCAGCCACAGGTCCCACACCCGGCTCTCTTGTTACCAAGAGGGATTTGCTTGCATTTTCCTTTTCTTGTAATTCGTGCGTGGGTGCTGGGAAAAGAGGCAGCAGAAGGACGCACTGGCTAAAACCCCTTCTTACTGCCAGCCATAAAGGTGCCTCTCGCCTGGGAGCACGAGAAGGACCCCGTGTTACCACTCTCCATTCCTTACAGGCAGTCTGAAGACTGTTCACATATTCATTTTCATACACCACCAAAGTTTTAGCCTCATGTCCCAGCAGTTTGTTTAGAAAAACGTACAATTTAAAAACGTTTTAGAATATCAAGACACCATCTGAAGTCTCCAGCGATGTCTGAAATGTTTTGAGTTGGCTTTGTCCTGTTTCCTTAGATGCTGAAATATAAGTTATAACAGCACCACACTCGATCACTTCTCTTTTTTTCACATGTCACACAGTGGAATAGAGATGAGAGATCTCCCAGGGAAGTGACAAAAAAGCGGGCCCTGAGCTGGAAGCCACGTGTAGCTGTGTCAGCATGGCACTGTGCTCAGAGCTAAAATCAGTACAATACATAGGCAACCAAGCAGCTCTTTCTGCAAGGTACAATTCCATGTCATACTGACAGAAGTAGATCGTGAGAGTGCCTTGCAATTCTTAAAATGCACAATATTGCATGGCATAGACATGTCTGTTGTCTTTGCCTGCAGCAGAAGGCTGGAGTGGAAGGAAGACACAGAGGGGACTCCTCACAGAGTCAACATGGAATGAGTAAGAAGAGGGGAAAAAAAGTCCCAGAAGCAAAGGTCAAACACATCACCAAGGCATTAAGCTTATTAGCTTGCGGTGCGGTACAGACTGCTTGTTTTCTTTAATAACACTTGATTTTGATTGTGATAAACCACAATACAAACCAAAACACCATACAGCAGTCAATGCAATAAAAAATACAGTACGTACAATAAACGCAACGCCAGGCCCTGCAATACATACCATGCAACTCAACACATACGATACGTACAATACAACACATGCATTGCAATAATGCCGTAGCATGACATACAACACAATATAGGATACAACACCAGCACCACAACACAACACGCACAGCACATACAATAGAAAATACAACACACGCATCACATACAACACATGCTACAGCATACACTGTGTACTGCATACAGTCAAATGCATACAGTACTAAAGACAATACAAACCAAAATACAATGCCTACAACACAAACACAGGATATAGACAAGGCAATCTACGCCACACCATACAACACCGTATCATCCAATACCATACAACACACAGTAGGCACCACACGATAAACAATACAATACCGACACAGCATGCAGTACATACAATGCCTGCATACAGTACAGTGCATACCCTAACCTTCATCAAATAGAATACAATAGATACAGTGCAGAACATAAAATACAATACACCATATACCATACGTGACAGACAATGCAATGCATACTAGACAATACAAATCCCAGTAGTCAAGAAAATACAGTACAAGAAACACCATTCCATATATTCTGTACAAAATAATACATAAAATACCTACAATAAAAGCAATGCCTTACTGTACAATACATTAAAGAGAACACGTAAAATACATTATGACACATAAAATACATAAAATGCAATACAAAATGCAGTGTAACATTATACCATACAATACCATACCATACAATAGATTACATACAGTACAATATAATACAAACTACAATACAAAGAATACAATAAAAACCAGCAGACCATACCATAGAATACAATAAACCCCATACTGTATATACCATACAGCACATGCAATACTTACGAAAAATAAATACCATGCCGTGCAATAGAATACATACAGAAAATGCCATACCATAAAATAAAGCGCAAAATTCACTCAGCCTTCTCTCCCTAGACTCAGCTTTGTGCCTGTGGATGGAGGCTGCCCATGCTTCACAGACTCCCATGCCCCATGGGCCAAGTGCCCACCCCTCCTCTGCCACTCCTTGGTACACTTCATGCTTCACACTTCTGATCTTCAGAGCACTGCACCAATATTAACTAATCTTCTCTCAAATTTCTTTTACCTTCTTCCACATACGCTTCCTGTGTTGTTGCCTCATGAAGATGTCTTTGGCCTGCTCTTGTCCCTGAATTGTTATTTTTTTACTTTGAATTTGATATGTTATATAATCTGTGGGGTTGATCCCGGGGTTTGATTTATCTCGAAGATCTCAAAATGCAATCCAGCCTTACAATCGATCTATAACAAATGAAGGACTATCTTGACATTGCAATAATAGATAAAACAGACTGTCTGAAAGAGGCTTGTGTGCAGCTTGGGTATTTGAGAGGACTAGACTGAAGAAATTCAGAACTGTCATAACATGACTGCACTAACTTTTCTGGTAATTGTCTGAACCAGTATCAACTAAATTTTGAAAAAAAAAAGCATGTTGGAGGTTGATCATAGAATCACAGAATCACAGATGGTAGAGGTTGGAAGGGACCTCTGTGGGTCATCTAGTCCAACCCCCCTGCCCAAGCAGGGTCACCTACTATAGGCTGTAGAGGACCTTGTTCAGGCGGGTCTTGAATATCTCCGAGAAGGAGACTCCACAACCTCCCTGGGCAGCCTGTTCCAGTGCTCTGTCACCCTCAGAGGGAAGAAGTTCTTCCTCATGTTCAGACGGAACTTCCTGTGCTTCAGTTTGTGCCCGTTGCCCCTTGTCCTGTCACTGGGCACTACTGAAAAGAGCTTGGCCCCATCCTACTGACACCCACCCTGCAGATATTTGTAAGTATATATTAGGTGCCCTCGCAGCCTTCTCTCTTCAGGCTGAACAAGCCCAGCTCCCTTAGCCTCTCCTTATAGGAGAGATGTTCCAGTCCCCTCACCATCCTCGTAGCCCTTCGCTGGACTCTCTCCAGTAGCTCTTCATCTTACTTGAACTGGGGAGCCCAGAACTGAACACAGTTCCAGATGGGGCCTCACCAGGGCAGTGTGAAGGGGAAGAAAATCCTCCCTCGACCTGCTGGCCACACTCCTCCTAATGCATCCCAGGATCCCATTAGCTTTCTTGGCAGCCATGGCATACTGCTTGCTCATGGTTAACCTGTCGTTCACCAGGACAACCACATCCCTCTCCGCACAGCTGCTCTCCAGCAGGTCCACTCCAAGCCTGTACTGATGCATGGGGTTGTTCCTCCCCAGGAGCAGGACTCTGCATTTGCCTTTGTTGAACCGCATCAGGTTCCTCTCTGCCCAACTTTCCAGCCTATCCAGGTCACGCTGAATGGCAGCGCAGCCTTCTGGTGTATATACCACACCTCCCAGTTTGGTGTCATCAGCAAATATGCTGAGGGTACATTCAAACTCTTCATCCAGGTCGTTGATGAAGAAGTGAAACAAGACTGGGCCTAGTACTGACCCCTGAGGGACACCACTAGTTACCGGTCTCCAACTAGACTCAGCGCCGCTGACTACAACCCTCTGAGTTCTGCCATTCAGACAGTTCTCAATCCACTTCACCAACCACTCATCTAGCCCACACTTCCTGAGCTTCCCTAGGAGGATATTATGGGAGACTGTGTCGAAAGCCTTGCTGAAGTCAAGGTAGAAAACATCCACGGCTCTAACTTCATCTAGCCAGCCAGTCATGCCATCGTAGAAAGCTATCAGATTAGTCAGGCATGAGTTCCCCTTGGTGAAGCCATGCTGACTACTCCTGATAACCTTCTTTTCCTCCACTTGCTTGATGATGGCCTCCAGGATAAGCTGCTCCATCACCTTTCCCGGGATGGAGGTGAGGCTGACCGGCCTGTAGTTCCCTGGGTCCTCCTTCTTGTCCTTTTAGAAGATTGGAGTGACATTGGCCTTCCTCCAGTCCTCGGGCACCTCTCCTGTCCTCCAGGACCTCTCAAAGATGATGGAGAGTGGCTCAGCAATGACATCTGCCAGCTCCCTCAGCACTTGTGGGTGCATTCCATTGGGGCCCATGGATTTGTGGGTATCCAGATTGTTTAATCGATCCCTCACACAGTCCTCCTCAACCAAGGGAAAGTCGTCCTCTCTCTAGGTTTCTTCTCTTACCTCCAGGGCCTGGGATTCTTGAGGGCCTGCCTTGACACTGAAGACTGAAGCAAAGAAGGCATTCAGTAGCTCTGCCTTCTCTGCATCCTCTGTCACCAGGACACCCACCTCATTCAGCAGCGGCCCCACATTGTCCCTAGCCTTTCTTTTGCTGCTGATGTACTTGAAGAAGCCCTTCTTGTTGTTCTTGACATCCCTTGCCAGCTCCAATTCCAAGTGGGTCTTGGCCTTCCTCGTCACATCCCTGCACGCTCTCACCACGTTTTTGTACTCTTCCCAAGTGGCCTGCCCCTCTTTCCACATTCCACGGACCTTTCTCTTCCACCTGATCTCCACTAGAATCTCCTTGTACAACGATGCAGGTCTCCTTCCTCCTTTGTTATACTTCTTTCTCAGGGGGATGCACCGCTCCTGAGCGTGGAGGAAGTGACATTTAAACAGCGACCAGCACTCTTGGACCTTCCTGCCTTCGAAAGCCCTGGCCCATGCGATTCTTCCCAGTAGCTCCCTGAAGACGCCAAATTTAGCCCTTCTGAGGTCCAAGGTTTTGATCCTGCTTATCGCCCTTCTTCCTCCATGCAGGATTCTGAACTCGACCATTCCATGGTCACTGCAGCTGAGTCTACCTCCGACCTTCACAGCCTCCACCAGTCCCTCCTTGTTTCTTAATACAAGGTCCAGCAGAGTGCCTTTCCTTGTGGGTTCCTTCACCACTTGCGTCAGAAAGTTATCGTCGATGCTCTGTAGGAACCGCCTGGATTGTGCCTGCCTAGCTGTATGGTCTTCCCAGCTGATGTCAGGGTGGTTGAAGTCCCCATGAGAACCAGGGCCTGTGATTTTGAGGCTGCTTGTAGCTGCCTGTAGAAAGCCTCATCAATTTCCTTCTCCTGGTCAGGTGGCACTGTAATGTCACCCGTGTGAGACTGTCCCTTAATTCTTACCCACAAGCTCTCAACTCGTTCCTCATTTGCCCCCAGGCCAACCTCAATGCATTCCAGTTGCTCCCTCACATATAGAGCAACTCCACCACCTCTCCTTGTTGGCCTGTCTTTCCTAAAGAGTCTGTAGCCATCCATGACAGCATGCCAGTCATGCGAGTTGTCCGACCGCGTTTCTGTGATGGCGACCAAGTCATAGCCGTCCTGCTGTATAATGGCTTCCAGCTCCTCCTGTTTTTGCCCATGCTACGTGCGTTGGTATAGACACACTTGAGCTGGGCAGCAAATCTCACCCCTGACCCTGGCACGCCAAACCTGGGCTCTTCCCTAGTGAGCTGGGTGATGTCCCCTTCCCCCTTTGAACCTCGTTTAAAGCCCTCTCAATGAGCCCCGCCAGCTCTGTTTAAAGCCCTCTCAATAATCCCCACAGCCTGTCCGACCTTCTTCTTGAGAGCCATTCCACATCCTTTTCTGTGTGGCCCCGCTCTGTACCTGCTAGAGGGGTGGGTCTAGCGGCCTGGCTGCTGGCGATGGCAGAAGGGAACACAGGTCATAGGGACCCCGCAGTTGGAAAGACCGAGTGTCTCGGGCCAGCTCCTGGTGGGAGCGCTGTGTGCGTGCGCAGTGCACTAGCGAACCTGAAGCTGGCCTAGCTCTCGAGCAAGAGGACAGAGACCTTTTCAGTCCCGTGGGTGGCATGTGGCTGCAGCCTACCTGACTGATCAGCCCCAGCATTCACAGACCTTACAAGAGGACCAGGCCTGCCAACCACCGGCCACATCTCCACCTGCTGGAGTCAGGAAGGACTTGGAGGTGCTTGACCACGCATACCCCGAGCTGCTTCCCACCTAGGCACGTCCCCTCTGCACTACCTGTTTGGGGGCTGTGGTGATTAGGGACAGGGCTCAGCCAAACAAGCAAAGCTGTCTCTGCCAGAGTGCTCTCCCCAGAATGACCCCAGCTCTTCCTTCACATATTGCTGAAGTGTGCCCACCTCTCACACCATTCCCTCTTAACCACCTGCAAAAATCTGCTGCTGGCATCACAGAGTATCCACAGAAGACAAGTGACGTTCTCCAAGGCCATCTTCTGCCTGCTCTAAGCAGATATCGGGCACCACCTTCAGGTCAATTTTTGAAAACCAAAGCAGCGTGGAGTGCGGTTTGTTTGGGGACGTCTTCTAGTGCCTATGAAGCCATGCTGCTTCCAATTGCACGTCTGTGGCCACGCATAGCGGGCAGTGCGACTGCCCGCACCAGTGTTGGCCCAGAAGAGCAATGTAGCTGGTAGACCTTCAGTCTCAACCTGCCATCTGGTTCACCTCCGTTTCTGTCTTGTCTCCTGTCTCTCAGTGCTCTTCCCTCTGCCAGGCACTCTTCCCAGTCACTCCATCACCTGCCAGTGCCTTTCGCTGTTCTCGTGTTTCGATGGCAGGTGGTACCTTGAAAGCACTGTCCCAGCCATGGGACCTGCACCTATTTCTCTCCTTTCGCCTCTTTGTGCTCTGGCTGCGTGACACTTTCTTTGACCTCAGAGGCCCTTTGTGCCTGGCTCTCTCCTGCTGCTAAAGCCTGTTCCTGCAAGAGAAGAGGCAATTAGTTGGTGTCTCCTCCCTGCTATCTCACCTGCATCTCCCTGGCCTGGGCAGCTGGTGGGAACTGTCACCATCAGCCCCAGCTGTCCTAGAAGTCCTCTCCTGGCTCTGGGTGTGCTTGGCATCGAACGTGGTTCCTGAAGGAGAAGAGCAAAACTCCAAGTAACTCCTGGGCACCAACCTGCTGGGAGAGCTCATTTGAAGGCAGGTTGGCAGCAAGCCCCAAGGCTGCTCCAGGGGTGCTCCCTGTCCCGAGCTCAGCCACAGGTCCCACACCCGGCTCTCTTGTTACCAAGAGGGATTTGCTTGCATTTTCCTTTTCTTGTAATTCGTGCGTGGGTGCTGGGAAAAGAGGCAGCAGAAGGACGCACTGGCTAAAACCCCTTCTTACTGCCAGCCATAAAGGTGCCTCTCGCCTGGGAGCACGAGAAGGACCCCGTGTTACCACTCTCCATTCCTTACAGGCAGTCTGAAGACTGTTCACATATTCATTTTCATACACCACCAAAGTTTTAGCCTCATGTCCCAGCAGTTTGTTTAGAAAAACGTACAATTTAAAAACGTTTTAGAATATCAAGACACCATCTGAAGTCTCCAGCGATGTCTGAAATGTTTTGAGTTGGCTTTGTCCTGTTTCCTTAGATGCTGAAATATAAGTTAGAACAGCACCACACTCGATCACTTCTCTTTTTTTCACATGTCACACAGTGGAATAGAGATGAGAGATCTCCCAGGGAAGTGACAAAAAAGCGGGCCCTGAGCTGGAAGCCACGTGTAGCTGTGTCAGCATGGCACTGTGCTCAGAGCTAAAATCAGTACAATACATAGGCAACCAAGCAGCTCTTTCTGCAAGGTACAATTCCATGTCATACTGACAGAAGTAGATCGTGAGAGTGCCTTGCAATTCTTAAAATGCACAATATTGCATGGCATAGACATGTCTGTTGTCTTTGCCTGCAGCAGAAGGCTGGAGTGGAAGGAAGACACAGAGGAGACTCCTCACAGAGTCAACATGGAATGAGTAAGAAGAGGGGAAAAAAAGTCCCAGAAGCAAAGGTCAAACACATCACCAAGGCATTAAGCTTATTAGCTTGCGGTGCGGTACAGACTGCTTGTTTTCTTTAATAACACTTGATTTTGATTGTGATAAACCACAATACAAACCAAAACACCATACAGCAGTCAATGCAATAAAAAATACAGTACGTACAATAAACGCAACGCCAGGCCCTGCAATACATACCATGCAACTCAACACATACGATACGTACAATACAACACATGCATTGCAATAATGCCGTAGCATGACATACAACACAATATAGGATACAACACCAGCACCACAACACAACACGCACAGCACATACAATAGAAAATACAACACACGCATCACATACAACACATGCTACAGCATACACTGTGTACTGCATACAGTCAAATGCATACAGTACTAAAGACAATACAAACCAAAATACAATGCCTACAACACAAACACAGGATATAGACAAGGCAATCTACGCCACACCATACAACACCGTATCATCCAATACCATACAACACACAGTAGGCACCACACGATAAACAATACAATACCGACACAGCATGCAGTACATACAATGCCTGCATACAGTACAGTGCATACCCTAACCTTCATCAAATAGAATACAATAGATACAGTGCAGAACATAAAATACAATACACCATATACCATACGTGACAGACAATGCAATGCATACTAGACAATACAAATCCCAGTAGTCAAGAAAATACAGTACAAGAAACACCATTCCATATATTCTGTACAAAATAATACATAAAATACCTACAATAAAAGCAATGCCTTACTGTACAATACATTAAAGAGAACACGTAAAATACATTATGACACATAAAATACATAAAATGCAATACAAAATGCAGTGTAACATTATACCATACAATACCATACCATACAATAGATTACATACAGTACAATATAATACAAACTACAATACAAAGAATACAATAAAAACCAGCAGACCATACCATAGAATACAATAAACCCCATACTGTATATACCATACAGCACATGCAATACTTACGAAAAATAAATACCATGCCGTGCAATAGAATACATACAGAAAATGCCATACCATAAAATAAAGCGCAAAATTCACTCAGCCTTCTCTCCCTAGACTCAGCTTTGTGCCTGTGGATGGAGGCTGCCCATGCTTCACAGACTCCCATGCCCCATGGGCCAAGTGCCCACCCCTCCTCTGCCACTCCTTGGTACACTTCATGCTTCACACTTCTGATCTTCAGAGCACTGCACCAATATTAACTAATCTTCTCTCAAATTTCTTTTACCTTCTTCCACATACGCTTCCTGTGTTGTTGCCTCATGAAGATGTCTTTGGCCTGCTCTTGTCCCTGAATTGTTATTTTTTTACTTTGAATTTGATATGTTATATAATCTGTGGGGTTGATCCCGGGGTTTGATTTATCTCGAAGATCTCAAAATGCAATCCAGCCTTACAATCGATCTATAACAAATGAAGGACTATCTTGACATTGCAATAATAGATAAAACAGACTGTCTGAAAGAGGCTTGTGTGCAGCTTGGGTATTTGAGAGGACTAGACTGAAGAAATTCAGAACTGTCATAACATGACTGCACTAACTTTTCTGGTAATTGTCTGAACCAGTATCAACTAAATTTTGAAAAAAAAAAGCATGTTGGAGGTTGATCATAGAATCACAGAATCACAGATGGTAGAGGTTGGAAGGGACCTCTGTGGGTCATCTAGTCCAACCCCCCTGCCCAAGCAGGGTCACCTACTATAGGCTGTAGAGGACCTTGTTCAGGCGGGTCTTGAATATCTCCGAGAAGGAGACTCCACAACCTCCCTGGGCAGCCTATTCCAGTGCTCTGTCACCCTCAGAGGGAAGAAGTTCTTCCTCATGTTCAGACGGAACTTCCTGTGCTTCAGTTTGTGCCCGTTGCCCCTTGTCCTGTCACTGGGCACTACTGAAAAGAGCTTGGCCCCATCCTACTGACACCCACCCTGCAGATATTTGTAAGTATATATTAGGTGCCCTCGCAGCCTTCTCTCTTCAGGCTGAACAAGCCCAGCTCCCTTAGCCTCTCCTTATAGGAGAGATGTTCCAGTCCCCTCACCATCCTCGTAGCCCTTCGCTGGACTCTCTCCAGTAGCTCTTCATCTTACTTGAACTGGGGAGCCCAGAACTGAACACAGTTCCAGATGGGGCCTCACCAGGGCAGTGTGAAGGGGAAGAAAATCCTCCCTCGACCTGCTGGCCACACTCCTCCTAATGCATCCCAGGATCCCATTAGCTTTCTTGGCAGCCATGGCATACTGCTTGCTCATGGTTAACCTGTCGTTCACCAGGACAACCAGATCCCTCTCCGCACAGCTGCTCTCCAGCAGGTCCACTCCAAGCCTGTACTGATGCATGGGGTTGTTCCTCCCCAGGAGCAGGACTCTGCATTTGCCTTTGTTGAACCGCATCAGGTTCCTCTCTGCCCAACTTTCCAGCCTATCCAGGTCACGCTGAATGGCAGCGCAGCCTTCTGGTGTATATACCACACCTCCCAGTTTGGTGTCATCAGCAAATATGCTGAGGGTACATTCAAACTCTTCATCCAGGTCGTTGATGAAGAAGTGAAACAAGACTGGGCCTAGTACTGACCCCTGAGGGACACCACTAGTTACCGGTCTCCAACTAGACTCAGCGCCGCTGACTACAACCCTCTGAGTTCTGCCATTCAGACAGTTCTCAATCCACTTCACCAACCACTCATCTAGCCCACACTTCCTGAGCTTCCCTAGGAGGATATTATGGGAGACTGTGTCGAAAGCCTTGCTGAAGTCAAGGTAGAAAACATCCACGGCTCTAACTTCATCTAGCCAGCCAGTCATGCCATCGTAGAAAGCTATCAGATTAGTCAGGCATGAGTTCCCCTTGGTGAAGCCATGCTGACTACTCCTGATAACCTTCTTTTCCTCCACTTGCTTGATGATGGCCTCCAGGATAAGCTGCTCCATCACCTTTCCCGGGATGGAGGTGAGGCTGACCGGCCTGTAGTTCCCTGGGTCCTCCTTCTTGTCCTTTTAGAAGATTGGAGTGACATTGGCCTTTCTCCAGTCCTCGGGCACCTCTCCTGTCCTCCAGGACCTCTCAAAGATGATGGAGAGTGGCTCAGCAATGACATCTGCCAGCTCCCTCAGCACTTGTGGGTGCATTCCATTGGGGCCCATGGATTTGTGGGTATCCAGATTGTTTAATCGATCCCTCACACAGTCCTCCTCAACCAAGGGAAAGTCGTCCTCTCTCTAGGTTTCTTCTCTTACCTCCAGGGCCTGGGATTCTTGAGGGCCTGCCTTGACACTGAAGACTGAAGCAAAGAAGGCATTCAGTAGCTCTGCCTTCTCTGCATCCTCTGTCACCAGGACACCCACCTCATTCAGAAGCGGCCCCACATTGTCCCTAGCCTTTCTTTTGCTGCTGATGTACTTGAAGAAGCCCTTCTTGTTGTTCTTGACATCCCTTGCCAGCTCCAATTCCAAGTGGGTCTTGGCCTTCCTCGTCACATCCCTGCACGCTCTCACCACGTTTTTGTACTCTTCCCAAGTGGCCTGCCCCTCTTTCCACATTCCACGGACCTTTCTCTTCCACCTGATCTCCACTAGAATCTCCTTGTACAACGATGCAGGTCTCCTTCCTCCTTTGTTATACTTCTTTCTCAGGGGGATGCACCGCTCCTGAGCGTGGAGGAAGTGACATTTAAACAGCGACCAGCACTCTTGGACCTTCCTGCCTTCGAAAGCCCTGGCCCATGCGATTCTTCCCAGTAGCTCCCTGAAGACGCCAAATTTAGCCCTTCTGAGGTCCAAGGTTTTGATCCTGCTTATCGCCCTTCTTCCTCCATGCAGGATTCTGAACTCGACCATTCCATGGTCACTGCAGCTGAGTCTACCTCCGACCTTCACAGCCTCCACCAGTCCCTCCTTGTTTCTTAATACAAGGTCCAGCAGAGTGCCTTTCCTTGTGGGTTCCTTCACCACTTGCGTCAGAAAGTTATCGTCGATGCTCTGTAGGAACCGCCTGGATTGTGCCTGCCTAGCTGTATGGTCTTCCCAGCTGATGTCAGGGTGGTTGAAGTCCCCATGAGAACCAGGGCCTGTGATTTTGAGGCTGCTTGTAGCTGCCTGTAGAAAGCCTCATCAATTTCCTTCTCCTGGTCAGGTGGCACTGTAATGTCACCCGTGTGAGACTGTCCCTTAATTCTTACCCACAAGCTCTCAACTCGTTCCTCATTTGCCCCCAGGCCAACCTCAATGCATTCCAGTTGCTCCCTCACATATAGAGCAACTCCACCACCTCTCCTTGTTGGCCTGTCTTTCCTAAAGAGTCTGTAGCCATCCATGACAGCATGCCAGTCATGCGAGTTGTCCGACCGCGTTTCTGTGATGGCGACCAAGTCATAGCCGTCCTGCTGTATAATGGCTTCCAGCTCCTCCTGTTTTTGCCCATGCTACGTGCGTTGGTATAGACACACTTGAGCTGGGCAGCAAATCTCACCCCTGACCCTGGCACGCCAAACCTGGGCTCTTCCCTAGTGAGCTGGGTGATGTCCCCTTCCCCCTTTGAACCTCGTTTAAAGCCCTCTCAATGAGCCCCGCCAGCTCTGTTTAAAGCCCTCTCAATAATCCCCACAGCCTGTCCGACCTTCTTCTTGAGAGCCATTCCACATCCTTTTCTGTGTGGCCCCGCTCTGTACCTGCTAGAGGGGTGGGTCTAGCGGCCTGGCTGCTGGCGATGGCAGAAGGGAACACAGGTCATAGGGACCCCGCAGTTGGAAAGACCGAGTGTCTCGGGCCAGCTCCTGGTGGGAGCGCTGTGTGCGTGCGCAGTGCACTAGCGAACCTGAAGCTGGCCTAGCTCTCGAGCAAGAGGACAGAGACCTTTTCAGTCCCGTGGGTGGCATGTGGCTGCAGCCTACCTGACTGATCAGCCCCAGCATTCACAGACCTTACAAGAGGACCAGGCCTGCCAACCACCGGCCACATCTCCACCTGCTGGAGTCAGGAAGGACTTGGAGGTGCTTGACCACGCATACCCCGAGCTGCTTCCCACCTAGGCACGTCCCCTCTGCACTACCTGTTTGGGGGCTGTGGTGATTAGGGACAGGGCTCAGCCAAACAAGCAAAGCTGTCTCTGCCAGAGTGCTCTCCCCAGAATGACCCCAGCTCTTCCTTCACATATTGCTGAAGTGTGCCCACCTCTCACACCATTCCCTCTTAACCACCTGCAAAAATCTGCTGCTGGCATCACAGAGTATCCACAGAAGACAAGTGACGTTCTCCAAGGCCATCTTCTGCCTGCTCTAAGCAGATATCGGGCACCACCTTCAGGTCAATTTTTGAAAACCAAAGCAGCGTGGAGTGCGGTTTGTTTGGGGACGTCTTCTAGTGCCTATGAAGCCATGCTGCTTCCAATTGCACGTCTGTGGCCACGCATAGCGGGCAGTGCGACTGCCCGCACCAGTGTTGGCCCAGAAGAGCAATGTAGCTGGTAGACCTTCAGTCTCAACCTGCCATCTGGTTCACCTCCGTTTCTGTCTTGTCTCCTGTCTCTCAGTGCTCTTCCCTCTGCCAGGCACTCTTCCCAGTCACTCCATCACCTGCCAGTGCCTTTCGCTGTTCTCGTGTTTCGATGGCAGGTGGTACCTTGAAAGCACTGTCCCAGCCATGGGACCTGCACCTATTTCTCTCCTTTCGCCTCTTTGTGCTCTGGCTGTGTGACACTTTCTTTGACCTCAGAGGCCCTTTGTGCCTGGCTCTCTCCTGCTGCTAAAGCCTGTTCCTGCAAGAGAAGAGGCAATTAGTTGGTGTCTCCTCCCTGCTATCTCACCTGCATCTCCCTGGCCTGGGCAGCTGGTGGGAACTGTCACCATCAGCCCCAGCTGTCCTAGAAGTCCTCTCCTGGCTCTGGGTGTGCTTGGCATCGAACGTGGTTCCTGAAGGAGAAGAGCAAAACTCCAAGTAACTCCTGGGCACCAACCTGCTGGGAGAGCTCATTTGAAGGCAGGTTGGCAGCAAGCCCCAAGGCTGCTCCAGGGGTGCTCCCTGTCCCGAGCTCAGCCACAGGTCCCACACCCGGCTCTCTTGTTACCAAGAGGGATTTGCTTGCATTTTCCTTTTCTTGTAATTCGTGCGTGGGTGCTGGGAAAAGAGGCAGCAGAAGGACGCACTGGCTAAAACCCCTTCTTACTGCCAGCCATAAAGGTGCCTCTCGCCTGGGAGCACGAGAAGGACCCCGTGTTACCACTCTCCATTCCTTACAGGCAGTCTGAAGACTGTTCACATATTCATTTTCATACACCACCAAAGTTTTAGCCTCATGTCCCAGCAGTTTGTTTAGAAAAACGTACAATTTAAAAACGTTTTAGAATATCAAGACACCATCTGAAGTCTCCAGCGATGTCTGAAATGTTTTGAGTTGGCTTTGTCCTGTTTCCTTAGATGCTGAAATATAAGTTAGAACAGCACCACACTCGATCACTTCTCTTTTTTTCACATGTCACACAGTGGAATAGAGATGAGAGATCTCCCAGGGAAGTGACAAAAAAGCGGGCCCTGAGCTGGAAGCCACGTGTAGCTGTGTCAGCATGGCACTGTGCTCAGAGCTAAAATCAGTACAATACATAGGCAACCAAGCAGCTCTTTCTGCAAGGTACAATTCCATGTCATACTGACAGAAGTAGATCGTGAGAGTGCCTTGCAATTCTTAAAATGCACAATATTGCATGGCATAGACATGTCTGTTGTCTTTGCCTGCAGCAGAAGGCTGGAGTGGAAGGAAGACACAGAGGAGACTCCTCACAGAGTCAACATGGAATGAGTAAGAAGAGGGGAAAAAAAGTCCCAGAAGCAAAGGTCAAACACATCACCAAGGCATTAAGCTTATTAGCTTGCGGTGCGGTACAGACTGCTTGTTTTCTTTAATAACACTTGATTTTGATTGTGATAAACCACAATACAAACCAAAACACCATACAGCAGTCAATGCAATAAAAAATACAGTACGTACAATAAACGCAACGCCAGGCCCTGCAATACATACCATGCAACTCAACACATACGATACGTACAATACAACACATGCATTGCAATAATGCCGTAGCATGACATACAACACAATATAGGATACAACACCAGCACCACAACACAACACGCACAGCACATACAATAGAAAATACAACACACGCATCACATACAACACATGCTACAGCATACACTGTGTACTGCATACAGTCAAATGCATACAGTACTAAAGACAATACAAACCAAAATACAATGCCTACAACACAAACACAGGATATAGACAAGGCAATCTACGCCACACCATACAACACCGTATCATCCAATACCATACAACACACAGTAGGCACCACACGATAAACAATACAATACCGACACAGCATGCAGTACATACAATGCCTGCATACAGTACAGTGCATACCCTAACCTTCATCAAATAGAATACAATAGATACAGTGCAGAACATAAAATACAATACACCATATACCATACGTGACAGACAATGCAATGCATACTAGACAATACAAATCCCAGTAGTCAAGAAAATACAGTACAAGAAACACCATTCCATATATTCTGTACAAAATAATACATAAAATACCTACAATAAAAGCAATGCCTTACTGTACAATACATTAAAGAGAACACGTAAAATACATTATGACACATAAAATACATAAAATGCAATACAAAATGCAGTGTAACATTATACCATACAATACCATACCATACAATAGATTACATACAGTACAATATAATACAAACTACAATACAAAGAATACAATAAAAACCAGCAGACCATACCATAGAATACAATAAACCCCATACTGTATATACCATACAGCACATGCAATACTTACGAAAAATAAATACCATGCCGTGCAATAGAATACATACAGAAAATGCCATACCATAAAATAAAGCGCAAAATTCACTCAGCCTTCTCTCCCTAGACTCAGCTTTGTGCCTGTGGATGGAGGCTGCCCATGCTTCACAGACTCCCATGCCCCATGGGCCAAGTGCCCACCCCTCCTCTGCCACTCCTTGGTACACTTCATGCTTCACACTTCTGATCTTCAGAGCACTGCACCAATATTAACTAATCTTCTCTCAAATTTCTTTTACCTTCTTCCACATACGCTTCCTGTGTTGTTGCCTCATGAAGATGTCTTTGGCCTGCTCTTGTCCCTGAATTGTTATTTTTTTACTTTGAATTTGATATGTTATATAATCTGTGGGGTTGATCCCGGGGTTTGATTTATCTCGAAGATCTCAAAATGCAATCCAGCCTTACAATCGATCTATAACAAATGAAGGACTATCTTGACATTGCAATAATAGATAAAACAGACTGTCTGAAAGAGGCTTGTGTGCAGCTTGGGTATTTGAGAGGACTAGACTGAAGAAATTCAGAACTGTCATAACATGACTGCACTAACTTTTCTGGTAATTGTCTGAACCAGTATCAACTAAATTTTGAAAAAAAAAAGCATGTTGGAGGTTGATCATAGAATCACAGAATCACAGATGGTAGAGGTTGGAAGGGACCTCTGTGGGTCATCTAGTCCAACCCCCCTGCCCAAGCAGGGTCACCTACTATAGGCTGTAGAGGACCTTGTTCAGGCGGGTCTTGAATATCTCCGAGAAGGAGACTCCACAACCTCCCTGGGCAGCCTGTTCCAGTGCTCTGTCACCCTCAGAGGGAAGAAGTTCTTCCTCATGTTCAGACGGAACTTCCTGTGCTTCAGTTTGTGCCCGTTGCCCCTTGTCCTGTCACTGGGCACTACTGAAAAGAGCTTGGCCCCATCCTACTGACACCCACCCTGCAGATATTTGTAAGTATATATTAGGTGCCCTCGCAGCCTTCTCTCTTCAGGCTGAACAAGCCCAGCTCCCTTAGCCTCTCCTTATAGGAGAGATGTTCCAGTCCCCTCACCATCCTCGTAGCCCTTCGCTGGACTCTCTCCAGTAGCTCTTCATCTTACTTGAACTGGGGAGCCCAGAACTGAACACAGTTCCAGATGGGGCCTCACCAGGGCAGTGTGAAGGGGAAGAAAATCCTCCCTCGACCTGCTGGCCACACTCCTCCTAATGCATCCCAGGATCCCATTAGCTTTCTTGGCAGCCATGGCATACTGCTTGCTCATGGTTAACCTGTCGTTCACCAGGACAACCAGATCCCTCTCCGCACAGCTGCTCTCCAGCAGGTCCACTCCAAGCCTGTACTGATGCATGGGGTTGTTCCTCCCCAGGAGCAGGACTCTGCATTTGCCTTTGTTGAACCGCATCAGGTTCCTCTCTGCCCAACTTTCCAGCCTATCCAGGTCACGCTGAATGGCAGCGCAGCCTTCTGGTGTATATACCACACCTCCCAGTTTGGTGTCATCAGCAAATATGCTGAGGGTACATTCAAACTCTTCATCCAGGTCGTTGATGAAGAAGTGAAACAAGACTGGGCCTAGTACTGACCCCTGAGGGACACCACTAGTTACCGGTCTCCAACTAGACTCAGCGCCGCTGACTACAACCCTCTGAGTTCTGCCATTCAGACAGTTCTCAATCCACTTCACCAACCACTCATCTAGCCCACACTTCCTGAGCTTCCCTAGGAGGATATTATGGGAGACTGTGTCGAAAGCCTTGCTGAAGTCAAGGTAGAAAACATCCACGGCTCTAACTTCATCTAGCCAGCCAGTCATGCCATCGTAGAAAGCTATCAGATTAGTCAGGCATGAGTTCCCCTTGGTGAAGCCATGCTGACTACTCCTGATAACCTTCTTTTCCTCCACTTGCTTGATGATGGCCTCCAGGATAAGCTGCTCCATCACCTTTCCCGGGATGGAGGTGAGGCTGACCGGCCTGTAGTTCCCTGGGTCCTCCTTCTTGTCCTTTTAGAAGATTGGAGTGACATTGGCCTTTCTCCAGTCCTCGGGCACCTCTCCTGTCCTCCAGGACCTCTCAAAGATGATGGAGAGTGGCTCAGCAATGACATCTGCCAGCTCCCTCAGCACTTGTGGGTGCATTCCATTGGGGCCCATGGATTTGTGGGTATCCAGATTGTTTAATCGATCCCTCACACAGTCCTCCTCAACCAAGGGAAAGTCGTCCTCTCTCTAGGTTTCTTCTCTTACCTCCAGGGCCTGGGATTCTTGAGGGCCTGCCTTGACACTGAAGACTGAAGCAAAGAAGGCATTCAGTAGCTCTGCCTTCTCTGCATCCTCTGTCACCAGGACACCCACCTCATTCAGAAGCGGCCCCACATTGTCCCTAGCCTTTCTTTTGCTGCTGATGTACTTGAAGAAGCCCTTCTTGTTGTTCTTGACATCCCTTGCCAGCTCCAATTCCAAGTGGGTCTTGGCCTTCCTCGTCACATCCCTGCACGCTCTCACCACGTTTTTGTACTCTTCCCAAGTGGCCTGCCCCTCTTTCCACATTCCACGGACCTTTCTCTTCCACCTGATCTCCACTAGAATCTCCTTGTACAACGATGCAGGTCTCCTTCCTCCTTTGTTATACTTCTTTCTCAGGGGGATGCACCGCTCCTGAGCGTGGAGGAAGTGACATTTAAACAGCGACCAGCACTCTTGGACCTTCCTGCCTTCGAAAGCCCTGGCCCATGCGATTCTTCCCAGTAGCTCCCTGAAGACGCCAAATTTAGCCCTTCTGAGGTCCAAGGTTTTGATCCTGCTTATCGCCCTTCTTCCTCCATGCAGGATTCTGAACTCGACCATTCCATGGTCACTGCAGCTGAGTCTACCTCCGACCTTCACAGCCTCCACCAGTCCCTCCTTGTTTCTTAATACAAGGTCCAGCAGAGTGCCTTTCCTTGTGGGTTCCTTCACCACTTGCGTCAGAAAGTTATCGTCGACGCTCTGTAGGAACCGCCTGGATTGTGCCTGCCTAGCTGTATGGTCTTCCCAGCTGATGTCAGGGTGGTTGAAGTCCCCATGAGAACCAGGGCCTGTGATTTTGAGGCTGCTTGTAGCTGCCTGTAGAAAGCCTCATCAATTTCCTTCTCCTGGTCAGGTGGCACTGTAATGTCACCCGTGTGAGACTGTCCCTTAATTCTTACCCACAAGCTCTCAACTCGTTCCTCATTTGCCCCCAGGCCAACCTCAATGCATTCCAGTTGCTCCCTCACATATAGAGCAACTCCACCACCTCTCCTTGTTGGCCTGTCTTTCCTAAAGAGTCGCTAGCCATCCATGACAGCATGCCAGTCATGCGAGTTGTCCGACCGCGTTTCTGTGATGGCGACCAAGTCATAGCCGTCCTGCTGTATAATGGCTTCCAGCTCCTCCTGTTTTTGCCCATGCTACGTGCGTTGGTATAGACACACTTGAGCTGGGCAGCAAATCTCACCCCTGACCCTGGCACGCCAAACCTGGGCTCTTCCCTAGTGAGCTGGGTGATGTCCCCTTCCCCCTTTGAACCTCGTTTAAAGCCCTCTCAATGAGCCCCGCCAGCTCTGTTTAAAGCCCTCTCAATAATCCCCACAGCCTGTCCGACCTTCTTCTTGAGAGCCATTCCACATCCTTTTCTGTGTGGCCCCGCTCTGTACCTGCTAGAGGGGTGGGTCTAGCGGCCTGGCTGCTGGCGATGGCAGAAGGGAACACAGGTCATAGGGACCCCGCAGTTGGAAAGACCGAGTGTCTCGGGCCAGCTCCTGGTGGGAGCGCTGTGTGCGTGCGCAGTGCACTAGCGAACCTGAAGCTGGCCTAGCTCTCGAGCAAGAGGACAGAGACCTTTTCAGTCCCGTGGGTGGCATGTGGCTGCAGCCTACCTGACTGATCAGCCCCAGCATTCACAGACCTTACAAGAGGACCAGGCCTGCCAACCACCGGCCACATCTCCACCTGCTGGAGTCAGGAAGGACTTGGAGGTGCTTGACCACGCATACCCCGAGCTGCTTCCCACCTAGGCACGTCCCCTCTGCACTACCTGTTTGGGGGCTGTGGTGATTAGGGACAGGGCTCAGCCAAACAAGCAAAGCTGTCTCTGCCAGAGTGCTCTCCCCAGAATGACCCCAGCTCTTCCTTCACATATTGCTGAAGTGTGCCCACCTCTCACACCATTCCCTCTTAACCACCTGCAAAAATCTGCTGCTGGCATCACAGAGTATCCACAGAAGACAAGTGACGTTCTCCAAGGCCATCTTCTGCCTGCTCTAAGCAGATATCGGGCACCACCTTCAGGTCAATTTTTGAAAACCAAAGCAGCGTGGAGTGCGGTTTGTTTGGGGACGTCTTCTAGTGCCTATGAAGCCATGCTGCTTCCAATTGCACGTCTGTGGCCACGCATAGCGGGCAGTGCGACTGCCCGCACCAGTGTTGGCCCAGAAGAGCAATGTAGCTGGTAGACCTTCAGTCTCAACCTGCCATCTGGTTCACCTCCGTTTCTGTCTTGTCTCCTGTCTCTCAGTGCTCTTCCCTCTGCCAGGCACTCTTCCCAGTCACTCCATCACCTGCCAGTGCCTTTCGCTGTTCTCGTGTTTCGATGGCAGGTGGTACCTTGAAAGCACTGTCCCAGCCATGGGACCTGCACCTATTTCTCTCCTTTCGCCTCTTTGTGCTCTGGCTGCGTGACACTTTCTTTGACCTCAGAGGCCCTTTGTGCCTGGCTCTCTCCTGCTGCTAAAGCCTGTTCCTGCAAGAGAAGAGGCAATTAGTTGGTGTCTCCTCCCTGCTATCTCACCTGCATCTCCCTGGCCTGGGCAGCTGGTGGGAACTGTCACCATCAGCCCCAGCTGTCCTAGAAGTCCTCTCCTGGCTCTGGGTGTGCTTGGCATCGAACGTGGTTCCTGAAGGAGAAGAGCAAAACTCCAAGTAACTCCTGGGCACCAACCTGCTGGGAGAGCTCATTTGAAGGCAGGTTGGCAGCAAGCCCCAAGGCTGCTCCAGGGGTGCTCCCTGTCCCGAGCTCAGCCACAGGTCCCACACCCGGCTCTCTTGTTACCAAGAGGGATTTGCTTGCATTTTCCTTTTCTTGTAATTCGTGCGTGGGTGCTGGGAAAAGAGGCAGCAGAAGGACGCACTGGCTAAAACCCCTTCTTACTGCCAGCCATAAAGGTGCCTCTCGCCTGGGAGCACGAGAAGGACCCCGTGTTACCACTCTCCATTCCTTACAGGCAGTCTGAAGACTGTTCACATATTCATTTTCATACACCACCAAAGTTTTAGCCTCATGTCCCAGCAGTTTGTTTAGAAAAACGTACAATTTAAAAACGTTTTAGAATATCAAGACACCATCTGAAGTCTCCAGCGATGTCTGAAATGTTTTGAGTTGGCTTTGTCCTGTTTCCTTAGATGCTGAAATATAAGTTAGAACAGCACCACACTCGATCACTTCTCTTTTTTTCACATGTCACACAGTGGAATAGAGATGAGAGATCTCCCAGGGAAGTGACAAAAAAGCGGGCCCTGAGCTGGAAGCCACGTGTAGCTGTGTCAGCATGGCACTGTGCTCAGAGCTAAAATCAGTACAATACATAGGCAACCAAGCAGCTCTTTCTGCAAGGTACAATTCCATGTCATACTGACAGAAGTAGATCGTGAGAGTGCCTTGCAATTCTTAAAATGCACAATATTGCATGGCATAGACATGTCTGTTGTCTTTGCCTGCAGCAGAAGGCTGGAGTGGAAGGAAGACACAGAGGAGACTCCTCACAGAGTCAACATGGAATGAGTAAGAAGAGGGGAAAAAAAGTCCCAGAAGCAAAGGTCAAACACATCACCAAGGCATTAAGCTTATTAGCTTGCGGTGCGGTACAGACTGCTTGTTTTCTTTAATAACACTTGATTTTGATTGTGATAAACCACAATACAAACCAAAACACCATACAGCAGTCAATGCAATAAAAAATACAGTACGTACAATAAACGCAACGCCAGGCCCTGCAATACATACCATGCAACTCAACACATACGATACGTACAATACAACACATGCATTGCAATAATGCCGTAGCATGACATACAACACAATATAGGATACAACACCAGCACCACAACACAACACGCACAGCACATACAATAGAAAATACAACACACGCATCACATACAACACATGCTACAGCATACACTGTGTACTGCATACAGTCAAATGCATACAGTACTAAAGACAATACAAACCAAAATACAATGCCTACAACACAAACACAGGATATAGACAAGGCAATCTACGCCACACCATACAACACCGTATCATCCAATACCATACAACACACAGTAGGCACCACACGATAAACAATACAATACCGACACAGCATGCAGTACATACAATGCCTGCATACAGTACAGTGCATACCCTAACCTTCATCAAATAGAATACAATAGATACAGTGCAGAACATAAAATACAATACACCATATACCATACGTGACAGACAATGCAATGCATACTAGACAATACAAATCCCAGTAGTCAAGAAAATACAGTACAAGAAACACCATTCCATATATTCTGTACAAAATAATACATAAAATACCTACAATAAAAGCAATGCCTTACTGTACAATACATTAAAGAGAACACGTAAAATACATTATGACACATAAAATACATAAAATGCAATACAAAATGCAGTGTAACATTATACCATACAATACCATACCATACAATAGATTACATACAGTACAATATAATACAAACTACAATACAAAGAATACAATAAAAACCAGCAGACCATACCATAGAATACAATAAACCCCATACTGTATATACCATACAGCACATGCAATACTTACGAAAAATAAATACCATGCCGTGCAATAGAATACATACAGAAAATGCCATACCATAAAATAAAGCGCAAAATTCACTCAGCCTTCTCTCCCTAGACTCAGCTTTGTGCCTGTGGATGGAGGCTGCCCATGCTTCACAGACTCCCATGCCCCATGGGCCAAGTGCCCACCCCTCCTCTGCCACTCCTTGGTACACTTCATGCTTCACACTTCTGATCTTCAGAGCACTGCACCAATATTAACTAATCTTCTCTCAAATTTCTTTTACCTTCTTCCACATACGCTTCCTGTGTTGTTGCCTCATGAAGATGTCTTTGGCCTGCTCTTGTCCCTGAATTGTTATTTTTTTACTTTGAATTTGATATGTTATATAATCTGTGGGGTTGATCCCGGGGTTTGATTTATCTTGAAGATCTCAAAATGCAATCCAGCCTTACAATCGATCTATAACAAATGAAGGACTATCTTGACATTGCAATAATAGATAAAACAGACTGTCTGAAAGAGGCTTGTGTGCAGCTTGGGTATTTGAGAGGACTAGACTGAAGAAATTCAGAACTGTCATAACATGACTGCACTAACTTTTCTGGTAATTGTCTGAACCAGTATCAACTAAATTTTGAAAAAAAAAAGCATGTTGGAGGTTGATCATAGAATCACAGAATCACAGATGGTAGAGGTTGGAAGGGACCTCTGTGGGTCATCTAGTCCAACCCCCCTGCCCAAGCAGGGTCACCTACTATAGGCTGTAGAGGACCTTGTTCAGGCGGGTCTTGAATATCTCCGAGAAGGAGACTCCACAACCTCCCTGGGCAGCCTATTCCAGTGCTCTGTCACCCTCAGAGGGAAGAAGTTCTTCCTCATGTTCAGACGGAACTTCCTGTGCTTCAGTTTGTGCCCGTTGCCCCTTGTCCTGTCACTGGGCACTACTGAAAAGAGCTTGGCCCCATCCTACTGACACCCACCCTGCAGATATTTGTAAGTATATATTAGGTGCCCTCGCAGCCTTCTCTCTTCAGGCTGAACAAGCCCAGCTCCCTTAGCCTCTCCTTATAGGAGAGATGTTCCAGTCCCCTCACCATCCTCGTAGCCCTTCGCTGGACTCTCTCCAGTAGCTCTTCATCTTACTTGAACTGGGGAGCCCAGAACTGAACACAGTTCCAGATGGGGCCTCACCAGGGCAGTGTGAAGGGGAAGAAAATCCTCCCTCGACCTGCTGGCCACACTCCTCCTAATGCATCCCAGGATCCCATTAGCTTTCTTGGCAGCCATGGCATACTGCTTGCTCATGGTTAACCTGTCGTTCACCAGGACAACCACATCCCTCTCCGCACAGCTGCTCTCCAGCAGGTCCACTCCAAGCCTGTACTGATGCATGGGGTTGTTCCTCCCCAGGAGCAGGACTCTGCATTTGCCTTTGTTGAACCGCATCAGGTTCCTCTCTGCCCAACTTTCCAGCCTATCCAGGTCACGCTGAATGGCAGCGCAGCCTTCTGGTGTATATACCACACCTCCCAGTTTGGTGTCATCAGCAAATATGCTGAGGGTACATTCAAACTCTTCATCCAGGTCGTTGATGAAGAAGTGAAACAAGACTGGGCCTAGTACTGACCCCTGAGGGACACCACTAGTTACCGGTCTCCAACTAGACTCAGCGCCGCTGACTACAACCCTCTGAGTTCTGCCATTCAGACAGTTCTCAATCCACTTCACCAACCACTCATTTAGCCCACACTTCCTGAGCTTCCCTAGGAGGATATTATGGGAGACTGTGTCGAAAGCCTTGCTGAAGTCAAGGTAGAAAACATCCACGGCTCTAACTTCATCTAGCCAGCCAGTCATGCCATCGTAGAAAGCTATCAGATTAGTCAGGCATGAGTTCCCCTTGGTGAAGCCATGCTGACTACTCCTGATAACCTTCTTTTCCTCCACTTGCTTGATGATGGCCTCCAGGATAAGCTGCTCCATCACCTTTCCCGGGATGGAGGTGAGGCTGACCGGCCTGTAGTTCCCTGGGTCCTCCTTCTTGTCCTTTTAGAAGATTGGAGTGACATTGGCCTTTCTCCAGTCCTCGGGCACCTCTCCTGTCCTCCAGGACCTCTCAAAGATGATGGAGAGTGGCTCAGCAATGACATCTGCCAGCTCCCTCAGCACTTGTGGGTGCATTCCATTGGGGCCCATGGATTTGTGGGTATCCAGATTGTTTAATCGATCCCTCACACAGTCCTCCTCAACCAAGGGAAAGTCGTCCTCTCTCTAGGTTTCTTCTCTTACCTCCAGGGCCTGGGATTCTTGAGGGCCTGCCTTGACACTGAAGACTGAAGCAAAGAAGGCATTCAGTAGCTCTGCCTTCTCTGCATCCTCTGTCACCAGGACACCCACCTCATTCAGCAGCGGCCCCACATTGTCCCTAGCCTTTCTTTTGCTGCTGATGTACTTGAAGAAGCCCTTCTTGTTGTTCTTGACATCCCTTGCCAGCTCCAATTCCAAGTGGGTCTTGGCCTTCCTCGTCACATCCCTGCACGCTCTCACCACGTTTTTGTACTCTTCCCAAGTGGCCTGCCCCTCTTTCCACATTCCACGGACCTTTCTCTTCCACCTGATCTCCACTAGAATCTCCTTGTACAACGATGCAGGTCTCCTTCCTCCTTTGTTATACTTCTTTCTCAGGGGGATGCACCGCTCCTGAGCGTGGAGGAAGTGACATTTAAACAGCGACCAGCACTCTTGGACCTTCCTGCCTTCGAAAGCCCTGGCCCATGCGATTCTTCCCAGTAGCTCCCTGAAGACGCCAAATTTAGCCCTTCTGAGGTCCAAGGTTTTGATCCTGCTTATCGCCCTTCTTCCTCCATGCAGGATTCTGAACTCGACCATTCCATGGTCACTGCAGCTGAGTCTACCTCCGACCTTCACAGCCTCCACCAGTCCCTCCTTGTTTCTTAATACAAGGTCCAGCAGAGTGCCTTTCCTTGTGGGTTCCTTCACCACTTGCGTCAGAAAGTTATCGTCGATGCTCTGTAGGAACCGCCTGGATTGTGCCTGCCTAGCTGTATGGTCTTCCCAGCTGATGTCAGGGTGGTTGAAGTCCCCATGAGAACCAGGGCCTGTGATTTTGAGGCTGCTTGTAGCTGCCTGTAGAAAGCCTCATCAATTTCCTTCTCCTGGTCAGGTGGCACTGTAATGTCACCCGTGTGAGACTGTCCCTTAATTCTTACCCACAAGCTCTCAACTCGTTCCTCATTTGCCCCCAGGCCAACCTCAATGCATTCCAGTTGCTCCCTCACATATAGAGCAACTCCACCACCTCTCCTTGTTGGCCTGTCTTTCCTAAAGAGTCGCTAGCCATCCATGACAGCATGCCAGTCATGCGAGTTGTCCGACCGCGTTTCTGTGATGGCGACCAAGTCATAGCCGTCCTGCTGTATAATGGCTTCCAGCTCCTCCTGTTTTTGCCCATGCTACGTGCGTTGGTATAGACACACTTGAGCTGGGCAGCAAATCTCACCCCTGACCCTGGCACGCCAAACCTGGGCTCTTCCCTAGTGAGCTGGGTGATGTCCCCTTCCCCCTTTGAACCTCGTTTAAAGCCCTCTCAATGAGCCCCGCCAGCTCTGTTTAAAGCCCTCTCAATAATCCCCACAGCCTGTCCGACCTTCTTCTTGAGAGCCATTCCACATCCTTTTCTGTGTGGCCCCGCTCTGTACCTGCTAGAGGGGTGGGTCTAGCGGCCTGGCTGCTGGCGATGGCAGAAGGGAACACAGGTCATAGGGACCCCGCAGTTGGAAAGACCGAGTGTCTCGGGCCAGCTCCTGGTGGGAGCGCTGTGTGCGTGCGCAGTGCACTAGCGAACCTGAAGCTGGCCTAGCTCTCGAGCAAGAGGACAGAGACCTTTTCAGTCCCGTGGGTGGCATGTGGCTGCAGCCTACCTGACTGAGCAGCCCCAGCATTCACAGACCTTACAAGAGGACCAGGCCTGCCAACCACCGGCCACATCTCCCCCTGCTGGAGTCAGGAAGGACTTGGAGGTGCTTGACCACGCATACCCCGAGCTGCTTCCCACCTAGGCACGTCCCCTCTGCACTACCTGTTTGGGGGCTGTGGTGATTAGGGACAGGGCTCAGCCAAACAAGCAAAGCTGTCTCTGCCAGAGTGCTCTCCCCAGAATGACCCCAGCTCTTCCTTCACATATTGCTGAAGTGTGCCCACCTCTCACACCATTCCCTCTTAACCACCTGCAAAAATCTGCTGCTGGCATCACAGAGTATCCACAGAAGACAAGTGACGTTCTCCAAGGCCATCTTCTGCCTGCTCTAAGCAGATATCGGGCACCACCTTCAGGTCAATTTTTGAAAACCAAAGCAGCGTGGAGTGCGGTTTGTTTGGGGACGTCTTCTAGTGCCTATGAAGCCATGCTGCTTCCAATTGCACGTCTGTGGCCACGCATAGCGGGCAGTGCGACTGCCCGCACCAGTGTTGGCCCAGAAGAGCAATGTAGCTGGTAGACCTTCAGTCTCAACCTGCCATCTGGTTCACCTCCGTTTCTGTCTTGTCTCCTGTCTCTCAGTGCTCTTCCCTCTGCCAGGCACTCTTCCCAGTCACTCCATCACCTGCCAGTGCCTTTCGCTGTTGTCGTGTTTCGATGGCAGGTGGTACCTTGAAAGCACTGTCCCAGCCATGGGACCTGCACCTATTTCTCTCCTTTCGCCTCTTTGTGCTCTGGCTGCGTGACACTTTCTTTGACCTCAGAGGCCCTTTGTGCCTGGCTCTCTCCTGCTGCTAAAGCCTGTTCCTGCAAGAGAAGAGGCAATTAGTTGGTGTCTCCTCCCTGCTATCTCACCTGCATCTCCCTGGCCTGGGCAGCTGGTGGGAACTGTCACCATCAGCCCCAGCTGTCCTAGAAGTCCTCTCCTGGCTCTGGGTGTGCTTGGCATCGAACGTGGTTCCTGAAGGAGAAGAGCAAAACTCCAAGTAACTCCTGGGCACCAACCTGCTGGGAGAGCTCATTTGAAGGCAGGTTGGCAGCAAGCCCCAAGGCTGCTCCAGGGGTGCTCCCTGTCCCGAGCTCAGCCACAGGTCCCACACCCGGCTCTCTTGTTACCAAGAGGGATTTGCTTGCATTTTCCTTTTCTTGTAATTCGTGCGTGGGTGCTGGGAAAAGAGGCAGCAGAAGGACGCACTGGCTAAAACCCCTTCTTACTGCCAGCCATAAAGGTGCCTCTCGCCTGGGAGCACGAGAAGGACCCCGTGTTACCACTCTCCATTCCTTACAGGCAGTCTGAAGACTGTTCACATATTCATTTTCATACACCACCAAAGTTTTAGCCTCATGTCCCAGCAGTTTGTTTAGAAAAACGTACAATTTAAAAAAGTTTTAGAATATCAAGACACCATCTGAAGTCTCCAGCGATGTCTGAAATGTTTTGAGTTGGCTTTGTCCTGTTTCCTTAGATGCTGAAATATAAGTTAGAACAGCACCACACTCGATCACTTCTCTTTTTTTCACATGTCACACAGTGGAACAGAGATGAGAGATCTCCCAGGGAAGTGACAAAAAAGCGGGCCCTGAGCTGGAAGCCACGTGTAGCTGTGTCAGCATGGCACTGTGCTCAGAGCTAAAATCAGTACAATACATAGGCAACCAAGCAGCTCTTTCTGCAAGGTACAATTCCATGTCATACTGACAGAAGTAGATCGTGAGAGTGCCTTGCAATTCTTAAAATGCACAATATTGCATGGCATAGACATGTCTGTTGTCTTTGCCTGCAGCAGAAGGCTGGAGTGGAAGGAAGACACAGAGGGGACTCCTCACAGAGTCAACATGGAATGAGTAAGAAGAGGGGAAAAAAAGTCCCAGAAGCAAAGGTCAAACACATCACCAAGGCATTAAGCTTATTAGCTTGCGGTGCGGTACAGACTGCTTGTTTTCTTTAATAACACTTGATTTTGATTGTGATAAACCACAATACAAACCAAAACACCATACAGCAGTCAATGCAATAAAAAATACAGTACGTACAATAAACGCAACGCCAGGCCCTGCAATACATACCATGCAACTCAACACATACGATACGTACAATACAACACATGCATTGCAATAATGCCGTAGCATGACATACAACACAATATAGGATACAACACCAGCACCACAACACAACACGCACAGCACATACAATAGAAAATACAACACACGCATCACATACAACACATGCTACAGCATACACTGTGTACTGCATACAGTCAAATGCATACAGTACTAAAGACAATACAAACCAAAATACAATGCCTACAACACAAACACAGGATATAGACAAGGCAATCTACGCCACACCATACAACACCGTATCATCCAATACCATACAACACACAGTAGGCACCACACGATAAACAATACAATACCGACACAGCATGCAGTACATACAATGCCTGCATACAGTACAGTGCATACCCTAACCTTCATCAAATAGAATACAATAGATACAGTGCAGAACATAAAATACAATACACCATATACCATACGTGACAGACAATGCAATGCATACTAGACAATACAAATCCCAGTAGTCAAGAAAATACAGTACAAGAAACACCATTCCATATATTCTGTACAAAATAATACATAAAATACCTACAATAAAAGCAATGCCTTACTGTACAATACATTAAAGAGAACACGTAAAATACATTATGACACATAAAATACATAAAATGCAATACAAAATGCAGTGTAACATTATACCATACAATACCATACCATACAATAGATTACATACAGTACAATATAATACAAACTACAATACAAAGAATACAATAAAAACCAGCAGACCATACCATAGAATACAATAAACCCCATACTGTATATACCATACAGCACATGCAATACTTACGAAAAATAAATACCATGCCGTGCAATAGAATACATACAGAAAATGCCATACCATAAAATAAAGCGCAAAATTCACTCAGCCTTCTCTCCCTAGACTCAGCTTTGTGCCTGTGGATGGAGGCTGCCCATGCTTCACAGACTCCCATGCCCCATGGGCCAAGTGCCCACCCCTCCTCTGCCACTCCTTGGTACACTTCATGCTTCACACTTCTGATCTTCAGAGCACTGCACCAATATTAACTAATCTTCTCTCAAATTTCTTTTACCTTCTTCCACATACGCTTCCTGTGTTGTTGCCTCATGAAGATGTCTTTGGCCTGCTCTTGTCCCTGAATTGTTATTTTTTTACTTTGAATTTGATATGTTATATAATCTGTGGGGTTGATCCCGGGGTTTGATTTATCTTGAAGATCTCAAAATGCAATCCAGCCTTACAATCGATCTATAACAAATGAAGGACTATCTTGACATTGCAATAATAGATAAAACAGACTGTCTGAAAGAGGCTTGTGTGCAGCTTGGGTATTTGAGAGGACTAGACTGAAGAAATTCAGAACTGTCATAACATGACTGCACTAACTTTTCTGGTAATTGTCTGAACCAGTATCAACTAAATTTTGAAAAAAAAAAAGCATGTTGGAGGTTGATCATAGAATCACAGAATCACAGATGGTAGAGGTTGGAAGGGACCTCTGTGGGTCATCTAGTCCAACCCCCCTGTCCAAGCAGGGTCACCTACTATAGGCTGTAGAGGACCTTGTTCAGGCGGGTCTTGAATATCTCCGAGAAGGAGACTCCACAACCTCCCTGGGCAGCCTGTTCCAGTGCTCTGTCACCCTCAGAGGGAAGAAGTTCTTCCTCATGTTCAGACGGAACTTCCTGTGCTTCAGTTTGTGCCCGTTGCCCCTTGTCCTGTCACTGGGCACTACTGAAAAGAGCTTGGCCCCATCCTACTGACACCCACCCTGCAGATATTTGTAAGTATATATTAGGTGCCCTCGCAGCCTTCTCTCTTCAGGCTGAACAAGCCCAGCTCCCTTAGCCTCTCCTTATAGGAGAGATGTTCCAGTCCCCTCACCATCCTCGTAGCCCTTCGCTGGACTCTCTCCAGTAGCTCTTCATCTTACTTGAACTGGGGAGCCCAGAACTGAACACAGTTCCAGATGGGGCCTCACCAGGGCAGTGTGAAGGGGAAGAAAATCCTCCCTCGACCTGCTGGCCACACTCCTCCTAATGCATCCCAGGATCCCATTAGCTTTCTTGGCAGCCATGGCATACTGCTTGCTCATGGTTAACCTGTCGTTCACCAGGACAACCAGATCCCTCTCCGCACAGCTGCTCTCCAGCAGGTCCACTCCAAGCCTGTACTGATGCATGGGGTTGTTCCTCCCCAGGAGCAGGACTCTGCATTTGCCTTTGTTGAACCGCATCAGGTTCCTCTCTGCCCAACTTTCCAGCCTATCCAGGTCACGCTGAATGGCAGCGCAGCCTTCTGGTGTATATACCACACCTCCCAGTTTGGTGTCATCAGCAAATATGCTGAGGGTACATTCAAACTCTTCATCCAGGTCGTTGATGAAGAAGTGAAACAAGACTGGGCCTAGTACTGACCCCTGAGGGACACCACTAGTTACCGGTCTCCAACTAGACTCAGCGCCGCTGACTACAACCCTCTGAGTTCTGCCATTCAGACAGTTCTCAATCCACTTCACCAACCACTCATCTAGCCCACACTTCCTGAGCTTCCCTAGGAGGATATTATGGGAGACTGTGTCGAAAGCCTTGCTGAAGTCAAGGTAGAAAACATCCACGGCTCTAACTTCATCTAGCCAGCCAGTCATGCCATCGTAGAAAGCTATCAGATTAGTCAGGCATGAGTTCCCCTTGGTGAAGCCATGCTGACTACTCCTGATAACCTTCTTTTCCTCCACTTGCTTGATGATGGCCTCCAGGATAAGCTGCTCCATCACCTTTCCCGGGATGGAGGTGAGGCTGACCGGCCTGTAGTTCCCTGGGTCCTCCTTCTTGTCCTTTTAGAAGATTGGAGTGACATTGGCCTTCCTCCAGTCCTCGGGCACCTCTCCTGTCCTCCAGGACCTCTCAAAGATGATGGAGAGTGGCTCAGCAATGACATCTGCCAGCTCCCTCAGCACTTGTGGGTGCATTCCATTGGGGCCCATGGATTTGTGGGTATCCAGATTGTTTAATCGATCCCTCACACAGTCCTCCTCAACCAAGGGAAAGTCGTCCTCTCTCTAGGTTTCTTCTCTTACCTCCAGGGCCTGGGATTCTTGAGGGCCTGCCTTGACACTGAAGACTGAAGCAAAGAAGGCATTCAGTAGCTCTGCCTTCTCTGCATCCTCTGTCACCAGGACACCCACCTCATTCAGCAGCGGCCCCACATTGTCCCTAGCCTTTCTTTTGCTGCTGATGTACTTGAAGAAGCCCTTCTTGTTGTTCTTGACATCCCTTGCCAGCTCCAATTCCAAGTGGGTCTTGGCCTTCCTCGTCACATCCCTGCACGCTCTCACCACGTTTTTGTACTCTTCCCAAGTGGCCTGCCCCTCTTTCCACATTCCACGGACCTTTCTCTTCCACCTGATCTCCACTAGAATCTCCTTGTACAACGATGCAGGTCTCCTTCCTCCTTTGTTATACTTCTTTCTCAGGGGGATGCACCGCTCCTGAGCGTGGAGGAAGTGACATTTAAACAGCGACCAGCACTCTTGGACCTTCCTGCCTTCGAAAGCCCTGGCCCATGCGATTCTTCCCAGTAGCTCCCTGAAGACGCCAAATTTAGCCCTTCTGAGGTCCAAGGTTTTGATCCTGCTTATCGCCCTTCTTCCTCCATGCAGGATTCTGAACTCGACCATTCCATGGTCACTGCAGCTGAGTCTACCTCCGACCTTCACAGCCTCCACCAGTCCCTCCTTGTTTCTTAATACAAGGTCCAGCAGAGTGCCTTTCCTTGTGGGTTCCTTCACCACTTGCGTCAGAAAGTTATCGTCGATGCTCTGTAGGAACCGCCTGGATTGTGCCTGCCTAGCTGTATGGTCTTCCCAGCTGATGTCAGGGTGGTTGAAGTCCCCATGAGAACCAGGGCCTGTGATTTTGAGGCTGCTTGTAGCTGCCTGTAGAAAGCCTCATCAATTTCCTTCTCCTGGTCAGGTGGCACTGTAATGTCACCCGTGTGAGACTGTCCCTTAATTCTTACCCACAAGCTCTCAACTCGTTCCTCATTTGCCCCCAGGCCAACCTCAATGCATTCCAGTTGCTCCCTCACATATAGAGCAACTCCACCACCTCTCCTTGTTGGCCTGTCTTTCCTAAAGAGTCGCTAGCCATCCATGACAGCATGCCAGTCATGCGAGTTGTCCGACCGCGTTTCTGTGATGGCGACCAAGTCATAGCCGTCCTGCTGTATAATGGCTTCCAGCTCCTCCTGTTTTTGCCCATGCTACGTGCGTTGGTATAGACACACTTGAGCTGGGCAGCAAATCTCACCCCTGACCCTGGCACGCCAAACCTGGGCTCTTCCCTAGTGAGCTGGGTGATGTCCCCTTCCCCCTTTGAACCTCGTTTAAAGCCCTCTCAATGAGCCCCGCCAGCTCTGTTTAAAGTCCTCTCAATAATCCCCACAGCCTGTCCGACCTTCTTCTTGAGAGCCATTCCACATCCTTTTCTGTGTGGCCCCGCTCTGTACCTGCTAGAGGGGTGGGTCTAGCGGCCTGGCTGCTGGCGATGGCAGAAGGGAACACAGGTCATAGGGATCCCGCAGTTGGAAAGACCGAGTGTCTCGGGCCAGCTCCTGGTGGGAGCGCTGTGTGCGTGCGCAGTTCACTAGCGAACCTGAAGCTGGCCTAGCTCTCGAGCAAGAGGACAGAGACCTTTTCAGTCCCGTGGGTGGCATGTGGCTGCAGCCTACCTGACTGATCAGCCCCAGCATTCACAGACCTTACAAGAGGACCAGGCCTGCCAACCACCGGCCACATCTCCACCTGCTGGAGTCAGGAAGGACTTGGAGGTGCTTGACCACGCGTACCCCGAGCTGCTTCCCACCTAGGCACGCCCCCTCTGCACTACCTGTTTGGGGGCTGTGGTGATTAGGGACAGGGCTCAGCCAAACAAGCAAAGCTGTCTCTGCCAGAGTGCTCTCCCCAGAATGACCCCAGCTCTTTCTTCACATATTGCTGAAGTGTGCCCACCTCTCACACCATTCCCTCTTAACCACCTGCAAAAATCTGCTGCTGGCATCACAGAGTATCCACAGAAGTGACGTTCTCCAAGGCCATCTTCTGCCTGCTCTAAGCAGATATCGGGCACCACCTTCAGGTCAATTTTTGAAAACCAAAGCAGCGTGGAGTGCGGTTTGTTTGGGGACGTCTTCTAGTGCCTATGAAGCCATGCTGCTTCCAATTGCACGTCTGTGGCCACGCATAGCGGGCAGTGCGACTGCCCGCACCAGTGTTGGCCCAGAAGAGCAATGTAGCTGGTAGACCTTCAGTCTCAACCTGCCATCTGGTTCACCTCCGTTTCTGTCTTGTCTCCTGTCTCTCAGTGCTCTTCCCTCTGCCAGGCACTCTTCCCAGTCACTCCATCACCTGCCAGTGCCTTTCGCTGTTCTCGTGTTTCGATGGCAGGTGGTACCTTGAAAGCACTGTCCCAGCCATGGGACCTGCACCTATTTCTCTCCTTTCGCCTCTTTGTGCTCTGGCTGCGTGACACTTTCTTTGACCTCAGAGGCCCTTTGTGCCTGGCTCTCTCCTGCTGCTAAAGCCTGTTCCTGCAAGAGAAGAGGCAATTAGTTGGTGTCTCCTCCCTGCTATCTCACCTGCATCTCCCTGGCCTGGGCAGCTGGTGGGAACTGTCACCATCAGCCCCAGCTGTCCTAGAAGTCCTCTCCTGGCTCTGGGTGTGCTTGGCATCGAACGTGGTTCCTGAAGGAGAAGAGCAAAACTCCAAGTAACTCCTGGGCACCAACCTGCTGGGAGAGCTCATTTGAAGGCAGGTTGGCAGCAAGCCCCAAGGCTGCTCCAGGGGTGCTCCCTGTCCCGAGCTCAGCCACAGGTCCCACACCCGGCTCTCTTGTTACCAAGAGGGATTTGCTTGCATTTTCCTTTTCTTGTAATTCGTGCGTGGGTGCTGGGAAAAGAGGCAGCAGAAGGACGCACTGGCTAAAACCCCTTCTTACTGCCAGCCATAAAGGTGCCTCTCGCCTGGGAGCACGAGAAGGACCCCGTGTTACCACTCTCCATTCCTTACAGGCAGTCTGAAGACTATTCACATATTCGTTTTCATACACCACCAAAGTTTTAGCCTCATGTCCCAGCAGTTTGTTTAGAAAAACGTACAATTTAAAAACGTTTTAGAATATCAAGACACCATCTGAAGTCTCCGGCGATGTCTGAAATGTTTTGAGTTGGCTTTGTCCTGTTTCCTTAGATGCTGAAATATAAGTTAGAACAGCACCACACTCGATCACTTCTCTTTTTTTCACATGTCACACAGTGGAATAGAGATGAGAGATCTCCCAGGGAAGTGACAAAAAAGCGGGCCCTGAGCTGGAAGCCACGTGTAGCTGTGTCAGCATGGCACTGTGCTCAGAGCTAAAATCAGTACAATACATAGGCAACCAAGCAGCTCTTTCTGCAAGGTACAATTCCATGTCATACTGACAGAAGTAGATCGTGAGAGTGCCTTGCAATTCTTAAAATGCACAGTATTGCATGGCATAGACATGTCTGTTGTCTTTGCCTGCAGCAGAAGGCTGGAGTGGAAGGAAAACACAGAGGGGACTCCTCACAGAGTCAACATGGAATGAGTAAGAAGAGGGGAAAAAAAGTCCCAGAAGCAAAGGTCAAACACATCACCAAGGCATTAAGCTTATTAGCTTGCGGTGCGGTACAGACTGCTTGTTTTCTTTAGTAACACTTGATTTTGATTGTGATAAACCACAATACAAACCAAAACACCATACAGCAGTCAATGCAATAAAAAATACAGTACATACAATAAACGCAACGCCAGGCCCTGCAATACATACCATGCAACTCAACACATACGATACGTACAATACAACACATGCATTACAATAATGCCGTAGCATGACATACAACACAATATAGGATACAACACCAGCACCACAACACAACACGCACAGCACATACAATAGAAAATACAACACACGCATCACATACAACACATGCTACAGCATACACTGTGTACTGCATACAGTCAAATGCATACAGTACTAAAGACAATACAAACCAAAATACAATGCCTACAACACAAACACAGGATATAGACAAGGCAATCTACGCCACACCATACAACACCGTATCATCCAATACCATACAACACACAGTAGGCACCACACGATAAACAATACAATACCGACACAGCATGCAGTACATACAATGCCTGCATACAGTACAGTGCATACCCTAACCTTCATCAAATAGAATACAATAGATACAGTGCAGAACATAAAATACAATACACCATATACCATACGTGACAGACAATGCAATGCATACTAGACAATACAAATCCCAGTAGTCAAGAAAATACAGTACAAGAAACACCATTCCATATATTCTGTACAAAATAATACATAAAATACCTACAATAAAAGCAATGCCTTACTGTACAATACATTAAAGAGAACACGTAAAATACATTATGACACATAAAATACATAAAATGCAATACAAAATGCAGTGTAACATTATACCATACAATACCATACCATACAATAGATAACATACAGTACAATATAATACAAACTACAATACAAAGAATACAATAAAAACCAGCAGACCATACCATAGAATACAATAAACCCCATACTGTATATACCATACAGCACATGCAATACTTACGAAAAATAAATACCATGCCATGCAATAGAATACATACAGAAAATGCCATACCATAAAATAAAGCGCAAAATTCACTCAGCCTTCTCTCCCTAGACTCAGCTTTGTGCCTGTGGATGGAGGCTGCCCATGCTTCACAGACTCCCATGCCCCATGGGCCAAGTGCCCACCCCTCCTCTGCCACTCCTTGGTACACTTCATGCTTCACACTTCTGATCTTCAGAGCACTGCACCAATATTAACTAATCTTCTCTCAAATTTCTTTTACCTTCTTCCACATACGCTTCCTGTGTTGTTGCCTCATGAAGATGTCTTTGGCCTGCTCTTGTCCCTGAATTGTTATTTTTTTACTTTGAATTTGATATGTTGTATAATCTGTGGGGTTGATCCCGGGGTTTGATTTATCTTGAAGATCTCAAAATGCAATCCAGCCTTACAATCGATCTATAACAAATGAAGGACTATCTTGACATTGCAATAATAGATAAAACAGACTGTCTGAAAGAGGCTTGTGTGCAGCTTGGGTATTTGAGAGGACTAGACTGAAGAAATTCAGAACTGTCATAACATGACTGCACTAACTTTTCTGGTAATTGTCTGAACCAGTATCAACTAAATTTTGAAAAAAAAAAGCATGTTGGAGGTTGATCATAGAATCACAGAATCACAGATGGTAGAGGTTGGAAGGGACCTCTGTGGGTCATCTAGTCCAACCCCCCTGCCCAAGCAGGGTCACCTACTATAGGCTGTAGAGGACCTTGTTCAGGCGGGTCTTGAATATCTCCGAGAAGGAGACTCCACAACCTCCCTGGGCAGCCTGTTCCAGTGCTCTGTCACCCTCAGAGGGAAGAAGTTCTTCCTCATGTTCAGACGGAACTTCCTGTGCTTCAGTTTGTGCCCGTTGCCCCTTGTCCTGTCACTGGGCACTACTGAAAAGAGCTTGGCCCCATCCTACTGACACCCACCCTGCAGATATTTGTAAGTATATATTAGGTGCCCTCGCAGCCTTCTCTCTTCAGGCTGAACAAGCCCAGCTCCCTTAGCCTCTCCTTATAGGAGAGATGTTCCAGTCCCCTCACCATCCTCGTAGCCCTTCGCTGGACTCTCTCCAGTAGCTCTTCATCTTACTTGAACTGGGGAGCCCAGAACTGAACACAGTTCCAGATGGGGCCTCACCAGGGCAGTGTGAAGGGGAAGAAAATCCTCCCTCGACCTGCTGGCCACACTCCTCCTAATGCATCCCAGGATCCCATTAGCTTTCTTGGCAGCCATGGCATACTGCTTGCTCATGGTTAACCTGTCGTTCACCAGGACAACCAGATCCCTCTCCGCACAGCTGCTCTCCAGCAGGTCCACTCCAAGCCTGTACTGATGCATGGGGTTGTTCCTCCCCAGGAGCAGGACTCTGCATTTGCCTTTGTTGAACCGCATCAGGTTCCTCTCTGCCCAACTTTCCAGCCTATCCAGGTCACGCTGAATGGCAGCACAGCCTTCTGGTGTATATACCACACCTCCCAGTTTGGTGTCATCAGCAAATATGCTGAGGGTACATTCAAACTCTTCATCCAGGTCGTTGATGAAGAAGTGAAACAAGACTGGGCCTAGTACTGACCCCTGAGGGACACCACTAGTTACCGGTCTCCAACTAGACTCAGCGCCGCTGACTACAACCCTCTGAGTTCTGCCATTCAGACAGTTCTCAATCCACTTCACCAACCACTCATCTAGCCCACACTTCCTGAGCTTCCCTAGGAGGATATTATGGGAGACTGTGTCGAAAGCCTTGCTGAAGTCAAGGTAGAAAACATCCACGGCTCTAACTTCATCTAGCCAGCCAGTCATGCCATCGTAGAAAGCTATCAGATTAGTCAGGCATGAGTTCCCCTTGGTGAAGCCATGCTGACTACTCCTGATAACCTTCTTTTCCTCCACTTGCTTGATGATGGCCTCCAGGATAAGCTGCTCCATCACCTTTCCCGGGATGGAGGTGAGGCTGACCGGCCTGTAGTTCCCTGGGTCCTGCTTCTTGTCCTTTTAGAAGATTGGAGTGACATTGGCCTTCCTCCAGTCCTCGGGCACCTCTCCTGTCCTCCAGGACCTCTCAAAGATGATGGAGAGTGGCTCAGCAATGACATCTGCCAGCTCCCTCAGCACTTGTGGGTGCATTCCATTGGGGCCCATGGATTTGTGGGTATCCAGATTGTTTAATCGATCCCTCACACAGTCCTCCTCAACCAAGGGAAAGTCGTCCTCTCTCTAGGTTTCTTCTCTTACCTCCAGGGCCTGGGATTCTTGAGGGCCTGCCTTGACACTGAAGACTGAAGCAAAGAAGGCATTCAGTAGCTCTGCCTTCTCTGCATCCTCTGTCACCAGGACACCCACCTCATTCAGCAGCGGCCCCACATTGTCCCTAGCCTTTCTTTTGCTGCTGATGTACTTGAAGAAGCCCTTCTTGTTGTTTTTGACATCCCTTGCCAGCTCCAATTCCAAGTGGGTCTTGGCCTTTCTCGTCACATCCCTGCACGCTCTCACCACGTTTTTGTACTCTTCCCAAGTGGCCTGCCCCTCTTTCCACATTCCACGGACCTTTCTCTTCCACCTGATCTCCACTAGAATCTCCTTGTTCAACCATGCAGGTCTCCTTCCTCCTTTGTTATACTTCTTTCTCAGGGGGATGCACCGCTCCTGAGCGTGGAGGAAGTGACATTTAAACAGCGACCAGCACTCTTGGACCTTCCTGCCTTCGAAAGCCCTGGCCCATGCGATTCTTCCCAGTAGCTCCCTGAAGACGCCAAAGTTAGCCCTTCTGAGGTCCAAGGTTTTGATCCTGCTTATCGCCCTGCTTCCTCCATGCAGGATTCTGAACTCGACCATTCCATGGTCACTGCAGCTGAGTCTACCTCCGACCTTCACAGCCTCCACCAGTCCCTCCTTGTTTCTTAATACAAGGTCCAGCAGAGTGCCTTTCCTTGTGGGTTCCTTCACCACTTGCGTCAGAAAGTTATCATCGATGCTCTATAGGAACCTCCTGGATTGTGCCTGCCTAGCTGTATGGTCTTCCCAGCTGATGTCAGGGTGGTTGAAGTCCCCATGAGAACCAGGGCCTGTGATTTTGAGGCTGCTTGTAGCTGCCTGTAGAAAGCCTCATCAATTTCCTTCTCCTGGTCAGGTGGCACTGTAATGTCACCCGTGTGAGACTGTCCCTTAATTCTTACCCACAAGCTCTCAACTCGTTCCTCATTTGCCCCCAGGCCAACCTCAACGCGTTCCAGTTGCTCCCTCACATATAGAGCAACTCCACCACCTCTCCTTGTTGGCCTGTCTTTCCTAAAGAGTCTGTAGCCATCCATGACAGCATGCCAGTCATGCGAGTTGTCCGACCACATTTCTGTGATGGCGACCAAGTCATAGCCGTCCTGCTGTATAATGGCTTCCAGCTCCTCCTGTTTTTGCCCATGCTACGTGCGTTGGTATAGACACACTTGAGCTGGGCAGCAAATCTCACCCCTGACCCTGGCACGCCAAACCTGGGCTCTTCCCTAGTGAGCTGGGTGATGTCCCCTTCCCCCTTTGAACCTCGTTTAAAGCCCTCTCAATGAGCCCCGCCAGCTCTGTTTAAAGCCCTCTCAATAATCCCCACAGCCTGTCCGACCTTCTTCTTGAGAGCCATTCCACATCCTTTTCTGTGTGGCCCCGCTCTGTACCTGCTAGAGGGGTGGGTCTAGCGGCCTGGCTGCTGGCGATGGCAGAAGGGAACACAGGTCATAGGGACCCCGCAGTTGGAAAGACCGAGTGTCTCGGGCCAGCTCCTGGTGGGAGCGCTGTGTGCGTGCGCAGTGCACTAGCGAACCTGAAGCTGGCCTAGCTCTCGAGCAAGAGGACAGAGACCTTTTCAGTCCCGTGGGTGGCATGTGGCTGCAGCCTACCTGACTGATCAGCCCCAGCATTCACAGACCTTACAAGAGGACCAGGCCTGCCAACCACCGGCCACATCTCCACCTGCTGGAGTCAGGAAGGACTTGGAGGTGCTTGACCACGCATACCCCGAGCTGCTTCCCACCTAGGCACGTCCCCTCTGCACTACCTGTTTGGGGGCTGTGGTGATTAGGGACAGGGCTCAGCCAAACAAGCAAAGCTGTCTCTGCCAGAGTGCTCTCCCCAGAATGACCCCAGCTCTTCCTTCACATATTGCTGAAGTGTACCCACCTCTCACACCATTCCCTCTTAACCACCTGCAAAAATCTGCTGCTGGCATCACAGAGTATCCACAGAAGACAAGTGACGTTCTCCAAGGCCACCTTCTGCCTGCTCTAAGCAGATATCGGGCACCACCTTCAGGTCAATTTTTGAAAACCAAAGCAGCGTGGAGTGCGGTTTGTTTGGGGACGTCTTCTAGTGCCTATGAAGCCATGCTGCTTCCAATTGCACGTCTGTGGCCACGCATAGCAGGCAGTGCGACTGCCCGCACCAGTGTTGGCCCAGAAGAGCAATGTAGCTGGTAGACCCTCAGTCTCAACCTACCATCTGGTTCACCTCCGTTTCTGTCTTGTCTCCTGTCTCTCAGTGCTCTTCCCTCTGCCAGGCACTCTTCCCAGTCACTCCATCACCTGCCAGTGCCTTTCGCTGTTCTTGTGTTTCGATGGCAGGTGGTACCTTGAAAGCACTGTCCCAGCCATGGGACCTGCACCTATTTCTCTCCTTTCGCCTCTTTGTGCTCTGGCTGCGTGACACTTTCTTTGACCTCAGAGGCCCTTTGTGCCTGGCTCTCTCCTGCTGCTAAAGCCTGTTCCTGCAAGAGAAGAGGCAATTAGTTGGTGTCTCCTCCCTGCTATCTCACCTGCATCTCCCTGGCCTGGGCAGCTGGTGGGAACTGTCACCATCAGCCCCAGCTGTCCTAGAAGTCCTCTCCTGGCTCTGGGTGTGCTTGGCATCGAACGTGGTTCCTGAAGGAGAAGAGCAAAACTCCAAGTAACTCCTGGGCACCAACCTGCTGGGAGAGCTCATTTGAAGGCAGGTTGGCAGCAAGCCCCAAGGCTGCTCCAGGGGTGCTCCCTGTCCCGAGCTCAGCCACAGGTCCCACACCCGGCTCTCTTGTTACCAAGAGGGGTTTGCTTGCATTTTCCTTTTCTTGTAATTCGTGCGTGGGTGCTGGGAAAAGAGGCAGCAGAAGGACGCACTGGCTAAAACCCCCTCTTACTGCCAGCCATAAAGGTGCCTCTCGCCTGGGAGCACGAGAAGGACCCCGTGTTACCACTCTCCATTCCTTACAGGCAGTCTGAAGACTATTCACATATTCATTTTCATACACCACCAAAGTTTTAGCCTCATGTCCCAGCAGTTTGTTTAGAAAAACGTACAATTTAAAAACGTTTTAGAATATCAAGACACCATCTGAAGTCTCCAGCGATGTCTGAAATGTTTTGAGTTGGCTTTGTCCTGTTTCCTTAGATGCTGAAATATAAGTTATAACAGCACCACACTCGATCACTTCTCTTTTTTTCACATGTCACACAGTGGAATAGAGATGAGAGATCTCCCAGGGAAGTGACAAAAAAGCGGGCCCTGAGCTGGAAGCCACGTGTAGCTGTGTCAGCATGGCACTGTGCTCAGAGCTAAAATCAGTACAATACATAGGCAACCAAGCAGCTCTTTCTGCAAGGTACAATTCCATGTCATACTGACAGAAGTAGATCGTGAGAGTGCCTTGCAATTCTTAAAATGCACAATATTGCATGGCATAGACATGTCTGTTGTCTTTGCCTGCAGCAGAAGGCTGGAGTGGAAGGAAGACACAGAGGAGACTCCTCGCAGAGTCAACATGGAATGAGTAAGAAGAGGGGAAAAAAAGTCCCAGAAGCAAAGGTCAAACACATCACCAAGGCATTAAGCTTATTAGCTTGCGGTGCGGTACAGACTGCTTGTTTTCTTTAATAACACTTGATTTTGATTGTGATAAACCACAATACAAACCAAAACACCATACAGCAGTCAATGCAATAAAAAATACAGTACGTACAATAAACGCAACGCCAGGCCCTGCAATACATACCATGCAACTCAACACATACGATACGTACAATACAACACATGCATTACAATAATGCCGTAGCATGACATACAACACAATATAGGATACAACACCAGCACCACAACACAACACGCACAGCACATACAATAGAAAATACAACACACGCATCACATACAACACATGCTACAGCATACACTGTGTACTGCATACAGTCAAATGCATACAGTACTAAAGACAATACAAACCAAAATACAATGCCTACAACACAAACACAGGATATAGACAAGGCAATCTACGCCACACCATACAACACCGTATCATCCAATACCATACAACACACAGTAGGCACCACACGATAAACAATACAATACCGACACAGCATGCAGTACATACAATGCCTGCATACAGTACAGTGCATACCCTAACCTTCATCAAATAGAATACAATAGATACAGTGCAGAACATAAAATACAATACACCATATACCATACGTGACACAGAATGCAATGCATACTAGACAATACAAATCCCAGTAGTCGAGAAAATACAGTACAAGAAACACCATTCCATATATTCTGTACAAAATAATACATAAAATACCTACAATAACATCAATGCCTTACTGTACAATACATTAAAGAGAACACGTAAAATACATTATGACACATAAAATACATAAAATGCAATACAAAATGCAGTGTAACATTATACCATACAATACCATACCATACAATAGATAACATACAGTACAATATAATACAAACTACAATACAAAGAATACAATAAAAACCAGCAGACCATACCATAGAATACAATAAACCCCATACTGTATATACCATACAGCACATGCAATACTTACGAAAAATAAATACCATGCCATGCAATAGAATACATACAGAAAATGCCATACCATAAAATAAAGCGCAAAATTCACTCAGCCTTCTCTCCCTAGACTCAGCTTTGTGCCTGTGGATGGAGGCTGCCCATGCTTCACAGACTCCCATGCCCCATGGGCCAAGTGCCCACCCCTCCTCTGCCACTCCTTGGTACACTTCATGCTTCACACTTCTGATCTTCAGAGCACTGCACCAATATTAACTAATCTTCTCTCAAATTTCTTTTACCTTCTTCCACATACGCTTCCTGTGTTGTTGCCTCATGAAGATGTCTTTGGCCTGCTCTTGTCCCTGAATTGTTATTTTTTTACTTTGAATTTGATATGTTATATAATCTGTGGGGTTGATCCCGGGGTTTGATTTATCTTGAAGATCTCAAAATGCAATCCAGCCTTACAATCGATCTATAACAAATGAAGGACTATCTTGACATTGCAATAATAGATAAAACAGACTGTCTGAAAGAGGCTTGTGTGCAGCTTGGGTATTTGAGAGGACTAGACTGAAGAAATTCAGAACTGTCATAACATGACTGCACTAACTTTTCTGGTAATTGTCTGAACCAGTATCAACCAAATTTTGAAAAAAAAAAGCATGTTGGAGGTTGATCATAGAATCACAGAATCACAGATGGTAGAGGTTGGAAGGGACCTCTGTGGGTCATCTAGTCCAACCCCCCTGTCCAAGCAGGGTCACCTACTATAGGCTGTAGAGGACCTTGTTCAGGCGGGTCTTGAATATCTCCAAGAAGGAGACTCCACAACCTCCCTGGGCAGCCTGTTCCAGTGCTCTGTCACCCTCAGAGGGAAGAAGTTCTTCCTCATGTTCAGACGGAACTTCCTGTGCTTCAGTTTGTGCCCGTTGCCCTTTGTCCTGTCACTGGGCACTACTGAAATGAGCTTGGCCCCATCCTACTGACACCCACCCTGCAGATATTTGTAAGTATATATTAGGTGCCCTCGCAGCCTTCTCTCTTCAGGCTGAACAAGCCCAGCTCCCTTAGCCTCTCCTTATAGGAGAGATGTTCCAGTCCCCTCACCATCCTCGTAGCCCTTCGCTGGACTCTCTCCAGTAGCTCTTCATCTTACTTGAACTGGGGAGCCCAGAACTGAACACAGTTCCAGATGGGGCCTCACCAGGGCAGTGTGAAGGGGAAGAAAATCCTCCCTCGACCTGCTGGCCACACTCCTCCTAATGCATCCCAGGATCCCATTAGCTTTCTTGGCAGCCATGGCATACTGCTTGCTCATGGTTAACCTGTCTTTCACCAGGACAACCAGATCCCTCTCCGCACAGCTGCTCTCCAGCAGATCCACTCCAAGCCTGTACTGATGCATGGGGTTGTTCCTCCCCAGGAGCAGGACTCTGCATTTGCCTTTGTTGAACCGCATCAGGTTCCTCTCTGCCCAACTTTCCAGCCTATCCAGGTCACGCTGAATGGCAGCACAGCCTTCTGGTGTATATACCACACCTCCCAGTTTGGTGTCATCAGCAAATATGCTGAGGGTACATTCAAACTCTTCATCCAGGTCGTTGATGAAGAAGTGAAACAAGACTGGGCCTAGTACTGACCCCTGAGGGACACCACTAGTTACCGGTCTCCAACTAGACTCAGCGCCACTGACTACAACCCTCTGAGTTCTGCCATTCAGACAGTTCTCAATCCACTTCACCAACCACTCATCTAGCCCACACTTCCTGAGCTTCCCTAGGAGGATATTATGGGAGACTGTGTCGAAAGCCTTGCTGAAGTCAAGGTAGAAAACATCCACGGCTCTAACTTCATCTAGCCAGCCAGTCATGCCATCGTAGAAAGCTATCAGATTAGTCAGGCATGAGTTCCCCTTGGTGAAGCCATGCTGACTACTCCTGATAACCTTCTTTTCCTCCACTTGCTTGATGATGGCCTCCAGGATAAGCTGCTCCATCACCTTTCCCGGGATGGAGGTGAGGCTGACCGGCCTGTAGTTCCCTGGGTCCTGCTTCTTGTCCTTTTAGAAGATTGGAGTGACATTGGCCTTCCTCCAGTCCTCGGGCACCTCTCCTGTCCTCCAGGACCTCTCAAAGATGATGGAGAGTGGCTCAGCAATGACATCTGCCAGCTCCCTCAGCACTTGTGGGTGCATTCCATTGGGGCCCATGGATTTGTGGGTATCCAGATTGTTTAATCGATCCCTCACACAGTCCTCCTCAACCAAGGGAAAGTCGTCCTCTCTCTAGGTTTCTTCTCTTACCTCCAGGGCCTGGGATTCTTGAGGGCCTGCCTTGACACTGAAGACTGAAGCAAAGAAGGCATTCAGTAGCTCTGCCTTCTCTGCATCCTCTGTCACCAGGACACCCACCTCATTCAGCAGCGGCCCCACATTGTCCCTAGCCTTTCTTTTGCTGCTGATGTACTTGAAGAAGCCCTTCTTGTTGTTCTTGACATCCCTTGCCAGCTCCAATTCCAAGTGGGTCTTGGCCTTCCTCGTCACATCCCTGCACGCTCTCACCACGTTTTTGTACTCTTCCCAAGTGGCCTGCCCCTCTTTCCACATTCCACGGACCTTTCTCTTCCACCTGATCTCCACTAGAATCTCCTTGTTCAACCATGCAGGTCTCCTTCCTCCTTTGTTATACTTCTTTCTCAGGGGGATGCACCGCTCCTGAGCGTGGAGGAAGTGACATTTAAACAGCGACCAGCACTCTTGGACCTTCCTGCCTTCGAAAGCCCTGGCCCATGCGATTCTTCCCAGTAGCTCCCTGAAGACGCCAAAGTTAGCCCTTCTGAGGTCCAAGGTTTTGATCCTGCTTATCGCCCTGCTTCCTCCATGCAGGATTCTGAACTCGACCATTCCATGGTCACTGCAGCTGAGTCTACCTCCGACCTTCACAGCCTCCACCAGTCCCTCCTTGTTTCTTAATACAAGGTCCAGCAGAGTGCCTTTCCTTGTGGGTTCCTTCACCACTTGCGTCAGAAAGTTATCGTCGATGCTCTGTAGGAACCTCCTGGATTGTGCCTGCCTAGCTGTATGGTCTTCCCAGCTGATGTCAGGGTGGTTGAAGTCCCCATGAGAACCAGGGCCTGTGATTTTGAGGCTGCTTGTAGCTGCCTGTAGAAAGCCTCATCAATTTCCTTCTCCTGGTCAGGTGGCACTGTAATGTCACCCGTGTGAGACTGTCCCTTAATTCTTACCCACAAGCTCTCAACTCGTTCCTCATTTGCCCCCAGGCCAACCTCAATGCATTCCAGTTGCTCCCTCACATATAGAGCAACTCCACCACCTCTCCTTGTTGGCCTGTCTTTCCTAAAGAGTCTGTAGCCATCCATGACAGCATGCCAGTCATGCGAGTTGTCCGACCACATTTCTGTGATGGCGACCAAGTCATAGCCGTCCTGCTGTATAATGGCTTCCAGCTCCTCCTGTTTTTGCCCATGCTACGTGCGTTGGTATAGACACACTTGAGCTGGGCAGCAAATCTCACCCCTGACCCTGGCACGCCAAACCTGGGCTCTTCCCTAGTGAGCTGGGTGATGTCCCCTTCCCCCTTTGAACCTCGTTTAAAGCCCTCTCAATGAGCCCCGCCAGCTCTGTTTAAAGCCCTCTCAATAATCCCCACAGCCTGTCCGACCTTCTTCTTGAGAGCCATTCCACATCCTTTTCTGTGTGGCCCCGCTCTGTACCTGCTAGAGGGGTGGGTCTAGCGGCCTGGCTGCTGGCGATGGCAGAAGGGAACACAGGTCATAGGGACCCCGCAGTTGGAAAGACCGAGTGTCTCGGGCCAGCTCCTGGTGGGAGCGCTGTGTGCGTGCGCAGTGCACTAGCGAACCTGAAGCTGGCCTAGCTCTCGAGCAAGAGGACAGAGACCTTTTCAGTCCCGTGGGTGGCATGTGGCTGCAGCCTACCTGACTGATCAGCCCCAGCATTCACAGACCTTACAAGAGGACCAGGCCTGCCAACCACCGGCCACATCTCCACCTGCTGGAGTCAGGAAGGACTTGGAGGTGCTTGACCACGCATACCCCGAGCTGCTTCCCACCTAGGCACGTCCCCTCTGCACTACCTGTTTGGGGGCTGTGGTGATTAGGGACAGGGCTCAGCCAAACAAGCAAAGCTGTCTCTGCCAGAGTGCTCTCCCCAGAATGACCCCAGCTCTTCCTTCACATATTGCTGAAGTGTGCCCACCTCTCACACCATTCCCTCTTAACCACCTGCAAAAATCTGCTGCTGGCATCACAGAGTATCCACAGAAGACAAGTGACGTTCTCCAAGGCCACCTTCTGCCTGCTCTAAGCAGATATCGGGCACCACCTTCAGGTCAATTTTTGAAAACCAAAGCAGCGTGGAGTGCGGTTTGTTTGGGGACGTCTTCTAGTGCCTATGAAGCCATGCTGCTTCCAATTGCACGTCTGTGGCCACGCATAGCAGGCAGTGCGACTGCCCGCACCAGTGTTGGCCCAGAAGAGCAATGTAGCTGGTAGACAGCAAGGACACGGAGCCTGTCAGAGGGCGTTGCGGTGGAAGACAGAGCCAGCGTGGAGCGTGCTCCATCTGTGTTTCGCTGTGCTTTGTGCAGGACAGGATGGCAGTGCTTGGCTATACTTGGTTGATTTGGCTTGCACATCCCTGCTTGCCTGCCGCGGCTGTAAGCAGATTGGCTCTTCAGCCCCCAACCAGGTGCCTACTGCCTGTAGTAGTTCCGTTCTGCGGTGTCAGTTTCTTTGGGAAGGACCTGGTGGCAAGCGGCTGCGCAGAGCGGGGTGGCAGTGAACTTCCCAAAGAGGCTATGGTGCCACACTTGGTTTTCCCGGCTAGCTGTTAGCAGGCAGCACTGGGAGGCAGGCGCTGCTGCCTGCCACGAGGTCTGCAGAGCCTCGTCCCGCAAGCAGAGCATTCAGCGGGGGTCTGCTGGGGGTGTCCGAGCCCAGCTTCTGCCTCCCCTCCTGCTCGGAACCCTCCATGTTGCCCGCCCCCCCCTAGAATCCACCGTGCCCAGCACCCGGAACCAGCCACTCTGTGACATCAGCCACGGGGCCAAGGGTTCCCTGGGCAGCGGGACTGCTGCAGGCACTACGTCGGCTGCTGCACTGCTGGCCACCAGCTCTCGCTTCTTGCAGCTGCCACGTGCCGCTGGCAGCCATGAATTTTCTCCCCGTCCTGGTCCTGCTGGCCGTGTGCTGGCCGGCGTACGGCATGTGGGACAACTGTGGGTAAGTGGCCCGAGGCTCTGGGAGGGAGCTGGGGCAGCCCTTGTGGGCTTCACTGGCGGGTGCTCGCTTTTCCCCCTGGCCACACCAAAGCTTCCCAAACGCCATGTGGGAGCCTCAGTTCCTTGCCAGCAGCCAGGCCGCTGGCACAACTCGCCTACGGGGCTCAAGCACAAACAGGGGTAGATGGACGCATGCCCCACAGGGTTCCGCGGTCCTGCTGTCCATGCAGCGCCTGGTGGGGGGGAAGGGGGCTGACCTGCAGCCTCAACAGCAGCAAGCCACCGAGCAGGACATTCATCAGTTTCTGCTTACAGAGGGACCTGCGGGCACCGGCCCATGGATTCTTACTACGGCATGTCACGCGTCGTGGGTGGCACCGATGCTCAGCTAGGGGCCTGGCCCTGGATCGTCAGCATCCAGAAGCCCATCATAGGAGGCATAGCGCATGTCTGCGGAGGGTCGCTCATCAGCCCACAGTGGGTGCTGACAGCAGCCCACTGCTTCATCACGCCCGGGTAAGGAGGACCAGGGAACAGCCCCACAGCACTAGCACGTGCCCGCTCCACAGCAGCACGTGCTAGCGCCATCCCGCTTCCTTGCAGCAAGCCCAGTGCCTGGGCACTGCCAAGCCCAGCTGAGAGACTGCTCGCGAGAGGGCTGGGCTCACGCCACGGCTTCCTAGCAGCCTCCCGCCCGACACTTCTTGTGCCCAAGGCGTGCTAGGGCAGTCGCACCCTCCGTAGCGCTGCCTTCCTCTCTGCCCTGTGCAGCAGAAGGCAGGCAACTGCTGGGCTGCTTGCAGCACGTGGCTGCGCTCCCTCTGACCCCTCTCTCCACCTGCCTTGCAGGCACATCACCATGTGGCACGTGGTGATCGGGGCCAGCCACTTGACTCAGCTGGGCCCTGAGACCCAAGTGCGCACTATTAAGCGGCTACTGGTTCACGAGCACTACAACAACATCACGCAGAGGAACGACATTGCCTTGCTGGAATTGGACCAGCCTGTCCTGTGCGGCTACTACGTGCAGCTTGCCTGTGTGCCCGACGCCTGGCTGAGAGTGTCGCAGCTGAGAAGCTGCTACGTCAGTGGCTGGGGTTCCACGACTGCAAGAGGTGAGTTCCCAAAAGGGAGTGGTGTCCTGAGCACAGGCTGGGCACACTGGGGAGGCGGGGTGGGCTTCCTGACAGCAGAGGCGAAAGCCAGAGTCGGGCTGCGGGGTGCATGCCGATGGAGAGGTGGGCCTGGCCCATTACCCCAAGCAAGACAGAAGGGAGACAGCAGCGGCACAGTGCCTCTGGAGACGCAAAGCCCAGCCCTAGGGCAGGGCTTCAGCCAGACGCCGGGGAGGGGGTGTGGGGGAGGAGAGGAGAACTGGCAGCGAGCTGCTGGCTGTTAACTCCTTTCTGTGCTGACAGCTGGGGGACCAAGTTATGTCCTGCAGGAGGCCAAGGTCCGCCTCATCGATATCAAGCTCTGCAACAGCAGCCGCTGGTACGGAGGGGCCATCCACAGCCACAACTTGTGTGCTGGCTATCCGCAGGGCGGCATCGACACCTGCCAGGTAGGAGCGTGCTACAAGTCCACCCCCAACAGCACAGGCAGCCCTGTGGCAACCGCCCAAACCTGCCCCAGCGCGTGCTTTGCCTGGCAAGTCAGCCTGCCACTGCTGGGTCCCCTCCACTCTTGGGGTTCACCTCCCCTTGCCCAGATGCAGGTCCTTGCCCAGGGCCGCCCTTGTCCCAGAGGCCTGGCTCTCTGCCCACAAAGCCCATCTAGTGCTCTGGGCAGCCCACAGCTCCAGAGCCCAGTCCTGCAACATCCCCCTTCCACACATCCAGGATCACTGTGCAAAGAGGACAGAGAGAGAGCCCTGCCTGACCGGCCCACCACCCCCTGCCAGACAAGCTTCTGTAGGCTCCAGCACCTGAGCAGAGCCTTTGTGTGCAGTCAGGACAGCTCTGGCAGCTGCTGCGGGAGAGAAGGAGCCAGCCAGAGTGCTGACCGGGGCCACCCAACACCACCTTAACCCTCTCTCCTCCGCTGCAGGGTGACAGCGGTGGTCCTCTGGTCTGCAAAGATAACACCAACGACTACTTCTGGCTTGTTGGAGTGACCAGCTGGGGGAGAGGCTGTGCCAGACCAAACCAGCCTGGAGTCTACACCTCCACGCAGCACTTCTACGACTGGATCCTGCTACAGATGGGACTGCGCTCAGCAAGAACAGATAGTCCAACAGCACAGCCATGGAGTCATTTTCTCTCCACCTCAAGCCCCTCTCAGAGGCCAAGGCCAACACCAGCACCAACACAGTCGGGCAGCATTAGCTCCTGTCCATTTCCACGCCAGAAGCTGGTGGAATTCTTTACTCTTCTGAAGGAGCTCCTGCAGTTCCTCAGGGGAAAAAAGGCTTGAGGAGCAGGATCAACAGGAACCAGCGCAGGCTGCACTGGACCATGATCATTTCCTTCTGGGGCAATGCCTGCTGCTCCAAAGGCAGCCTCAGCATCAAAGGCCTGCTCTGTGCTGCCCGCTCTCCTCCCTGTGGAGGATGAAGCATTAAAGGACTGGGGACATGTGAGCAATCCAGCATTTCTCTAGAAGGCCATGAAGCCTTAGCCTAAGGCCGCAGAGCCTTAGCATAAGGCCGCAAGAGCATCCAGAGGACAAACTGCGGTTGGAATGAGGAAGTAAGAATGCAGAGACAAACAACTCCTAGATGCCGAAGAGGAACTTGCCGCCTGCAAGAAGGCCACGAGCACTGCGCGTGAGCTAGTGACGCACACCAATCATAATCGAGTTACTATGTGAGTTAAATTGATTATCACCAATGGGGAATCGCCGCGTATGTAGTGGGGAATATAAAAGTGAGCTATCTGAGGCTAATAAACGGCTTGTACGTGATCACATTGATCATCGTGTCGAGTCCGGTTCTTCCTCCGCAACACTTCCCAGTGCACACAAATGCTGAAGCTGACTTAGTTCTTGGAATAAAGTTGCCAGGTTGCACAGTTAACCGTGCCTGAGTCCAATTCACTCTCGTGCGCAAGGCAAGGATTTCCACGCCCGGCAAAATGGGGCTGCAGGCAGTCAAGGAGGGCGCAAAGGGCAAGAGTCGCTCAGCAGGGCTGACACCATGGCTGGTCAGACAGGAGCGTGCTCAGAGCCACCATGGCATGAATAAGACTGGCACATTGAGGCTAGCAAGAGGATGCAAAATAATGATGCGACCTGCAGACAACTCTGGGGATGATGATTAGGACCTGGTTGAAGCCTTTGCTAAATGGAAAGATGAAAGAAAGCTAGCAGGAGTTACAGTGCCATGAGGAAGAGCCAGATGTCACCAGAAGTTAAGGGGGAATGGTGTGAGAGGTGGCCAGACTTCAGCAATATCTGAAGGAAGAGCCGGGGTCATTCTGGGGAGAGGACTCTGGCAGGGACAGCTGTAGCCAGGAAACCACTGCAGTAATGCCACGCAAGGCCAAGATGACCTAGCTAACAGCCCCTGAAAGACCCAATCTGTTCCCAGATGTGACAGACCTGGGAGCAAGGGGGACTAGTAGGCGGGGCTAGGTCCCTTGATTGGGAGGAGACAAGGGCAGAGAAAGTGAGGAGCCAAGGAAGTCGAGGGGGATGAATAAGTGTGGAAAATGGAGAGAAGGGGGGCTCAAGAAGCTCGTCCTTGAGCATAAGCGAAGTGCCGGTTGCTTAGCTTGTTTGGCTGAACCCTGTCCCTACTCCCCACAGCCTGTCCGACCTTCTTCTTGAGAGCCATTCCACATCCTTTTCTGTGTGGCCCCGCTCTGTACCTGCTAGAGGGGTGGGTCTAGCGGCCTGGCTGCTGGCGATGGCAGAAGGGAACACAGGTCATAGGGACCCCGCAGTTGGAAAGACCGAGTGTCTCGGGCCAGCTCCTGGTGGGAGCGCTGTGTGCGTGCGCAGTGCACTAGCGAACCTGAAGCTGGCCTAGCTCTCGAGCAAGAGGACAGAGACCTTTTCAGTCCCGTGGGTGGCATGTGGCTGCAGCCTACCTGACTGATCAGCCCCAGCATTCACAGACCTTACAAGAGGACCAGGCCTGCCAACCACCGGCCACATCTCCACCTGCTGGAGTCAGGAAGGACTTGGAGGTGCTTGACCACGCATACCCCGAGCTGCTTCCCACCTAGGCACATCCCCTCTGCACTACCTGTTTGGGGGCTGTGGTGATTAGGGACAGGGCTCAGCCAAACAAGCAAAGCTGTCTCTGCCAGAGTGCTCTCCCCAGAATGACCCCAGCTCTTCCTTCACATATTGCTGAAGTGTGCCCACCTCTCACACCATTCCCTCTTAACCACCTGCAAAAATCTGCTGCTGGCATCACAGAGTATCCACAGAAGACAAGTGACGTTCTCCAAGGCCACCTTCTGCCTGCTCTAAGCAGATATCGGGCACCACCTTCAGGTCAATTTTTGAAAACCAAAGCAGCGTGGAGTGCGGTTTGTTTGGGGACGTCTTCTAGTGCCTATGAAGCCATGCTGCTTCCAATTGCACGTCTGTGGCCACGCATAGCAGGCAGTGCGACTGCCCGCACCAGTGTTGGCCCAGAAGAGCAATGTAGCTGGTAGACAGCAAGGACACGGAGCCTGTCAGAGGGCGTTGCGGTGGCAGACAGAGCCAGCGTGGAGCGTGCTCCATCTGTGTTTCGCTGTGCTTTGTGCAGGACAGGATGGCAGTGCTTGGCTATACTTGGTTGATTTGGCTTGCACATCCCTGCTTGCCTGCCGCGGCTGTAAGCAGATTGGCTCTTCAGCCCCCAACCAGGTGCCTACTGCCTGTAGTAGTTCCGTTCTGCGGTGTCAGTTTCTTTGGGAAGGACCTGGTGGCAAGCGGCTGCGCAGAGCGGGGTGGCAGTGAACTTCCCAAAGAGGCTATGGTGCCACACTTGGTTTTCCCGGCTAGCTGTTAGCAGGCAGCAGTGGGAGGCAGGCGCTGCTGCCTGCCACGAGGTCTGCAGAGCCTCGTCCCGCAAGCAGAGCATTCAGCGGGGGTCTGCTGGGGGTGTCCGAGCCCAGCTTCTGCCTCCCCTCCTGCTCGGAACCCTCCATGTTGCCCACCCCCCCCTAGAATCCACCGTGCCCAGCACCCGGAACCAGCCACTCTGTGACATCAGCCACGGGGCCAAGGGTTCCCTGGGCAGCGGGACTGCTGCAGGCACTACGTCGGCTGCTGCACTGCTGGCCACCAGCTCTCGCTTCTTGCAGCTGCCACGTGCCGCTGGCAGCCATGAATTTTCTCCCCGTCCTGGTCCTGCTGGCCGTGTGCTGGCCGGCGTACGGCATGTGGGACAACTGTGGGTAAGTGGCCCGAGGCTCTGGGAGGGAGCTGGGGCAGCCCTTGTGGGCTTCACTGGCGGGTGCTCGCTTTTCCCCCTGGCCACACCAAAGCTTCCCAAACGCCATGTGGGAGCCTCAGTTCCTTGCCAGCAGCCAGGCCGCTGGCACAACTCGCCTACGGGGCTCAAGCACAAACAGGGGTAGATGGACGCATGCCCCACAGGGTTCCGCGGTCCTGCTGTCCATGCAGCGCCTGGTGGGGGGGAAGGGGGCTGACCTGCAGCCTCAACAGCAGCAAGCCACCGAGCAGGACATTCATCAGTTTCTGCTTACAGAGGGACCTGCGGGCACCGGCCCATGGATTCTTACTACGGCATGTCACGCGTCGTGGGTGGCACCGATGCCCAGCTAGGGGCCTGGCCCTGGATCGTCAGCATCCAGAAGCCCATCATAGGAGGCATAGCACATGTCTGCGGAGGGTCGCTCATCAGCCCACAGTGGGTGCTGACAGCAGCCCACTGCTTCATCACGCCCGGGTAAGGAGGACCAGGGAACAGCCCCACAGCACTAGCACGTGCCCGCTCCACAGCAGCACGTGCTAGCGCCATCCCGCTTCCTTGCAGCACGCCCAGTGCCTGGGCACTGCCAAGCCCAGCTGAGAGACTGCTCGCGAGAGGGCTGGGCTCACGCCACGGCTTCCTAGCAGCCTCCCGCCCGACACTCCTTGTGCCCAAGGCGTGCTAGGGCAGTCGCACCCTCCGTAGCGCTGCCTTCCTCTCTGCCCTGTGCAGCAGAAGGCAGGCAACTGCTGGGCTGCTTGCAGCACGTGGCTGCGCTCCCTCTGACCCCTCTCTCCACCTGCCTTGCAGGCACATCACCATGTGGCACGTGGTGATCGGGGCCAGCCACTTGACTCAGCTGGGCCCTGAGACCCAAGTGCGCACTATTAAGCGGCTACTGGTTCACGAGCACTACAACAACATCACGCAGAGGAACGACATTGCCTTGCTGGAATTGGACCAGCCTGTCCTGTGCGGCTACTACGTGCAGCTTGCCTGTGTGCCCGACGCCTGGCTGAGAGTGTCGCAGCTGAGAAGCTGCTACGTCAGTGGCTGGGGTTCCACGACTGCAAGAGGTGAGTTCCCAAAAGGGAGTGGTGTCCTGAGCGCAGGCTGGGCACACTGGGGAGGCGGGGTGGGCTTCCTGACAGCAGAGGCGAAAGCCAGAGTCGGGCTGCGGGGTGCATGCCGATGGAGAGGTGGGCCTGGCCCATTACCCCAAGCAAGACAGAAGGGAGACAGCAGCGGCACAGTGCCTCTGGAGACGCAAAGCCCAGCCCTAGGGCAGGGCTTCAGCCAGACGCCGGGGAGGGGGTGTGGGGGAGGAGAGGAGAAGTGGCAGCGAGCTGCTGGCTGTTAACTCCTTTCTGTGCTGACAGCTGGGGGACCAAGTTATGTCCTGCAGGAGGCCAAGGTCCGCCTCATCGATATCAAGCTCTGCAACAGCAGCCGCTGGTACGGAGGGGCCATCCACAGCCACAACTTGTGTGCTGGCTATCCGCAGGGCGGCATCGACACCTGCCAGGTAGGAGCGTGCTACAAGTCCACCCCCAACAGCACAGGCAGCCCTGTGGCAACCGCCCAAACCTGCCCCAGCGCGTGCTTTGCCTGGCAAGTCAGCCTGCCACTGCTGGGTCCCCTCCACTCTTGGGTTCACCTCCCCTTGCCCAGATGCAGGTCCTTGCCCAGGGCCGCCCTTGTCCCAGAGGCCTGGCTCTCTGCCCACAAAGCCCATCTAGTGCTCTGGGCAGCCCACAGCTCCAGAGCCCAGTCCTGCAACATCCCCCTTCCACACATCCAGGATCACTGTGCAAAGAGGACAGAGAGAGAGCCCTGCCTGACCGGCCCACCACCCCCTGCCAGACAAGCTTCTGTAGGCTCCAGCACCTGAGCAGAGCCTTTGTGTGCAGTCAGGACAGCTCTGGCAGCTGCTGCGGGAGAGAAGGAGCCAGCCAGAGTGCTGACCGGGGCCACCCAACACCACCTTAACCCTCTCTCCTCCGCTGCAGGGTGACAGCGGTGGTCCTCTGGTCTGCAAAGATAACACCAACGACTACTTCTGGCTTGTTGGAGTGACCAGCTGGGGGAGAGGCTGTGCCAGACCAAACCAGCCTGGAGTCTACACCTCCACGCAGCACTTCTACGACTGGATCCTGCTACAGATGGGACTGCGCTCAGCAAGAAGAGATAGTCCAACAGCACAGCCATGGAGTCATTTTCTCTCCACCTCAAGCCCCTCTCAGAGGCCAAGGCCAACACCAGCACCAACACAGTCGGGCAGCATTAGCTCCTGTCCATTTCCACGCCAGAAGCTGGTGGAATTCTTTACTCTTCTGAAGGAGCTCCTGCAGTTCCTCAGGGGAAAAAAGGCTTGAGGAGCAGGATCAACAGGAACCAGCGCAGGCTGCACTGGACCATGATCATTTCCTTCTGGGGCAATGCCTGCTGCTCCAAAGGCAGCCTCAGCATCAAAGGCCTGCTCTGTGCTGCCCGCTCTCCTCCCTGTGGAGGATGAAGCATTAAAGGACTGGGGACATGTGAGCAATCCAGCATTTCTCTAGAAGGCCATGAAGCCTTAGCCTAAGGCCGCAGAGCCTTAGCATAAGGCCGCAAGAGCATCCAGAGGACAAACTGCGGTTGGAATGAGGAAGTAAGAATGCAGAGACAAACAACTCCCAGATGCCGAAGAGGAACTTGCCGCCTGCAAGAAGGCCACGAGCACTGCGCGTGAGCTAGTGACGCACACCAATCATAATCGAGTTACTATGTGAGTTAAATTGATTATCACCAATGGGGAATCGCCGCGTATGTAGTGGGGAATATAAAAGTGAGCTATCTGAGGCTAATAAACGGCTTGTACGTGATCACATTGATCATCGTGTCGAGTCCGGTTCTTCCTCCGCAACACTTCCCAGTGCACACAAATGCTGAAGCTGACTTAGTTCTTGGAATAAAGTTGCCAGGTTTCACAGTTAACCGTGCCTGAGTCCAATTCACTCTCGTGCGCAAGGCAAGGATTTCCACGCCCGGCAAAATGGGGCTGCAGGCAGTCAAGGAGGGCACAAAGGGCAAGAGTCGCTCAGCAGGGCTGACACCATGGCTGGTCAGACAGGAGCGTGCTCAGAGCCACCATGGCATGAAGAAGACTGGCACATTGAGGCTAGCAAGAGGATGCAAAATAATGATGCGACATGCAGACAACTCTGGGGATGATGATTAGGACCTGGTTGAAGCCTTTGCTAAATGGAAAGATGAAAGAAAGCTGGCAGGAGTTACAGTGCCATGAGGAAGAGCCAGATGTCACCAGAAGTTAAGGGGGAATGGTGTGAGAGGTGGCCAGACTTCAGCAATATCTGAAGGAAGAGCCGGGGTCATTCTGGGGAGAGGACTCTGGCAGGGACAGCTGTAGCCAGGAAACCACTGCAGTAATGCCACGCAAGGCCAAGATGACCTAGCTAACAGCCCCTGAAAGACCCAATCTGTTCCCAGATGTGACAGACCTGGGAGCAAGGGGGACTAGTAGGCGGGGCTAGGTCCCTTGATTGGGAGGAGACAAGGGCAGAGAAAGTGAGGAGCCAAGGAAGTCGAGGGGGATGAATAAGTGTGGAAAATGGAGAGAAGGGGGGCTCAAGAAGCTCGTCCTTGAGCATAAGCAAAGTGCCGGTTGCTTAGCTTGTTTGGCTGAACCCTGTCCCTACTCCCCACAGCCTGTCCGACCTTCTTCTTGAGAGCCATTCCACATCCTTTTCTGTGTGGCCCCGCTCTGTACCTGCTAGAGGGGTGGGTCTAGCGGCCTGGCTGCTGGCGATGGCAGAAGGGAACACAGGTCATAGGGACCCCGCAGTTGGAAAGACCGAGTGTCTCGGGCCAGCTCCTGGTGGGAGCGCTGTGTGCGTGCGCAGTGCACTAGCGAACCTGAAGCTGGCCTAGCTCTCGAGCAAGAGGACAGAGACCTTTTCAGTCCCGTGGGTGGCATGTGGCTGCAACCTACCTGACTGATCAGCCCCAGCATTCACAGACCTTACAAGAGGACCAGGCCTGCCAACCACCGGCCACATCTCCACCTGCTGGAGTCAGGAAGGACTTGGAGGTGCTTGACCACGCATACCCCGAGCTGCTTCCCACCTAGGCACGTCCCCTCTGCACTACCTGTTTGGGGGCTGTGGTGATTAGGGACAGGGCTCAGCCAAACAAGCAAAGCTGTCTCTGCCAGAGTGCTCTCCCCAGAATGACCCCAGCTCTTCCTTCACATATTGCTGAAGTGTGCCCACCTCTCACACCATTCCCTCTTAACCACCTGCAAAAATCTGCTGCTGGCATCACAGAGTATCCACAGAAGACAAGTGACGTTCTCCAAGGCCACCTTCTGCCTGCTCTAAGCAGATATCGGGCACCACCTTCAGGTCAATTTTTGAAAACCAAAGCAGCGTGGAGTGCGGTTTGTTTGGGGACGTCTTCTAGTGCCTATGAAGCCATGCTGCTTCCAATTGCACGTCTGTGGCCACGCATAGCAGGCAGTGCGACTGCCCGCACCAGTGTTGGCCCAGAAGAGCAATGTAGCTGGTAGACAGCAAGGACACGGAGCCTGTCAGAGGGCGTTGCGGTGGCAGACAGAGCCAGCGTGGAGCGTGCTCCATCTGTGTTTCGCTGTGCTTTGTGCAGGACAGGATGGCAGTGCTTGGCTATACTTGGTTGATTTGGCTTGCACATCCCTGCTTGCCTGCCGCGGCTGTAAGCAGATTGGCTCTTCAGCCCCCAACCAGGTGCCTACTGCCTGTAGTAGTTCCGTTCTGCGGTGTCAGTTTCTTTGGGAAGGACCTGGTGGCAAGCGGCTGCGCAGAGCGGGGTGGCAGTGAACTTCCCAAAGAGGCTATGGTGCCACACTTGGTTTTCCCGGCTAGCTGTTAGCAGGCAGCAGTGGGAGGCAGGCGCTGCTGCCTGCCACGAGGTCTGCAGAGCCTCGTCCCGCAAGCAGAGCATTCAGCGGGGGTCTGCTGGGGGTGTCCGAGCCCAGCTTCTGCCTCCCCTCCTGCTCGGAACCCTCCATGTTGCCCGCCCCCCCCTAGAATCCACCGTGCCCAGCACCCGGAACCAGCCACTCTGTGACATCAGCCACGGGGCCAAGGGTTCCCTGGGCAGCGGGACTGCTGCAGGCACTACGTCGGCTGCTGCACTGCTGGCCACCAGCTCTCGCTTCTTGCAGCTGCCACGTGCCGCTGGCAGCCATGAATTTTCTCCCCGTCCTGGTCCTGCTGGCCGTGTGCTGGCCGGCGTACGGCATGTGGGACAACTGTGGGTAAGTGGCCCGAGGCTCTGGGAGGGAGCTGGGGCAGCCCTTGTGGGCTTCACTGGCGGGTGCTCGCTTTTCCCCCTGGCCACACCAAAGCTTCCCAAACGCCATGTGGGAGCCTCAGTTCCTTGCCAGCAGCCAGGCCGCTGGCACAACTCGCCTACGGGGCTCAAGCACAAACAGGGGTAGATGGACGCATGCCCCACAGGGTTCCGCGGTCCTGCTGTCCATGCAGCGCCTGGTGGGGGGGAAGGGGGCTGACCTGCAGCCTCAACAGCAGCAAGCCACCGAGCAGGACATTCATCAGTTTCTGCTTACAGAGGGACCTGCGGGCACCGGCCCATGGATTCTTACTACGGCATGTCACGCGTCGTGGGTGGCACCGATGCCCAGCTAGGGGCCTGGCCCTGGATCGTCAGCATCCAGAAGCCCATCATAGGAGGCATAGCGCATGTCTGCGGAGGGTCGCTCATCAGCCCACAGTGGGTGCTGACAGCAGCCCACTGCTTCATCACGCCCGGGTAAGGAGGACCAGGGAACAGCCCCACAGCACTAGCACGTGCCCGCTCCACAGCAGCACGTGCTAGCGCCATCTCGCTTCCTTGCAGCACGCCCAGTGCCTGGGCACTGCCAAGCCCAGCTGAGAGACTGCTCGCGAGAGGGCTGGGCTCACGCCACGGCTTCCTAGCAGCCTCCCGCCCGACACTCCTTGTGCCCAAGGCGTACTAGGGCAGTCGCACCCTCCGTAGCGCTGCCTTCCTCTCTGCCCTGTGCAGCAGAAGGCAGGCAACTGCTGGGCTGCTTGCAGCACGTGGCTGCGCTCCCTCTGACCCCTCTCTCCACCTGCCTTGCAGGCACATCACCATGTGGCACGTGGTGATCGGGGCCAGCCACTTGACTCAGCTGGGCCCTGAGACCCAAGTGCGCACTATTAAGCGGCTACTGGTTCACGAGCACTACAACAACATCACGCAGAGGAACGACATTGCCTTGCTGGAATTGGACCAGCCTGTCCTGTGCGGCTACTACGTGCAGCTTGCCTGTGTGCCCGACGCCTGGCTGAGAGTGTCGCAGCTGAGAAGCTGCTACGTCAGTGGCTGGGGTTCCACGACTGCAAGAGGTGAGTTCCCAAAAGGGAGTGGTGTCCTGAGCGCAGGCTGGGCACACTGGGGAGGCGGGGTGGGCTTCCTGACAGCAGAGGCGAAAGCCAGAGTCGGGCTGCGGGGTGCATGCCGATGGAGAGGTGGGCCTGGCCCATTACCCCAAGCAAGACAGAAGGGAGACAGCAGCGGCACAGTGCCTCTGGAGACGCAAAGCCCAGCCCTAGGGCAGGGCTTCAGCCAGACACCGGGGGGGTGGGGGGGAGGAGAGGAGAACTGGCAGCGAGCTGCTGGCTGTTAACTCCTTTCTGTGCTGACAGCTGGGGGACCAAGTTATGTCCTGCAGGAGGCCAAGGTCCGCCTCATCGATATCAAGCTCTGCAACAGCAGCCGCTGGTACGGAGGGGCCATCCACAGCCACAACTTGTGTGCTGGCTATCCGCAGGGCGGCATCGACACCTGCCAGGTAGGAGCGTGCTACAAGTCCACCCCCAACAGCACAGGCAGCCCTGTGGCAACCGCCCAAACCTGCCCCAGCGCGTGCTTTGCCTGGCAAGTCAGCCTGCCACTGCTGGGTCCCCTCCACTCTTGGGGTTCACCTCCCCTTGCCCAGATGCAGGTCCTTGCCCAGGGCCGCCCTTGTCCCAGAGGCCTGGCTCTCTGCCCACAAAGCCCATCTAGTGCTCTGGGCAGCCCACAGCTCCAGAGCCCAGTCCTGCAACATCCCCCTTCCACACATCCAGGATCACTGTGCAAAGAGGACAGAGAGAGAGCCCTGCCTGACTGGCCCACCACCCCCTGCCAGACAAGCTTCTGTAGGCTCCAGCACCTGAGCAGAGCCTTTGTGTGCAGTCAGGACAGCTCTGGCAGCTGCTGCGGGAGAGAAGGAGCCAGCCAGAGTGCTGACCGGGGCCACCCAACACCACCTTAACCCTCTCTCCTCCGCTGCAGGGTGACAGCGGTGGTCCTCTGGTCTGCAAAGATAACACCAACGACTACTTCTGGCTTGTTGGAGTGACCAGCTGGGGGAGAGGCTGTGCCAGACCAAACCAGCCTGGAGTCTACACCTCCACGCAGCACTTCTACGACTGGATCCTGCTACAGATGGGACTGCGCTCAGCAAGAAGAGATAGTCCAACAGCACAGCCATGGAGTCATTTTCTCTCCACCTCAAGCCCCTCTCAGAGGCCAAGGCCAACACCAGCACCAACACAGTCGGGCAGCATTAGCTCCTGTCCATTTCCACGCCAGAAGCTGGTGGAATTCTTTACTCTTCTGAAGGAGCTCCTGCAGTTCCTCAGGGGAAAAAAGGCTTGAGGAGCAGGATCAACAGGAACCAGCGCAGGCTGCACTGGACCATGATCATTTCCTTCTGGGGCAATGCCTGCTGCTCCAAAGGCAGCCTCAGCATCAAAGGCCTGCTCTGTGCTGCCCGCTCTCCTCCCTGTGGAGGATGAAGCATTAAAGGACTGGGGACATGTGAGCAATCCAGCATTTCTCTAGAAGGCCATGAAGCCTTAGCCTAAGGCCGCAGAGCCTTAGCATAAGGCCGCAAGAGCATCCAGAGGACAAACTGCGGTTGGAATGAGGAAGTAAGAATGCAGAGACAAACAACTCCCAGATGCCGAAGAGGAACTTGCCGCCTGCAAGAAGGCCACGAGCACTGCGCGTGAGCTAGTGACGCACACCAATCATAATCGAGTTACTATGTGAGTTAAATTGATTATCACCAATGGGGAATCGCCGCGTATGTAGTGGGGAATATAAAAGTGAGCTATCTGAGGCTAATAAACGGCTTGTACGTGATCACATTGATCATCGTGTCGAGTCCGGTTCTTCCTCCGCAACACTTCCCAGTGCACACAAATGCTGAAGCTGACTTAGTTCTTGGAATAAAGTTGCCAGGTTTCACAGTTAACCGTGCCTGAGTCCAATTCACTCTCGTGCGCAAGGCAAGGATTTCCACGCCTGGCAAAATGGGGCTGCAGGCAGTCAAGGAGGGCACAAAGGGCAAGAGTCGCTCAGCAGGGCTGACACCATGGCTGGTCAGACAGGAGCGTGCTCAGAGCCACCATGGCATGAAGAAGACTGGCACATTGAGGCTAGCAAGAGGATGCAAAATAATGATGCGACCTGCAGACAACTCTGGGGATGATGATTAGGACCTGGTTGAAGCCTTTGCTAAATGGAAAGATGAAAGAAAGCTGGCAGGAGTTACAGTGCCATGAGGAAGAGCCAGATGTCACCAGAAGTTAAGGGGGAATGGTGTGAGAGGTGGCCAGACTTCAGCAATATCTGAAGGAAGAGCCGGGGTCATTCTGGGGAGAGGACTCTGGCAGGGACAGCTGTAGCCAGGAAACCACTGCAGTAATGCCACGCAAGGCCAAGATGACCTAGCTAACAGCCCCTGAAAGACCCAATCTGTTCCCAGATGTGACAGACCTGGGAGCAAGGGGGACTAGTAGGCGGGGCTAGGTCCCTTGATTGGGAGGAGACAAGGGCAGAGAAAGTGAGGAGCCAAGGAAGTCGAGGGGGATGAATAAGTGTGGAAAATGGAGAGAAGGGGGGCTCAAGAAGCTCGTCCTTGAGCATAAGCAAAGTGCCGGTTGCTTAGCTTGTTTGGCTGAACCCTGTCCCTACTCCCCACAGCCTGTCCGACCTTCTTCTTGAGAGCCATTCCACATCCTTTTCTGTGTGGCCCCGCTCTGTACCTGCTAGAGGGGTGGGTCTAGCGGCCTGGCTGCTGGCGATGGCAGAAGGGAACACAGGTCATAGGGACCCCGCAGTTGGAAAGACCGAGTGTCTCGGGCCAGCTCCTGGTGGGAGCGCTGTGTGCGTGCGCAGTGCACTAGCGAACCTGAAGCTGGCCTAGCTCTCGAGCAAGAGGACAGAGACCTTTTCAGTCCCGTGGGTGGCATGTGGCTGCAGCCTACCTGACTGATCAGCCCCAGCATTCACAGACCTTACAAGAGGACCAGGCCTGCCAACCACCGGCCACATCTCCACCTGCTGGAGTCAGGAAGGACTTGGAGGTGCTTGACCACGCATACCCCGAGCTGCTTCCCACCTAGGCACGTCCCCTCTGCACTACCTGTTTGGGGGCTGTGGTGATTAGGGACAGGGCTCAGCCAAACAAGCAAAGCTGTCTCTGCCAGAGTGCTCTCCCCAGAATGACCCCAGCTCTTCCTTCACATATTGCTGAAGTGTGCCCACCTCTCACACCATTCCCTCTTAACCACCTGCAAAAATCTGCTGCTGGCATCACAGAGTATCCACAGAAGACAAGTGACGTTCTCCAAGGCCACCTTCTGCCTGCTCTAAGCAGATATCGGGCACCACCTTCAGGTCAATTTTTGAAAACCAAAGCAGCGTGGAGTGCGGTTTGTTTGGGGACGTCTTCTAGTGCCTATGAAGCCATGCTGCTTCCAATTGCACGTCTGTGGCCACGCATAGCAGGCAGTGCGACTGCCCGCACCAGTGTTGGCCCAGAAGAGCAATGTAGCTGGTAGACAGCAAGGACACGGAGCCTGTCAGAGGGCGTTGCGGTGGCAGACAGAGCCAGCGTGGAGCGTGCTCCATCTGTGTTTCGCTGTGCTTTGTGCAGGACAGGATGGCAGTGCTTGGCTATACTTGGTTGATTTGGCTTGCACATCCCTGCTTGCCTGCCGCGGCTGTAAGCAGATTGGCTCTTCAGCCCCCAACCAGGTGCCTACTGCCTGTAGTAGTTCCGTTCTGCGGTGTCAGTTTCTTTGGGAAGGACCTGGTGGCAAGCGGCTGCGCAGAGCGGGGTGGCAGTGAACTTCCCAAAGAGGCTATGGTGCCACACTTGGTTTTCCCGGCTAGCTGTTAGCAGGCAGCAGTGGGAGGCAGGCGCTGCTGCCTGCCACGAGGTCTGCAGAGCCTCGTCCCGCAAGCAGAGCATTCAGCGGGGGTCTGCTGGGGGTGTCCGAGCCCAGCTTCTGCCTCCCCTCCTGCTCGGAACCCTCCATGTTGCCCGCCCCCCCCTAGAATCCACCGTGCCCAGCACCCGGAACCAGCCACTCTGTGACATCAGCCACGGGGCCAAGGGTTCCCTGGGCAGCGGGACTGCTGCAGGCACTACGTCGGCTGCTGCACTGCTGGCCACCAGCTCTCGCTTCTTGCAGCTGCCACGTGCCGCTGGCAGCCATGAATTTTCTCCCCGTCCTGGTCCTGCTGGCCGTGTGCTGGCCGGCGTACGGCATGTGGGACAACTGTGGGTAAGTGGCCCGAGGCTCTGGGAGGGAGCTGGGGCAGCCCTTGTGGGCTTCACTGGCGGGTGCTCGCTTTTCCCCCTGGCCACACCAAAGCTTCCCAAACGCCATGTGGGAGCCTCAGTTCCTTGCCAGCAGCCAGGCCGCTGGCACAACTCGCCTACGGGGCTCAAGCACAAACAGGGGTAGATGGACGCATGCCCCACAGGGTTCCGCGGTCCTGCTGTCCATGCAGCGCCTGGTGGGGGGGAAGGGGGCTGACCTGCAGCCTCAACAGCAGCAAGCCACCGAGCAGGACATTCATCAGTTTCTGCTTACAGAGGGACCTGCGGGCACCGGCCCATGGATTCTTACTACGGCATGTCACGCGTCGTGGGTGGCACCGATGCCCAGCTAGGGGCCTGGCCCTGGATCGTCAGCATCCAGAAGCCCATCATAGGAGGCATAGCGCATGTCTGCGGAGGGTCGCTCATCAGCCCACAGTGGGTGCTGACAGCAGCCCACTGCTTCATCACGCCCGGGTAAGGAGGACCAGGGAACAGCCCCACAGCACTAGCACGTGCCCGCTCCACAGCAGCACGTGCTAGCGCCATCTCGCTTCCTTGCAGCACGCCCAGTGCCTGGGCACTGCCAAGCCCAGCTGAGAGACTGCTCGCGAGAGGGCTGGGCTCACGCCACGGCTTCCTAGCAGCCTCCCGCCCGACACTCCTTGTGCCCAAGGCGTGCTAGGGCAGTCGCACCCTCCGTAGCGCTGCCTTCCTCTCTGCCCTGTGCAGCAGAAGGCAGGCAACTGCTGGGCTGCTTGCAGCACGTGGCTGCGCTCCCTCTGACCCCTCTCTCCACCTGCCTTGCAGGCACATCACCATGTGGCACGTGGTGATCGGGGCCAGCCACTTGACTCAGCTGGGCCCTGAGACCCAAGTGCGCACTATTAAGCGGCTACTGGTTCACGAGCACTACTACAACATCACGCAGAGGAACGACATTGCCTTGCTGGAATTGGACCAGCCTGTCCTGTGCGGCTACTACGTGCAGCTTGCCTGTGTGCCCGACGCCTGGCTGAGAGTGTCGCAGCTGAGAAGCTGCTACGTCAGTGGCTGGGGTTCCACGACTGCAAGAGGTGAGTTCCCAAAAGGGAGTGGTGTCCTGAGCGCAGGCTGGGCACACTGGGGAGGCGGGGTGGGCTTCCTGACAGCAGAGGCGAAAGCCAGAGTCGGGCTGCGGGGTGCATGCCGATGGAGAGGTGGGCCTGGCCCATTACCCCAAGCAAGACAGAAGGGAGACAGCAGCGGCACAGTGCCTCTGGAGACGCAAAGCCCAGCCCTAGGGCAGGGCTTCAGCCAGACACCGGGGGGGTGGGGGGGAGGAGAGGAGAACTGGCAGCGAGCTGCTGGCTGTTAACTCCTTTCTGTGCTGACAGCTGGGGGACCAAGTTATGTCCTGCAGGAGGCCAAGGTCCGCCTCATCGATATCAAGCTCTGCAACAGCAGCCGCTGGTACGGAGGGGCCATCCACAGCCACAACTTGTGTGCTGGCTATCCGCAGGGCGGCATCGACACCTGCCAGGTAGGAGCGTGCTACAAGTCCACCCCCAACAGCACAGGCAGCCCTGTGGCAACCGCCCAAACCTGCCCCAGCGCGTGCTTTGCCTGGCAAGTCAGCCTGCCACTGCTGGGTCCCCTCCACTCTTGGGGTTCACCTCCCCTTGCCCAGATGCAGGTCCTTGCCCAGGGCCGCCCTTGTCCCAGAGGCCTGGCTCTCTGCCCACAAAGCCCATCTAGTGCTCTGGGCAGCCCACAGCTCCAGAGCCCAGTCCTGCAACATCCCCCTTCCACACATCCAGGATCACTGTGCAAAGAGGACAGAGAGAGAGCCCTGCCTGACTGGCCCACCACCCCCTGCCAGACAAGCTTCTGTAGGCTCCAGCACCTGAGCAGAGCCTTTGTGTGCAGTCAGGACAGCTCTGGCAGCTGCTGCGGGAGAGAAGGAGCCAGCCAGAGTGCTGACCGGGGCCACCCAACACCACCTTAACCCTCTCTCCTCCGCTGCAGGGTGACAGCGGTGGTCCTCTGGTCTGCAAAGATAACACCAACGACTACTTCTGGCTTGTTGGAGTGACCAGCTGGGGGAGAGGCTGTGCCAGACCAAACCAGCCTGGAGTCTACACCTCCACGCAGCACTTCTACGACTGGATCCTGCTACAGATGGGACTGCGCTCAGCAAGAAGAGATAGTCCAACAGCACAGCCATGGAGTCATTTTCTCTCCACCTCAAGCCCCTCTCAGAGGCCAAGGCCAACACCAGCACCAACACAGTCGGGCAGCATTAGCTCCTGTCCATTTCCACGCCAGAAGCTGGTGGAATTCTTTACTCTTCTGAAGGAGCTCCTGCAGTTCCTCAGGGGAAAAAAGGCTTGAGGAGCAGGATCAACAGGAACCAGCGCAGGCTGCACTGGACCATGATCATTTCCTTCTGGGGCAATGCCTGCTGCTCCAAAGGCAGCCTCAGCATCAAAGGCCTGCTCTGTGCTGCCCGCTCTCCTCCCTGTGGAGGATGAAGCATTAAAGGACTGGGGACATGTGAGCAATCCAGCATTTCTCTAGAAGGCCATGAAGCCTTAGCCTAAGGCCGCAGAGCCTTAGCATAAGGCCGCAAGAGCATCCAGAGGACAAACTGCGGTTGGAATGAGGAAGTAAGAATGCAGAGACAAACAACTCCCAGATGCCGAAGAGGAACTTGCCGCCTGCAAGAAGGCCACGAGCACTGCGCGTGAGCTAGTGACGCACACCAATCATAATCGAGTTACTATGTGAGTTAAATTGATTATCACCAATGGGGAATCGCCGCGTATGTAGTGGGGAATATAAAAGTGAGCTATCTGAGGCTAATAAACGGCTTGTACGTGATCACATTGATCATCGTGTCGAGTCCGGTTCTTCCTCCGCAACACTTCCCAGTGCACACAAATGCTGAAGCTGACTTAGTTCTTGGAATAAAGTTGCCAGGTTTCACAGTTAACCGTGCCTGAGTCCAATTCACTCTCGTGCGCAAGGCAAGGATTTCCACGCCCGGCAAAATGGGGCTGCAGGCAGTCAAGGAGGGCACAAAGGGCAAGAGTCGCTCAGCAGGGCTGACACCATGGCTGGTCAGACAGGAGCGTGCTCAGAGCCACCATGGCATGAAGAAGACTGGCACATTGAGGCTAGCAAGAGGATGCAAAATAATGATGCGACATGCAGACAACTCTGGGGATGATGATTAGGACCTGGTTGAAGCCTTTGCTAAATGGAAAGATGAAAGAAAGCTGGCAGGAGTTACAGTGCCATGAGGAAGAGCCAGATGTCACCAGAAGTTAAGGGGGAATGGTGTGAGAGGTGGCCAGACTTCAGCAATATCTGAAGGAAGAGCCGGGGTCATTCTGGGGAGAGGACTCTGGCAGGGACAGCTGTAGCCAGGAAACCACTGCAGTAATGCCACGCAAGGCCAAGATGACCTAGCTAACAGCCCCTGAAAGACCCAATCTGTTCCCAGATGTGACAGACCTGGGAGCAAGGGGGACTAGTAGGCGGGGCTAGGTCCCTTGATTGGGAGGAGACAAGGGCAGAGAAAGTGAGGAGCCAAGGAAGTCGAGGGGGATGAATAAGTGTGGAAAATGGAGAGAAGGGGGGCTCAAGAAGCTCGTCCTTGAGCATAAGCAAAGTGCCGGTTGCTTAGCTTGTTTGGCTGAACCCTGTCCCTACTCCCCACAGCCTGTCCGACCTTCTTCTTGAGAGCCATTCCACATCCTTTTCTGTGTGGCCCCGCTCTGTACCTGCTAGAGGGGTGGGTCTAGCGGCCTGGCTGCTGGCGATGGCAGAAGGGAACACAGGTCATAGGGACCCCGCAGTTGGAAAGACCGAGTGTCTCGGGCCAGCTCCTGGTGGGAGCGCTGTGTGCGTGCGCAGTGCACTAGCGAACCTGAAGCTGGCCTAGCTCTCGAGCAAGAGGACAGAGACCTTTTCAGTCCCGTGGGTGGCATGTGGCTGCAGCCTACCTGACTGATCAGCCCCAGCATTCACAGACCTTACAAGAGGACCAGGCCTGCCAACCACCGGCCACATCTCCCCCTGCTGGAGTCAGGAAGGACTTGGAGGTGCTTGACCACGCATACCCCGAGCTGCTTCCCACCTAGGCACGTCCCCTCTGCACTACCTGTTTGGGGGCTGTGGTGATTAGGGACAGGGCTCAGCCAAACAAGCAAAGCTGTCTCTGCCAGAGTGCTCTCCCCAGAATGACCCCAGCTCTTCCTTCACATATTGCTGAAGTGTGCCCACCTCTCACACCATTCCCTCTTAACCACCTGCAAAAATCTGCTGCTGGCATCACAGAGTATCCACAGAAGACAAGTGACGTTCTCCAAGGCCACCTTCTGCCTGCTCTAAGCAGATATCGGGCACCACCTTCAGGTCAATTTTTGAAAACCAAAGCAGCGTGGAGTGCGGTTTGTTTGGGGACGTCTTCTAGTGCCTATGAAGCCATGCTGCTTCCAATTGCACGTCTGTGGCCACGCATAGCAGGCAGTGCGACTGCCCGCACCAGTGTTGGCCCAGAAGAGCAATGTAGCTGGTAGACAGCAAGGACACGGAGCCTGTCAGAGGGCGTTGCGGTGGCAGACAGAGCCAGCGTGGAGCGTGCTCCATCTGTGTTTCGCTGTGCTTTGTGCAGGACAGGATGGCAGTGCTTGGCTATACTTGGTTGATTTGGCTTGCACATCCCTGCTTGCCTGCCGCGGCTGTAAGCAGATTGGCTCTTCAGCCCCCAACCAGGTGCCTACTGCCTGTAGTAGTTCCGTTCTGCGGTGTCAGTTTCTTTGGGAAGGACCTGGTGGCAAGCGGCTGCGCAGAGCGGGGTGGCAGTGAACTTCCCAAAGAGGCTATGGTGCCACACTTGGTTTTCCCGGCTAGCTGTTAGCAGGCAGCAGTGGGAGGCAGGCGCTGCTGCCTGCCACGAGGTCTGCAGAGCCTCGTCCCGCAAGCAGAGCATTCAGCGGGGGTCTGCTGGGGGTGTCCGAGCCCAGCTTCTGCCTCCCCTCCTGCTCGGAACCCTCCATGTTGCCCGCCCCCCCCTAGAATCCACCGTGCCCAGCACCCGGAACCAGCCACTCTGTGACATCAGCCACGGGGCCAAGGGTTCCCTGGGCAGCGGGACTGCTGCAGGCACTACGTCGGCTGCTGCACTGCTGGCCACCAGCTCTCGCTTCTTGCAGCTGCCACGTGCCGCTGGCAGCCATGAATTTTCTCCCCGTCCTGGTCCTGCTGGCCGTGTGCTGGCCGGCGTACGGCATGTGGGACAACTGTGGGTAAGTGGCCCGAGGCTCTGGGAGGGAGCTGGGGCAGCCCTTGTGGGCTTCACTGGCGGGTGCTCGCTTTTCCCCCTGGCCACACCAAAGCTTCCCAAACGCCATGTGGGAGCCTCAGTTCCTTGCCAGCAGCCAGGCCGCTGGCACAACTCGCCTACGGGGCTCAAGCACAAACAGGGGTAGATGGACGCATGCCCCACAGGGTTCCGCGGTCCTGCTGTCCATGCAGCGCCTGGTGGGGGGGAAGGGGGCTGACCTGCAGCCTCAACAGCAGCAAGCCACCGAGCAGGACATTCATCAGTTTCTGCTTACAGAGGGACCTGCGGGCACCGGCCCATGGATTCTTACTACGGCATGTCACGCGTCGTGGGTGGCACCGATGCCCAGCTAGGGGCCTGGCCCTGGATCGTCAGCATCCAGAAGCCCATCATAGGAGGCATAGCGCATGTCTGCGGAGGGTCGCTCATCAGCCCACAGTGGGTGCTGACAGCAGCCCACTGCTTCATCACGCCCGGGTAAGGAGGACCAGGGAACAGCCCCACAGCACTAGCACGTGCCCGCTCCACAGCAGCACGTGCTAGCGCCATCTCGCTTCCTTGCAGCACGCCCAGTGCCTGGGCACTGCCAAGCCCAGCTGAGAGACTGCTCGCGAGAGGGCTGGGCTCACGCCACGGCTTCCTAGCAGCCTCCCGCCCGACACTCCTTGTGCCCAAGGCGTGCTAGGGCAGTCGCACCCTCCGTAGCGCTGCCTTCCTCTCTGCCCTGTGCAGCAGAAGGCAGGCAACTGCTGGGCTGCTTGCAGCACGTGGCTGCGCTCCCTCTGACCCCTCTCTCCACCTGCCTTGCAGGCACATCACCATGTGGCACGTGGTGATCGGGGCCAGCCACTTGACTCAGCTGGGCCCTGAGACCCAAGTGCGCACTATTAAGCGGCTACTGGTTCACGAGCACTACAACAACATCACGCAGAGGAACGACATTGCCTTGCTGGAATTGGACCAGCCTGTCCTGTGCGGCTACTACGTGCAGCTTGCCTGTGTGCCCGACGCCTGGCTGAGAGTGTCGCAGCTGAGAAGCTGCTACGTCAGTGGCTGGGGTTCCACGACTGCAAGAGGTGAGTTCCCAAAAGGGAGTGGTGTCCTGAGCGCAGGCTGGGCACACTGGGGAGGCGGGGTGGGCTTCCTGACAGCAGAGGCGAAAGCCAGAGTCGGGCTGCGGGGTGCATGCCGATGGAGAGGTGGGCCTGGCCCATTACCCCAAGCAAGACAGAAGGGAGACAGCAGCGGCACAGTGCCTCTGGAGACGCAAAGCCCAGCCCTAGGGCAGGGCTTCAGCCAGACACCGGGGGGGTGGGGGGGAGGAGAGGAGAACTGGCAGCGAGCTGCTGGCTGTTAACTCCTTTCTGTGCTGACAGCTGGGGGACCAAGTTATGTCCTGCAGGAGGCCAAGGTCCGCCTCATCGATATCAAGCTCTGCAACAGCAGCCGCTGGTACGGAGGGGCCATCCACAGCCACAACTTGTGTGCTGGCTATCCGCAGGGCGGCATCGACACCTGCCAGGTAGGAGCGTGCTACAAGTCCACCCCCAACAGCACAGGCAGCCCTGTGGCAACCGCCCAAACCTGCCCCAGCGCGTGCTTTGCCTGGCAAGTCAGCCTGCCACTGCTGGGTCCCCTCCACTCTTGGGGTTCACCTCCCCTTGCCCAGATGCAGGTCCTTGCCCAGGGCCGCCCTTGTCCCAGAGGCCTGGCTCTCTGCCCACAAAGCCCATCTAGTGCTCTGGGCAGCCCACAGCTCCAGAGCCCAGTCCTGCAACATCCCCCTTCCACACATCCAGGATCACTGTGCAAAGAGGACAGAGAGAGAGCCCTGCCTGACTGGCCCACCACCCCCTGCCAGACAAGCTTCTGTAGGCTCCAGCACCTGAGCAGAGCCTTTGTGTGCAGTCAGGACAGCTCTGGCAGCTGCTGCGGGAGAGAAGGAGCCAGCCAGAGTGCTGACCGGGGCCACCCCACACCACCTTAACCCTCTCTCCTCCGCTGCAGGGTGACAGCGGTGGTCCTCTGGTCTGCAAAGATAACACCAACGACTACTTCTGGCTTGTTGGAGTGACCAGCTGGGGGAGAGGCTGTGCCAGACCAAACCAGCCTGGAGTCTACACCTCCACGCAGCACTTCTACGACTGGATCCTGCTACAGATGGGACTGCGCTCAGCAAGAAGAGATAGTCCAACAGCACAGCCATGGAGTCATTTTCTCTCCACCTCAAGCCCCTCTCAGAGGCCAAGGCCAACACCAGCACCAACACAGTCGGGCAGCATTAGCTCCTGTCCATTTCCACGCCAGAAGCTGGTGGAATTCTTTACTCTTCTGAAGGAGCTCCTGCAGTTCCTCAGGGGAAAAAAGGCTTGAGGAGCAGGATCAACAGGAACCAGCGCAGGCTGCACTGGACCATGATCATTTCCTTCTGGGGCAATGCCTGCTGCTCCAAAGGCAGCCTCAGCATCAAAGGCCTGCTCTGTGCTGCCCGCTCTCCTCCCTGTGGAGGATGAAGCATTAAAGGACTGGGGACATGTGAGCAATCCAGCATTTCTCTAGAAGGCCATGAAGCCTTAGCCTAAGGCCGCAGAGCCTTAGCATAAGGCCACAAGAGCATCCAGAGGACAAACTGCGGTTGGAATGAGGAAGTAAGAATGCAGAGACAAACAACTCCCAGATGCCGAAGAGGAACTTGCCGCCTGCAAGAAGGCCACGAGCACTGCGCGTGAGCTAGTGACGCACACCAATCATAATCGAGTTACTATGTGAGTTAAATTGATTATCACCAATGGGGAATCGCCGCGTATGTAGTGGGGAATATAAAAGTGAGCTATCTGAGGCTAATAAACGGCTTGTACGTGATCACATTGATCATCGTGTCGAGTCCGGTTCTTCCTCCGCAACACTTCCCAGTGCACACAAATGCTGAAGCTGACTTAGTTCTTGGAATAAAGTTGCCAGGTTTCACAGTTAACCGTGCCTGAGTCCAATTCACTCTCGTGCGCAAGGCAAGGATTTCCACGCCCGGCAAAATGGGGCTGCAGGCAGTCAAGGAGGGCACAAAGGGCAAGAGTCGCTCAGCAGGGCTGACACCATGGCTGGTCAGACAGGAGCGTGCTCAGAGCCACCATGGCATGAAGAAGACTGGCACATTGAGGCTAGCAAGAGGATGCAAAATAATGATGCGACATGCAGACAACTCTGGGGAATGATGATTAGGACCTGGTTGAAGCCTTTGCTAAATGGAAAGATGAAAGAAAGCTGGCAGGAGTTACAGTGCCATGAGGAAGAGCCAGATGTCACCAGAAGTTAAGGGGGAATGGTGTGAGAGGTGGCCAGACTTCAGCAATATCTGAAGGAAGAGCCGGGGTCATTCTGGGGAGAGGACTCTGGCAGGGACAGCTGTAGCCAGGAAACCACTGCAGTAATGCCACGCAAGGCCAAGATGACCTAGCTAACAGCCCCTGAAAGACCCAATCTGTTCCCAGATGTGACAGACCTGGGAGCAAGGGGGACTAGTAGGCGGGGCTAGGTCCCTTGATTGGGAGGAGACAAGGGCAGAGAAAGTGAGGAGCCAAGGAAGTCGAGGGGGATGAATAAGTGTGGAAAATGGAGAGAAGGGGGGCTCAAGAAGCTCGTCCTTGAGCATAAGCAAAGTGCCGGTTGCTTAGCTTGTTTGGCTGAACCCTGTCCCTACTCCCCACAGCCTGTCCGACCTTCTTCTTGAGAGCCATTCCACATCCTTTTCTGTGTGGCCCCGCTCTGTACCTGCTAGAGGGGTGGGTCTAGCGGCCTGGCTGCTGGCGATGGCAGAAGGGAACACAGGTCATAGGGACCCCGCAGTTGGAAAGACCGAGTGTCTCGCGCCAGCTCCTGGTGGGAGCGCTGTGTGCGTGCGCAGTGCACTAGCGAACCTGAAGCTGGCCTAGCTCTCGAGCAAGAGGACAGAGACCTTTTCAGTCCCGTGGGTGGCATGTGGCTGCAGCCTACCTGACTGATCAGCCCCAGCATTCACAGACCTTACAAGAGGACCAGGCCTGCCAACCACCGGCCACATCTCCCCCTGCTGGAGTCAGGAAGGACTTGGAGGTGCTTGACCACGCATACCCCGAGCTGCTTCCCACCTAGGCACGTCCCCTCTGCACTACCTGTTTGGGGGCTGTGGTGATTAGGGACAGGGCTCAGCCAAACAAGCAAAGCTGTCTCTGCCAGAGTGCTCTCCCCAGAATGACCCCAGCTCTTCCTTCACATATTGCTGAAGTGTGCCCACCTCTCACACCATTCCCTCTTAACCACCTGCAAAAATCTGCTGCTGGCATCACAGAGTATCCACAGAAGACAAGTGACGTTCTCCAAGGCCATCTTCTGCCTGCTCTAAGCAGATATCGGGCACCACCTTCAGGTCAATTTTTGAAAACCAAAGCAGCGTGGAGTGCGGTTTGTTTGGGGACGTCTTCTAGTGCCTATGAAGCCATGCTGCTTCCAATTGCACGTCTGTGGCCACGCATAGCAGGCAGTGCGACTGCCCGCACCAGTGTTGGCCCAGAAGAGCAATGTAGCTGGTAGACCTTCAGTCTCAACCTGCCATCTGGTTCACCTCCGTTTCTGTCTTGTCTCCTGTCTCTCAGTGCTCTTCCCTCTGCCAGGCACTCTTCCCAGTCACTCCATCACCTGCCAGTGCCTTTCGCTGTTCTCGTGTTTCGATGGCAGGTGGTACCTTGAAAGCACTGTCCCAGCCATGGGACCTGCACCTATTTCTCTCCTTTCGCCTCTGTGTGCTCTGGCTGCGTGACACTTTCTTTGACCTCAGAGGCCCTTTGTGCCTGGCTCTCTCCTGCTGCTAAAGCCTGTTCCTGCAAGAGAAGAGGCAATTAGTTGGTGTCTCCTCCCTGCTATCTCACCTGCATCTCCCTGGCCTGGGCAGCTGGTGGGAACTGTCACCATCAGCCCCAGCTGTCCTAGAAGTCCTCTCCTGGCTCTGGGTGTGCTTGGCATCGAACGTGGTTCCTGAAGGAGAAGAGCAAAACTCCAAGTAACTCCTGGGCACCAACCTGCTGGGAGAGCTCATTTGAAGGCAGGTTGGCAGCAAGCCCCAAGGCTGCTCCAGGGGTGCTCCCTGTCCCGAGCTCAGCCACAGGTCCCACACCCGGCTCTCTTGTTACCAAGAGGGATTTGCTTGCATTTTCCTTTTCTTGTAATTCGTGCGTGGGTGCTGGGAAAAGAGGCAGCAGAAGGACGCACTGGCTAAAACCCCTTCTTACTGCCAGCCATAAAGGTGCCTCTCGCCTGGGAGCACGAGAAGGACCCCGTGTTACCACTCTCCATTCCTTACAGGCAGTCTGAAGACTATTCACATATTCATTTTCATACACCACCAAAGTTTTAGCCTCATGTCCCAGCAGTTTGTTTAGAAAAACGTACAATTTAAAAACGTTTTAGAATATCAAGACACCATCTGAAGTCTCCGGCGATGTCTGAAATGTTTTGAGTTGGCTTTGTCCTGTTTCCTTAGATGCTGAAATATAAGTTAGAACAGCACCACACTCGATCACTTCTCTTTTTTTCACATGTCACACAGTGGAATAGAGATGAGAGATCTCCCAGGGAAGTGACAAAAAAGCGGGCCCTGAGCTGGAAGCCACGTGTAGCTGTGTCAGCATGGCACTGTGCTCAGAGCTAAAATCAGTACAATACATAGGCAACCAAGCAGCTCTTTCTGCAAGGTACAATTCCATGTCATACTGACAGAAGTAGATCGTGAGAGTGCCTTGCAATTCTTAAAATGCACAATATTGCATGGCATAGACATGTCTGTTGTCTTTGCATGCAGCAGAAGGCTGGAGTGGAAGGAAGACACAGAGGAGACTCCTCGCAGAGTCAACATGGAATGAGTAAGAAGAGGGGAAAAAAAGTCCCAGAAGCAAAGGTCAAACACATCACCAAGGCATTAAGCTTATTAGCTTGCGGTGCGGTACAGACTGCTTGTTTTCTTTAATAACACTTGATTTTGATTGTGATAAACCACAATACAAACCAAAACACCATACAGCAGTCAATGCAATAAAAAATACAGTACGTACAATAAACGCAACGCCAGGCCCTGCAATACATACCATGCAACTCAACACATACGATACGTACAATACAACACATGCATTGCAATAATGCCGTAGCATGACATACAACACAATATAGGATACAACACCAGCACCACAACACAACACGCACAGCACATACAATAGAAAATACAACACATGCATCACATACAACACATGCTACAGCATACACTGTGTACTGCATACAGTCAAATGCATACAGTACTAAAGACAATACAAACCAAAATACAATGCCTACAACACAAACACAGGATATAGACAAGGCAATCTACGCCACACCATACAACACCGTATCATCCAATACCATACAACACACAGTAGGCACCACACGATAAACAATACAATACCGACACAGCATGCAGTACATACAATGCCTGCATACAGTACAGTGCATACCCTAACCTTCATCAAATAGAATACAATAGATACAGTGCAGAACATAAAATACAATACACCATATACCATACGTGACAGACAATGCAATGCATACTAGACAATACAAATCCCAGTAGTCGAGAAAATACAGTACAAGAAACACCATTCCATATATTCTGTACAAAATAATACATAAAATACCTACAATAACATCAATGCCTTACTGTACAATACATTAAAGAGAACACGTAAAATACATTATGACACATAAAATACATAAAATGCAATACAAAATGCAGTGTAACATTATACCATACAATACCATACCATACAATAGATAACATACAGTACAATATAATACAAACTACAATACAAAGAATACAATAAAAACCAGCAGACCATACCATAGAATACAATAAACCCCATACTGTATATACCATACAGCACATGCAATACTTACGAAAAATAAATACCATGCCATGCAATAGAATACATACAGAAAATGCCATACCATAAAATAAAGCGCAAAATTCACTCAGCCTTCTCTCCCTAGACTCAGCTTTGTGCCTGTGGATGGAGGCTGCCCATGCTTCACAGACTCCCATGCCCCATGGGCCAAGTGCCCACCCCTCCTCTGCCACTCCTTGGTACACTTCATGCTTCACACTTCTGATCTTCAGAGCACTGCACCCATATTAACTAATCTTCTCTCAAATTTCTTTTACCTTCTTCCACATACGCTTCCTGTGTTGTTGCCTCATGAAGATGTCTTTGGCCTGCTCTTGTCCCTGAATTGTTATTTTTTTACTTTGAATTTGATATGTTATATAATCTGTGGGGTTGATCCCGGGGTTTGATTTATCTTGAAGATCTCAAAATGCAATCCAGCCTTACAATCGATCTATAACAAATGAAGGACTATCTTGACATTGCAATAATAGATAAAACAGACTGTCTGAAAGAGGCTTGTGTGCAGCTTGGGTATTTGAGAGGACTAGACTGAAGAAATTCAGAACTGTCATAACATGACTGCACTAACTTTTCTGGTAATTGTCTGAACCAGTATCAACTAAATTTTGGAAAAAAAAAAGCATGTTGGAGGTTGATCATAGAATCACAGAATCACAGATGGTAGAGGTTGGAAGGGACCTCTGTGAGTCATCTAGTCCAACCCCCCTGCCCAAGCAGGGTCACCTACTATAGGCTGTAGAGGACCTTGTTCAGGCAGGTCTTGAATATCTCCAAGAAGGAGACTCCACAACCTCCCTGGGCAGCCTGTTCCAGTGCTCTGTCACCCTCAGAGGGAAGAAGTTCTTCCTCATGTTCAGACGGAACTTCCTGTGCTTCAGTTTGTGCCCGTTGCCCCTTGTCCTGTCACTGGGCACTACTGAAAAGAGCTTGGCCCCATCCTACTGACACCCACCCTGCAGATATTGGTAAGTATATATTAGGTGCCCTCGCAGCCTTCTCTCTTCAGGCTGAACAAGCCCAGCTCCCTTAGCCTCTCCTTATAGGAGAGATGTTCCAGTCCCCTCACCATCCTCGTAGCCCTTCGCTGGACTCTCTCCAGTAGCTCTTCATCTTACTTGAACTGGGGAGCCCAGAACTGAACACAGTTCCAGATGGGGCCTCACCAGGGCAGTGTGAAGGGGAAGAAAATCCTCCCTCGACCTGCTGGCCACACTCCTCCTAATGCATCCCAGGATCCCATTAGCTTTCTTGGCAGCCATGGCATACTGCTTGCTCATGGTTAACCTGTCGTTCACCAGGACAACCAGATCCCTCTCCGCACAGCTGCTCTCCAGCAGGTCCACTCCAAGCCTGTACTGATGCATGGGGTTGTTCCTCCCCAGGAGCAGGACTCTGCATTTGCCTTTGTTGAACCGCATCAGGTTCCTCTCTGCCCAACTTTCCAGCCTATCCAGGTCACGCTGAATGGCAGCACAGCCTTCTGGTGTATATACCACACCTCCCAGTTTGGTGTCATCAGCAAATATGCTGAGGGTGCATTCAAACTCTTCATCCAGGTCGTTGATGAAGAAGTGAAACAAGACTGGGCCTAGTACTGACCCCTGAGGGACACCACTAGTTACCGGTCTCCAACTAGACTCAGCGCCGCTGACTACAACCCTCTGAGTTCTGCCATTCAGACAGTTCTCAATCCACTTCACCAACCACTCATCTAGCCCACACTTCCTGAGCTTCCCTAGGAGGATATTATGGGAGACTGTGTCGAAAGCCTTGCTGAAGTCAAGGTAGAAAACATCCACGGCTCTAACTTCATCTAGCCAGCCAGTCATGCCATCGTAGAAAGCTATCAGATTAGTCAGGCATGAGTTCCCCTTGGTGAAGCCATGCTGACTACTCCTGATAACCTTCTTTTCCTCCACTTGCTTGATGATGGCCTCCAGGATAAGCTGCTCCATCACCTTTCCCGGGATGGAGGTGAGGCTGACCGGCCTGTAGTTCCCTGGGTCCTGCTTCTTGTCCTTTTAGAAGATTGGAGTGACATTGGCCTTTCTCCAGTCCTCGGGCACCTCTCCTGTCCTCCAGGACCTCTCAAAGATGATGGAGAGTGGCTCAGCAATGACATCTGCCAGCTCCCTCAGCACTTGTGGGTGCATTCCATTGAGGCCCATGGATTTGTGGGTATCCAGATTGTTTAATCGATCCCTCACACAGTCCTCCTTAACCAAGGGAAAGTCGTCCTCTCTCTAGGTTTCTTCTCTTACCTCCAGGGCCTGGGATTCTTGAGGGCCTGCCTTGACACTGAATACTGAAGCAAAGAAGGCTGCTTCCCACCTAGGCACGTCCCCTCTGCACTACCTCTTTGAGAACTGTGGTGATCAGCTGTGTGCGCAGTTGGGGTGCAATTTTCTCTGCCTGCAGCAGGAGATTTCCCAAAGCAGTAGTCTCTTTCACAAGTTGGTCATGTTGGGTTTTTCCCGTTCCTTGCCGTGGAGAGGAGAGTTCTTGTGGGAAGACCAGCATGTCCTCTGCTCCAGCAGAGCTGCTTTCGCCGAGAGCAGTTTCCTGCGACCCAAAGCATTACACGTTGCTTTAGGGAAAAGCCAGTTGCTGTGATCCCTAAAGATTTATTTCTACACCTCCAGCCTTTAGTCTTGGAAGGCTCTTTCCTGCAGTAGGTCAGGATCTTTTCTGAGCCCCCTCGGTCTCTCCATAGATTGTGGAATGTCCCGAGTACTTGGATCTTCGCCCATACATGTCTCAGATCACTGGAGAACCTCTGCTCTACACCTTATATGCTGTCCTGGTACACAGCGGTGGCAACTGTCGTGCAGGACACTATTTCTGCTAATGAAAGGTAAAGAGCAACTTCCTTCCTAACAAGAGCAAAATGTGAGCTGGGGAAGAGACGGCAGCGTTACTGGCAGCCAAGATTCTTGGTGAGAGAAGGTCTCCTTACGGTCTGGACTGAATTTGTTTTGATGTACTCATGGTTCTGCAGTTTTTTTCTGATTTCTGTTAAGAAGACATGCAGTTCGTCTCCAGATATCTCTTCTTTGCAGGCCAGCAATGTGCTGTGGTACATGATGGACGACGCATCTGTGGTTCTTTGTGACATCAAGAAAGTCCTCAGGCAGCAAGCTTATCTGCTGTTTTATATCAGGTAATAACAAGTAATGACATCTGTTTAGAATATGTTTCCTTCCTTGGTTTTGCTGGTTTTCTTCTCATCCTCCGAGTGTTTCTCTTTCTCTCACAGCAGAGAATTACTGCCAGCATCACTCAGTTCTCTTGACTCTGACATACCCCACGTCAATCGCTATCTTTCCTTCCTGGGCTGTAGGCTGCTGCCCTGCAGCATTCTACTCTCTGTCTGCTGTCTGCAGCTGGCCAGTGTGGAGAAGAGGACTTGCAGGGGGCCTACAGGAAAGATGGGGAGGGACTCTTTATCAGGAAGCATAGTGACAGGACGAGGGGTAACGGTTCCAAACTGAATGAGGGCAGGTTTCAGTCAGATGTTAGGAAGATGTTCTTTACGGTGAGGGTGGTGAGACACTGGCAGAGGTTGCCCAGAGCAGCTGTGGATGCCTCTCCCTGGAAGTGTTCCAGGCCAGGCTGGACAGGGCTTTCAATAACCTGATCGAGTGGGAGGTGTCCCTGCCCGTGGCAGGGGGTTGGATCTGGATGATTCCTTCCAACCCAAACCATGTGATGATTCTATGATTCTGTGAAATGGAGGCCATAAGGGGAGTAAAGACAAGGTCTTGCTCTAATGGGGTCAGCCCTGGTGGGCAGACCCCAATCGAATTTCCCATTGGGAGTCTTGGTTACCTTTTCTCTTTGTCATAGAAACTGCTCCAAGAAAATGACTGAACCCCAGGGGAGGCTGCAAGAGCAGCTCTAAAAGCAGATCACTCTTTTTTTTTTCTCCAGGTGCTCTGATTTGTGAACTGGAGAAAGGACTTCTCCTTCACCGGCATCATCATATGCCCAGGCTTTCCTCAGTTGGTGGGCAGCCGGCAGCAAGCAGGTGGGTTCTGTTAGGTAACAGGGTCTGCCTCGTCGGACTAAGATAACTCTGGGGGGTGGGTCAGGGCACCAGATGGACGGCGGATTGCTTTCTGGAATCAAGGCCTTGCTCTCTTTTCCCTCACACACTGCAGCTGGCTTCACAGCCACAACTCTACTGCCTCCCAGATCATCCCACAGAGATCTGTCCCATTTGTCTGCCGTTGGCCTTTCTGCCTTTGCAGCCATCCGAGAGGGCCTTTGGGAGGCCCTGAGCTGTCCCCTGACAGAGCTTCTGGGGGTTCCCCACTGTTCCCCACTGTGCTGATCCTTTCAGGAAGACCTTTTCACCTTTCACTGCTTCCTTTGCAGGACGTGGCGGTGGGCACGGAGGACTCTCCAGAGGACAGCAGCTCCTCTGCACCAGCCAGCCCCAGCCAGCTCACCGAGGCAGGCGCACGGGAGGTGTCTGCAGGCTGGCTGTGCCCCATCAGGCCAAGCAGCCTCAGCATCACCTCCAGAGTGGGCTCGTGCTTGCACCGCTTCTTCTGCAGCTGTGCGAGGCTGCTGTTCAGAAGGACAGCTGCGTGCTTGGACTGCAGTCCGCCATGCGACTGTATGCTGCACACCGGGACACAGGGCAGCAGCACAGAGGAGCACAGACACATCCCTGCTGCCCGTGGCCAGAGAAGCGGTGCCAGGGAGAGGGCCCAGAGCAGATCCCCGCAGTGGGGCCGGGATCTCCGCAGCTGGCTCGTGGACACCACGGACTACGAGCACGCAAGAGGGAGGAGAAGAACTGCTCCTCCAAGTCGTGTCCACGCTGCCAGGGACGACGCAGCTGCGAGGCCCTCTGATAGCAGCTCCCAGTTTGCTCCCACACCCAGCGCTGCTTTGGAGCAAACCCTGCCAAGACAGAGAGAGCAGAGCAGGTCCCTGTGTCAGGGCTATGGTCTGCGCAGCCGATTCATGGAGAACACGGACTGCCACCGCTCAGCGAGGAGAACCAGGAGGTGGAGAGCAGGTCCTCCACATCGTGACCAAGCCCCAGAGGATGATGCAGCTGCAGGGCTCGCCAATGCCAGCTCCGGGTGGGCTCCCATACCCAGGGCTGCTCGGGAGCAAACCCTGCTGAGGCAGAGACAGCGGAGCAGATCCCCGTGGCAGAGCTGTGATCTCCGCAGCCAGTTTATGGACACCACGGACTACGACTCCTCAGCAGGGAGGAGGAGAAGGAGGAGGAAGAGGAGGAGGAGGAGGGTTTTAGTGCCCTAGAGATGCGGGCTGAGCAAACACTCAGGGCACTGCAGTGGGAACTGGCAGAAAGGTCAAAGCTGGAATTAAAAGCACTTGCTGGCCTTGGCTGTGAGATTTGTGCCGTGTTTTCGTCTCTGTAGGTGTTGGGGCAATTGGTGTGGGAGGTTTGTGTCTTGGGATTTGAAAGTACTGTTGCTGGCATGTGCCCATCGTGCCATCTCTTCTTTTTAAATACGGGTTTCACGTCCCCCGAGCGGACACGGGCTGGACGAGCCAGCAGCCAGGGGCACTGAGCACCGGCTGCACAGCCGGGCCCGAGAGTGCTGTTCCGTGGCACCGAGTGCAGGGAAAGGCCGGTGGCTGGCGGTGCCACCCAGGGGCCAGGCCCGGGCCCGATCCTGCGTAACACCTCCCTGCACTGGGGGTCTGGATGGTGGGGCCGAGCGCACCCTCAGCAAGGTGGCAGATGGCACCGGACGGGGAGGAGCGGCGCAGGCCAGGGGGTCGTGCCGCCATCCTGGGGGACCTGGGCAGGCTGGAGAGATGGGCTGGCGGGGGCCTTGTGCAGCTCAGCGAGGGGAAAGGCAAAGGGTGCTGTGCTGGTGACGAGCGGTGGCACAGGCTGCCTCGGGAGCTGGTGGAGCTCTGTCCCTGGAGATGTTCCACAGCCTCTGGACATCCTCACTCGCACATGCTAATGCAGCCTGCAGCCCCTCTCCTTGAGGAGCTCCCTGTATCTGAGCTGCTCCGTCACACAGGGGACATCCCCACGTCCTCATCCTCCCCGCCACTGCCCACGGCACAGCCTGTGTCCTCACGGCAGCACCACAGCTCAGCAAGCTGTCCCACCACATCTCATTGAATCCAAACACACCACCATGCTGTGACAAGCCACGGGGCTCCTCCTGGCAGGGCACGTTTGGGCCACAGCACCTCAGCGGTGGCATCAGGGGGGAGCACAGTCTTCTCCCGGGGAAACCTGAGCTCTGACCCTGACGAGAAGACCAATGTAGATGGAGCGTGGCCTTCAGACCTGTGTGTACTGCACAGATCCCTTGGCTGCAGGACAACCTCAGCAGCTCCCTGTGACACAGGAGCTTGCAGGCAGGTCCCACTCTGTACCAGCGTCCTGCGTGGCCTTGTAGGGAGAAGTTCCCGTGAAAACGCTGTCTCTGTGTGACTGCAGAGATGATGAACAGAGTTGTTTCCTTGTAGCAAAATCCTAGAGCAGCTTGAATGACCGAAACAAGAGAGTGTCTTCTGCGAATGGGGTCTGCATGGTTTAGTGGTGGACTTGGCAGTGTGATAGAGGGGATTGTAAGAAATGTGAAACTATAACAAAAAAGCCTTAATATTTTCTAGTTTTTAGTAGTCTTTAGTACTGTAACTTGTATTTCTGCATGCATAGTGATCTAACGATGTGGCTGTTGCACTAATCCCTGTTTTCTCATTAAGGAATGTAGTGAAAGGACATGGGCACAAGCTGTCACTTAGTCGTTAGACAAAATAATTAAGTGAAACAAAAGTGGTCTTGGTTCTCAGCAAATAATTGGGATAATTGTGGGATAAAAGAGACTCCTAAATGATTCTACTCCAGACAGCTCAGCCTTGGGAGGGCAAATGCGCCAAGCTACAGAGATCAGAAGGCACCAAGAGGGCAACAAGACCGGAGCCAAGCGACCTGAAGGACATGATCTAGGTGATCCTGGAACTGAGTTTGCGCAGAAACAAATGTCAATCAGTGAACAGCGTGATGAAGAGGATGGGCCTTCATCTTGGGACCCCCGAAGACCACCCAAAGATGCTAACAGACATGCGTGAAAGATATTTACATATGCTAATTAGTTCCGAGAAATATAATGAATATTTACCTGTGTGATTGCATTTAAGCTGAAGAAACAGGGTGTCTGGCGTGCACGTTTGGAGGAGAAATCCCCCGTGTGCCCGGCGCCGCAATAAAGAATACCTGCTGAACTGTATACATTGTACTGTGAGGTTTTTTTTCCTACCGCATCTTCGAATCAAGTGTGAGGTTTGTGGTTGGACTCGATGACCTTAAAGGTCTTTTCTGTCCTAAATGATTCTATGATTCTCTGATTCTAAACTCTCTAGCAATTGAATTTCCAGATTTGTGAAGAATCAGGTAGGAAAGGGAAATGCACCCTTGCCAAGGGGCAGCCTCATCTTACAAGAACAGTTAAGAAACTTCAGCTGTGATTTCTTTTTCTTCTCCAACAGTCCCCACAAATTCAGGATATATATAATTCACAGACATTTCTTTTTGTTCAGCTAGTTCTGTTCTGTGGGCCGCTTGAAAATTTGCAGATTTACTTCATTCAGATGCAGAATTACTTGATTAATTTAATCCTATAATTCTGACTATGTCCTTGTCATTTGAGATGAGTTCTCAGGATGGAGGCCCAGCCTTGTCAACACGCAGGTGAAAAAACATAGCATAGAATAGAATAATTTCGTTTGGAAGGGACCTACAATGACCATCTAGTCCAACTGCCCGACACCTTCAGGACTGAGCAAAGGTCAAACTGAGTCATTGAGCACATTGCCCAAAGGCCCCTTGGGCACGGACAGGCCTGGGGCACCGACCGCCTCTCAGGCAGCCTGTCCCAGCACCCGGCCGCCCTCTCGGTGCAGAAACGGATCCTCGTGCCCAGCTGAACCTGCCCTGACACAGCTCTGAGCCGTTCCCACGCGTCCTGTCCCTGGACCCCAGCAGCGCAGAGCTCAGCACCTCCCGCTCACATCCCCTCCTGGGGAAGCTGTGGAGAGCGGTGAAGTGGGACAGGGTAACACACGGCTGTGGGCAAGAACAGACAGGTTGGGGCCCCAAAAATGAGGATTTTGGCCCTGAAAATGAGGCTTTGCAGGTGAGGACTCTGGACTGAGGCAGAGGGAACCTTCCCCCGGCTCAGGGCAAGGCTGCGCCAGCCCAGAGCACGCAGGATGTGGCCGCCTCTGCACCGTGGCACGAGTGGCGACTCGCCGGCTTGGCAGGGCGCGGGGGCCTTTCCATGCCCGGGGGTGTCTGAGGAGGGGACAGGCTGCCTAAAGCGTCTCCCCTCCTCCTCCCCTCTGTGTTTCTGTTGTCCAGCGGGGCATCTGGGGCTCTGCTGCAAGGACACCCGGGGTCAGCGTGCGCTGTGCTGCCGTGGGCTGCTGGGAAAGGACGGCATCGGGAAGCTCCCCGGACAACCTTGCTTCCTTCAGGGGCTGCCATGTCCCCTTTGCCCTTTGCCCCACTAAAGGAGAGACTTCTCCAGGAGGGAACAAACCCAACTACTTCTGGGGAAACCCTAGCTGAGGGTAAACTTGTCAAACAAGAGGGCAGCCAGGGTGTGCTGAGGGATGAGATGTTCTGCGGGCTGTGGGAGAGGCCAGGAATGACCGTGCCTGCTCAGCACGCTCAGGGTGCTCCCCATGCGAAGGACGCCAGGAGGCTGGGCTTGTGGATCCATCTTTAACCAAAAAGGCAGCCGTTTCTCCCAGGAGAGCCTCACCTCTGGCTGGCTTTGCAGGGCCAGCAGCACAGTGCTCACAGGGTCCATCGCCATGTTGGCTGCTCCCTTGCAGATCGCAGGATGTGGATGGTCTGAGACGCAAAGGAACGGACTGAGGGGTTGGTGTCTTTCTCCAAGAGCTTGAGGGCTGCAACAGAAAGAGATGAGATGAGATGAGATGAGATGAGATGAGATGAGATGAGATGAGATGAGATGAGATGAGATGAGATGAGATGAGATGAGATGAAAGCCCACTGTCTGCAGAGACCCCCAGGCATCCCCTCCAGAGCACGCCAGGCCCACCCTTCTCTTTCCCTGGCCAGGAGGAGCAGGTGGGACACAAGGGTCAGTTGGAAGCTGCTGCTCCAAACGCCCCTGAGATGTACCCCTGTCCGTGAAGCGTTTCCCTGGAGCTGGGCAAGGCATGGCAGCACCCGTCCCCGGTCTGTTCTCAGCTCCACCAGTGCTGCCCCCACTCACCATCGCAGACTTCACAGAGCTTCTCCCCGTGCTGGTCCCTCAGGTGCTGCACGGCAAGCCCTAGGCACAGAGCTCCCATCAGACCCCCCCACTACCCAGCACGCAAGGCCCCTAGCCCTGCCCGCTGAGCTGTACGGCCTCCCCCCTCAGCAGGGTGACCCCAGGAAGGACGGTGGCCTGGGGCCAGGCTGCCCAGAGAGGGACCGGGGACGGTGGCTCACCAATGAACCTGACGGCCACCTCTCGCAAGCTGGCCTTAGCATCCTGCAGGTACGGCAGGCTCTGCTCCAGGTATTCCTCAGCCCTGCTCCTGTCCCGCGCCAGCTGCAGAGAGCACGTGGGCATGGCCACTTCACAGAGGCTCCCCGGCCACAGGAGCAGGCCCTCCTCAAGCACCCCCTGTTGCAGAGACCCGGGGGGCAGTCCTCACCCAGTCTGGGCCCGGGGACTTGGGGGTTGTCCTCACCAAGCACTCGCTGATCCTTCATGCCTGCTAGGTCCACACCAGGTGTCTGAGCTGGTTCCACCTGAGGAGCTCTGCTGCAGCCAGAAGGGCTTCCCCAGAGGCCTGCAGAGCAGCAGAAGCTGGGAGATGGCACCATGGCTTGTGGAAGGAGATCTGGTGTCTCCCTCCTCTTGCCTTTGCTCCTGGGGTGATCCCACCCTTAGGAAGCTGGGATGTGCCCTGGCCCACACAGCTGCGACTTTCTTCCCTGCACCGTTGCTGAGCTTTGACAGCTGTACCTTGGCCACGCTCTGCGGTTGGTCGCTCATATGAAAGAGCAGCAGAAGCAGGCCCCCTTGCATGTTCTTCTTCATCTGCCTCTTGCTGTTCCCCACCACAGTGCTCATCAGGTGTCTGCAGAGCCTGGTGGAGAGCTCTCTCAGCTGGCTGAGTTCCTGGCAGGGAGAAGAACAGTAGGACTTCAGCAACAGCAGCTCTCTGCCCACAGTGAGCAGAAGCGTTAGCATGGATGATGGGAGGGGACGTGCTCCCGGGTCGGATTCTGCTCACGGGAGCTGAGGGTCAGACCTGCAGCCACAGCTGAACGGCCATGGGCTCGTGAAAGGCCACTCAGGAGATTTCCTCCAGGCAGTGCCTGTGCCTCAGAACGCTCTCCCAGACACCCAGCACTCCCCACCAGCGGCACCAGCCGTGCTGGAGAAGAGCTCCCCACGGTCCGGCTGAGGAGGAGACCAGGGGGCTGCTCCTTAGCAATGCCTCCGGGCCACGTCCCACTGGCTCAGCCTCAGCCCCTTTCCTTGGGGTCTGGGGAGAACGTCTGGTCCTGCCCTGCAGCGCAGCTGGGGAGCCCTCGGGGCTCTGGAAGCAGCTGCCAGGGAGAAGCTGGGCTGGGCTGCAGAACCCAGAAGCCATCCCACAGGAGCCCAGGGCAGAAAGCAGAAGAGAAGGCCTTGCTCTGAGTGCTGCTCGCAGGGCCATCAACATGGCCAACAGCAGCCCCTGCCCCAGGCCTACAGCTCCCAGCATGCCCTGGGGCGCTCCTCCCTGCCCTGCCTTCCACTCGCCAGAAGCATCTCCTTTGTTTCACAAGGGATGAGAGTTTCACGCAGTAAACCTCAGAGGTGCTCTTATTTCTTCTCAACTCAGCAGCCGTTGCCAAGCACACATCCAGTCAGGCCAGGAGAGCACGGGGTCCCTTCTGCTCCGCGTCCCTCACACGATGAGGAGGTGACAGCCACCAGCCCCTGTGAGCCGACAGCTCGCCAACAGCCACCGCGCTAAGGGACACAGCCCCTGCTCAGACACCACGGGCCTCTGGAATGGCTCTCCAGAAAGGTGCCCAGGAGAAGGACAAAAGAAGGACCGAGCATCTGCAAGATCAGAGCAGAATGAGGAAGCCAAGAGCGTAACGTGGCAACACTCCAAAAGTGAGAAAAGACACCAAACTCTTCTGAGGATGTCACATCATCTTGGCAGACCAGTGCCCTCTCCCGCACGCCAGCAGGACCCAGCAAAGTCTTACTCCTGAGATTTCACCATGTGTGGTGGCAAGCCCCTGGGCAAGCCTCATTAGCCATATCCTTCGACAGCTTTAATTGACGACTCCAGCCCTTGGGACAGACACACAGACAGATGAGAGGTTAACCAAGGCTGTGAGGAAGAAAGAATCCCATGCTACGTCTACATCACCAAACGTCTCAAGGCACACCAGACTTCAGTGCACTTCACATTTCTTCACAGCTCTACTTGGCTACTGCCGAAATAACGACTTTGCCTCTCTCCGTCTTTTCTTTCGTAGCTCTGTCCATTGCCGACAGCAGCCTGCTGCAAATTCCTTACCGTAATTCTGCTCACTGAATGCAGTCATGTGTGCATATAGACAGTACCCAGTAAGGAGTGGCAGAGCAGAGAATGGGATTTTTGCCAAACTTGACAAAGACACCCTGTGAAAATGACAGCCCTTCCATCTGAAAGAGCAACAGCAGCTTTAGTAGCGGGGTGGGGAGGGGGGGAAGCTGAAAGAGGTTCTGTAGCACTTTTCACTACTTTCCCTTGGAACAGCAAGGTGCAATCATGCCTTGTGACTTTGGCCAATGAAATCCATTAAAACTTAATGCTTTAAAAAAAAGCAACAACCAAACCAAACACCACAGTTGCATTTCTAGCAATTACTGGAAATCTGCTGACAAAAATGTTGCACATTGCAAAGCTAAAGCACAGCCGCACAGAGCTGTCTGGTGGTTGGAATAACCACCAAATAACAGAAGAAGTGAAGAACATTTTGCAACTTCCAGCACTACAGTTGATTTGGATGGAGTCAAGAACTAAAGCAGCCACAACAGATGAAGGACATCATGTAACATCCACAATAGAACACAAGTAAAAACTTTAGTTACTACCACTCTGGTAAAATGCGGGAATGACACATCTCTCCATTGCTGCTGAAACCAGAGCTCCATCACTGCACCAGGGTTTCCATCGTGTTCCTAAACACGCGCTCCTGCACTTCACGTTGGACGTACCCAGCCGATTAACGATCCAAGATCATAAACCCAAACAGAAGGAACAAAGAAAAGCGTGAATTTTAGTGGAAGATTTTTGATTTGTCTTTCAGCTGAACATCAGATGCTTCCGAAAAGGAAACGCTGGGGCAGACAGCCCTGTCACAAGAAACTCACCTCCACAAACAGGAACAGTGACGCCTGCTGGCAAGCTTCTGTCGAATGAGTCGCATCAGACTGGCGATTACTGGAGAAAACCTGGAACAGGGAGAGGGGAGAAAAACACCTCTGTGTTACCCCAACATCATCCTCTGAAGGAATTGTGTCACATAGGATGCACTCTTTAACTGTCACAGCACATGTCACTAGCAGTCACATGTCAGCTCCTCATTTTATTTCATGTTCCTGATTTCTGCGCTGCGTTCCTGTGCACTGCGCGGTGTGCAGCGTGTGCTGCGCTGTGGGATTCACTGCCCTGTCTGCTCTCTGTCGCGTTCCCTGTGCTGTGCTGCTGCATTCTGTGGTACCGACTGCCCTGTGCCCACGGTCTGTGTGACACTGTCGGTGCTGTGCTGGCTGCTGTGCTGTGTGGGGCCCAGGGGGCGGTCCCCCAGCCCCGGGTCCAGACCGCGGATTGGCCGAGACAGCACTGGGCGGAGCCACCAACGGTCACCACCCACAGCGGGCGGAGCCACCAACAGCCACCAACGGGCACTGCCCCGCAGCAGACGGAGGCCGGCCAGACCCATTGGCACTGTGATGCACAGGGACGCGGCAGCGCAGGCGCCGGCAGCGGGTGGAACGCGGCGTCCTCGGCTTCCCCGGGGCTGCCCGCGCCTGGCAGAGCCCCCGCAGCCGCCCGGCCCCAGCACCTGTCCCCGCAGGCGATCGCCTGCCCGGGGGTCCGGCGGAGGGGTGCGCGGGGCTGTTCCCGGAGGGGTGACAGCCAGCCGGCCGGCCGGGGTGCCACAGGCAGACGTGGGGCTCTGCCTGGGGGCCGAGCTGCAGGAGGGGGTGGGCAGGTGGAGGGGTGTCCGGGAGGGACCCCGAGCCATGGAGCTGGGCTCTGCCATCTGCGGCACGCACAGCCCAGCTCGGCGTGTGGTTGGCCAGCGCGGCAGGGCCAGGAGCCGTCTGTGTGCCGGGAGGAAGGTACAGGGAACGGCTGGGCAGGGGTGGCAGCAGGTCACTGCTCGGGGCTGTCAGGGGAACACTCCTCACTCTCCCAGGGACCTCGGTGGGATCGGAGGAGGCCCCGGGCATGTGGGTACAGCCCCGGTCAGCCGGCGGGACGGATGGAGAGGGCTTGAAGCGGAAATGGAGGGGTCGGAGGACACCCATGGGAGAGCTGGAGGTGAGCTACGGGTTGGCATGGCGTTGTTTGGGATGGCGTGTGTTGTGTCCTGTCTTCTGTGTTGTGCGCTGTACCCTCTGCTGTGTGTTGGGTCTGTCGCATGGTATGGAGTTTACTGCATGATAAGGTATTTATGGTGTGGTCCGGTGTTTTGGATGGTGTGGATGGCATTTTGAATGGTATAGGATGGTATAGGATGGTAAGCCTTGCATGGTGCAGTGTGTGCATGTATTGTATGGTATGTATTATGTATTATTGTATTTTGTATGGTATGGTTCTGTATCTGGTATCGTATGGTTTTTTATTTTGTATGGTAGGGTATTTTGTATTGCAGGTACGGTATGGTCTGTACTGTAAGAATTGTATTCAGTTTTGTACTGCCCGTATGGCACAGCGCTGGGCATGGTATGGGGTGTGGTGCTGTGCTGCATGCATTACATTTTTTTTTGGCGTTAGATTTTGCATTGCGTTTAATGTATGCATGGTGTGGTGTGTACGGCATTGTCTATGTTGTGTATTTTGTACAGTATGGTGTATTTTGTGTTGTTGGCATTGGGGGTATGGTCTTGGGGATGTGGCATTGGGGTGTATGGTGTTGTCTGGCGTGCAGGGTGTTCTTTGGCATGAACGGTGTGCTGTACATCGAAGGGCAAGTTACTTATAGTGTCCTATTGTCTGTGTTGTATGGTGTGGTGTCTGTTGTACTCTATGGTATGTGTTGCATATGTTGAATGGTATGTATGGTGTCATAGAGTATGTACCGTACTGTATGCATTGTATTGTATCCTATTTATTTTATTTTCTGTATTGCATTCCATCATGTATTTTCTGCTGTAATTTTATTGTATTGTTTATTTTTTTGTGTAGTGTACTGTGTGTATTGTATGGTCTGGTAGGCATGGTATGGTACTGTGGGTATTGTTTTGTGTTTTATCTATTGTAGGGCATTGTCTGCATCGTGTTGTATGTTTCTAATTTGTGTTTTATTTTTCTATTGCAATTGTATTTTATTTATTGTGTAGTATGCAGTTGTTCTCTGTGCAGTGTGTTGTCTAACTGTTTCTATTGTATTTATTTTGTATGGTGTGCTTCATTATGCATTGCATTTCTTATTGTATTACATGTATGGTGTGTGGAATACAGAACGGTACTGACTGTATGGTATGTGATGTATTGCACTGGGTTTTGTGTTGTACTGGGTCTGGTCTGTTCTGTGTGTTGTGTTGGGTGTATTGTGTGGGGTTTGATTCTCTTTTGTATTGCATTGTAATGTTTGTATTGTAAGTTTGGTATTCTGTTTTATGGTATGGCATTTCTTTGATTGTATGCAATGTATTGAAAAGTGTGGTATTTATTTCTTGTAAGTATTGTCTGTATTGTATGGTTTAATTTTTATTGTATTTTATGTATTGTTTTTTTGTATTATATTGTAATGTACGGTATGTAATGTAAAGTATGGTAGTGTATGGTATGGTAATTTATGGTCTGGCATTGTATGGTATGGCATTGTACTGTATTTTGCATTGAATTTTATGTATTTGATGTACTATACTGTATTTTATGTGTTTTCTTTAATGTATGTTAAGGTATTTATTTTATTGTATGTATTCCATGTATTATTTTGGGTGTAGTACATGGTATGCTTTCTATTGTATTGTATTTTCTAGTCTACTGGGAACTGTATTGTATGGTATGCATTGTATGGTATGGTATGCATGGTATAGTGTGCATTGTATTCTATGTTGTGCATTGTATCGATTGTATTCTATTTTATGGTATGTATTGTATAGCTTGTACAGTGTGTGGGTACTGTATGTTGTGTACACATTGTATTGTATTGCGCGGTGTGTATTGTCTTCTCTATATTGTGTGTTTTGTGCTGTAGGTACTGTAATTTCTTTTCTACTGTATTTTGTATTGTATTGTGTGCATTTGATAGTATGTAACATATATAGTGTGTGCTATAGTAGGTGTTGTGTTGCTTGTGTTGTATTTTCTATTGAATGTATGTGCTCTGTGGCTTTTGCGTTGCGTTGCATTGCATGTACTGTACGTCATGCTATGGCATTATGTTAATGCACGTGTTGTATGGTATGGATTGCGTGTGTGGTGTTGTATGGTATGTACTGTAGGGCGTGGTGTTGTATGTATTGCATTGTGCGTACTGTATTTTGAATTGTATTGAATTCTGTATTTTATTGTGGGGTTTTTGTATTGTATTTTATATACTGTATTGTATTGTACGGTTTTTATTGTATTGTACGTACTGTAATGCATTTTGTGTTGCAATGTATTTTGCAGTGTGCTTTATGTGTGGCGTGGCTTGGACCGTACAGCCTGTAGTGTATGGCTTGCACTGGACTTTGGTTTGTGTTGTATGGCCCTGCAGTATTGCAGACTGTCTTGTACAAGAGTGCAGACAGCAGGTACTGCATTCCATCGCAGATCCACTGGGATAAGCGAGACACGGCGGAATGAGTCCCACAGCTGGAGTGCTGCGATGGAGGGCTATAGGCTCCATTGTACGTGTTGTATTTTGTGTTGTATCGTATTTTTTGTGTCATCGTGTTTCTATTGCACTGTGTGTAGCGTGTTTCATACAATATTTTGTGTTATTTTGTATGGTACGGCATTTACAGTGTTGCATTTTGCAATGTGCTGTATTTTGTATAGTGAGGGTTGGTAGGATTGTCTGGTATGCACTGCCCGTGTGGTTCGGTTTCTGTGGCACGGTTTGTAGGTATGGTAGGCGTGGTCTGGTACTGTATGTTCTACTGTTTGTCTGGTACATATGGTATGGTATGGTATGGTATGGTATTTTGGTTGTGGGTATGGTATGGCATTGGGTGCGGTACGGTATTGTTTTGTGCGTCTTGCGTTACATTTTGCATTGTATTCCATTCTGCGTTGCATTTGTTGTATGTGTAAGGCATGGTATGGTACATACAGTGTTTTGTTTTGTAAGGTGTGGTGTCTTTTGTACTATGCAGTGGGTACGGTGTGATGCTGTGGGTATGGTATGGTACGGTATGCCATTGTATGGTCCTTAGGGTAAGCTACAGTATTTAGGGTGTCTATGGTATGTATGGTTTTGTTTGGCGTGTATGGTATTGTATGTGTGGTAGGTATGCTATTGTCGCAGGAGAAGAGTCAGAGATCACTGAGATCTGAGCTGGCAGCTAATTCATTCAGTTCTAATCAGTACATTTCGGTATGCAAAATATTTAATAAATACTGATGGACTGGTGGTCAATACTCTGCTATCATCTGCTACACTGGGAGCAGTACGGGATACAACGACTATTGCGTAAGCTTACTAAGTGTGTCTTAAATGTCACATGCGTGCATAGAATGTCACTTACTGAGCCACCAGTGTCTGGGGTCAGGTCAGGGACCTCTCAGCCTCGAGGGGTGACCTTGGGAGATCCAGGGGAGATCACGGCCATGCAGCCAGCTGCTATGGAGGGAGAGCTCAGCGGACTCTGATGACTGCAGATACTTAGGGCGTCAAGTGGTTGATTTGTGGTCAGATTTTCTGCTGGGTTCATGCAGTTTCGTTCCCTTCTCAGGTAAGTCTCCAGCCAAACCACTTTTTTTGGTTTGGGTGCTGAGCTGTCACTGACCACTCACAGAACAGGAGTAACTTTGGCCAGGCCGACTTGCTGAGCACCTGCCTGGACCAGAGTTCAGTTAGGTCAGACAGGAGGAGGGCATCCGTCACAGGTGGGTGTGGTGTGGTGTGGTGTGGTGTGATGTGGTAGGGTAGGGTACGGTATGGCACTGTATGGTATGGCATGGAAATGTGTGGTACAGCATGGTATGGTACAATATGGCATGGCACTGTATGGTATTTTGCTTTGCATTATACGCATTGCATTATAGTTTGCATCGGGCTGTCTGTATTGTACTGTATTGCATTTTGCATTGTGTGATACGGCATTTATTGTATTGCATGCATTGTGTGTGTTGTGTTGTACACACTGTATTGTATGGTGTGGCATTTATTGTTTTGTATTGTGTTCTGTGGCATTCTGAATGTCTTTGTGTTGTATTTTTACTGTATGGTATGTATTCTACCGAGTGTATTGCACTGTGTATCGTATGTATCATATGACGTTATCGTATTTATTGTATTGTATTGTATTGTATTGTATTGTATTGCATTCTTTGTGCTCTTGCATTGTATCTACTGTACTGTATGCACTGTATTTTATGAACCGTGTGGTATTGTAGGGTATGGTATGTACGTAGCTTACTCTATGTAGTGAATTGTCTGTACTGCACTGATTGTACTGTGTGGTACGTATTTCATGATATGTATTGTATGGTACGGAATGGTATGCTAGGTACCGTGTGCTACATGTGGTATGGTGTGTCTTGTACGGCATGTGTGGTAGGTATAGTGTTCTGTATTGCATGTAATGCATTTTGTGTTGTTTGCACTGCACTGTGAATTTTGTGTTGTTTACTGAAAGACATGGAATGTATTGTATGTGTTGTGTTGTAAGGGATGGTATGTATTGTACTGTATCTGTGCATTTTAATGTCCTGTGGGGTATTTTGTTATTATATGTATTATCATACAGTATGTTTTAAATTTGATGCATTCTACTGTGCATTCTATAGTATTCTGTGCATTGTATTTTGCCTTGCTTTGGTATCGTATTGAAAAAACGGTACTGTGTTTTGTATTGTTCTGTATTGTCTTGTACATACTGTACACCACGTTGTAGGTATTGTATTGCATGTTTTTTTCTTGCATTGCCTTGTATGCATTGTATGTGTCCTGTCCTACTGTATGGTACAGTATTTATAACAGTTTATTCATTCTAGAGTGTTTACTTTTCTAAGGTATTTTGTTTTATAATATGTTGCATGTCGTTTACTGTATGTAGAGTATGCATTGCTCTGTACAGTATGTATTGTGTAGTTTTTATTCTTTTGCAGCCATTGTGGGTATTGTGGGTATGGTAGGTATGGGACTGCGCTATACAGTTTATTATTGTCTGTGTTATATTGTGCCCCGAACGGGATGAACCTTTTCCAGAACCACCCAATGCTCCTGCAGACCCTGCAGCCCTGGGTCCAGCAGGAGCTGGAGCAGATCTTTGACAACAGGGGGTTGGAGGCAGCCATGGTGGAAGACACCATCATGGCCATGTTGACCAAGATGCCCCCGGCCCCGCTGCCTCCTGAGGAGGGTCTCTGCCTCCCCCGACAGCCCTGCGAGATCCGGCACGGACGAGCTCCTCGGCACCTCATCTGCCACTGTGTGTGGGCACCTGGCAGCCACCCCGCTGCTCCAGCTGCCATCCCCACGGAGCAAGAAGAGCCCCAGGAGGAGCCTGGGGAGGCTGTGCCCAGGCCCTCCACTTCCATCCGGGGCAGGGAATGCTCCCGGGGGGCCACAGCCACCCCCAAAGCGGTGCACCAGCAGCTCCGAGGACTCTCCAGCCAACAAGAGGCCAGCACCACACCAGAGACCCTGGAGGGGCCCTCGCCAGACAGCCAAACCAGGACTGGGCCACTAGCTGCGGCACACGCTGGTCCTCAAGGGCTCCCAGATCCCATTAGCCAAATAAAAGAAACGCATGCAAATGACAGAAAAAGTCTCAGTGTTACCAACAGTGCAGATGGCTATGCTGTCCTCACCCTTTTTAGCTTTTCTTTTACAGGGAGGGGTGGGATGTGAACGCTGAGAGGTCCTTCTGCGCGTGCCAGGCACTATTTTGTTGTTCTCCCCCAAGGCAAGTGCTGCCCAGCTCCAGGCCTGCAGCTCTGCACTGGTCCAGGGGCAGATGTCTCCAGCCTGGGGGTCTCCAGGGCCAGTCCGTGCCCCATCGCTCAGCACCCCACGCCTGTCCCCCTCTTCCCGCACCCTCTGCCCCCACGTCTCAGGGCGCTGCTCCCCGACCAGCCTGCACTGCTGGGCGCAGCCTCGCGACGGTGGCACCCAAAACCCTGCTCCTGCACAGAGTCACGACGTGGTGCTGCTCTCTGCACCAGCCCAGGGTCGCACCCTGCCCCAGCAGAGCCCCAACAAGTGCAGCCAGGGGAAGCGCAGAGTCCTGGCCCTGGGGAGGTCACTACCAATAGAGCTTTGGTTCCTAAAAAGATGCTTTCTGCTCTGAAAGTGAGGGTTTAAACCCTAACAAGGGAACGGTGTGCCCTAAAAAAGACTATGGCTAATAAAAGACAGCTTTGGACCCAAAAAAATGAGGATTTTAGCCCTGCAAATAAGGCTCTGGGATCTAAAATGGATGGAGAGTGTCTACAAATGATGCTTTGGGCCCTGCAAAGAAGGGGAATCTCTTGGTTCCTCTGTTGCCCAATAAAACGAAACACTCCAGTGCAGGCCTAGAGCTGTAAGAGGTTTTTTGCCCTAGAAATGAGACTTTGGACTCTCCAAAAAAGAGTTTGGGCCTGAAGCATGGGGCGTTGGGATGTGAAAATAAGGCTTTGGAAATGAAAATGAGATGCTGAACCCTCAAATCAGGACTTTTGCCCTCACATGATGTTTTGGTGCCAAAAGCTAGGGCTCTGTATGCTAAAAACAGGTCTTTGGAGCCTCCAAATGAGGCTTCGGTCATTAAACAAGTGAGGCTTTGTACCCAAAATGAGCAGTTTGGATGCTAAAATGAGGCTTTGGACCCTCCAGCTTGCCGACTGGATCCTCTAAATTAGGCTATGGATCCAGAAAATGAGGCTTTGGTGCCATGAAAGGAGACTTTAGACCCTAAAGATAAGGCTTTGGACTCTAAAAAGGAGCCCTTTGACACTCAGATCAGACTTTGGGCCTTCAAGAGAATGCTTTGGTCCCTTAATAAGAGTCTGTGAATTGTAAAAGCGAAGCTTGCAACTTATCAATGAGGGTTTGACCCTGCAAAGGAGGGTTTGGACCCTAAAAAAAGGCTTTGTGCCCTCCAGATGGTGCTATCACCATCGACCTCTTGTAGGACAGAAAGAGGTCTTGTGAGGCAGCAGTTGCGTCCCACTGTGCAGGCTTTGAGCCAGCCCTGGGGACTCAGCTGACCAGCAGGTTGTCACTGGAGGACACTGGGGCTGCAAGGGTACGCATTTCCCAGCCATCACTTAGCTGCAGGGAGATCTGCTTTGACAGCCCCAGGCCAGAAGGACACGCACTGCACAGGCGGGCATTCACAGAGGCGTCTTTTGGACTTGCCAGGGCAGGAATCACCGAGGGCAGAGGACAACAGCCCAAGAGCAGGGAAGTGCTGGCCTGTTCTTCAAGCCAAGGCGGCAATTTCACCTGCAGGGGCTCTCCTGAGCAGCGGCACAAGTGCCAGCTGGCTGAAAGCATGCACAGCTCGCTGAAGGGCTGGACTGAGTGCTTCGTGCCCCACTAACGCAGGGCAAAAACCAAGCGTGCTCACCTCGCCTGAACGAGCGGCTGCAGAGCTGTCACTCCCCGGGTCCAGGCGGGATCTCCACGTGTGCCCTGGGACACCCACGGGTGCGTACGCTGGAGCCGCACACTTCCCATGCCTGGTGACGGAGGGCTCCACGCACGCCGGAGGAGCTGGAGAGCAGCAAGGCAGACGCTCAGTGCCCTCAGCACCAGGGCCGAGCCCTGCTCTCGCAGCAGGACGGGGCAGAGCCATCTCCCCGTTCCCCTGGGCAGCTGTCCCCAGCGCTCCACAGGCAAACTGCCAGGGCGGTGTGTTAGGGGTTGGAAGGGACCTGTGTGGGTCATCGTGTGGGCAGCGGTGTGCAGAGCAACGGCGGGCTGAGGGCAGCCGAGGCGGGAGAGCAGCCTTGCGCTCAGTGGGACCAGGCTGCTCTCTGCTCTGCCACCAAAGCTAAGATTTTGGAAAGTCAAAATGATGCTTTGGATGCTAGAAATATAGCTCTGGAGCCTAAAAAGAGGCTTTCTGCCTCCAAAATGAGAGTTAGGACCCTCAAAATGGAACTGTGGGCCCTAAAAGAAGGTTGTGAGTGATAAAAGACAGGTTTGGATCCCATAAATGAGGGCTTCAGCCCTGAAAATGGGGCTCTGGGCACTCCAAAGTATAGGCTAGATGTACAAGGGACGCTTTAGAACCTGAAAAGGAGGGGAACGACTTGGTTCCTCCATGGCCTCCAGAAATGGAGATTTCGTCCCAAATAGAGGGCTCTGGGCACTCCAGTGGAGGCTTTCAGGTGTAAAAGAGGGCTTGGGACCCTTCAAAGTAGAGTTTAGACCCGCCAAAGGATGGCTTGGGGCTTAAGAATGGAGCACTGGGCCCTGAAAATGGAGCTTTGGAAATTACATTGAGGCATTGAACCCTGAAATTCTGATGATTTTAAGCCCTGAAGTGATGCTTTGGGTTTGAAAATCAGGGCTTTGTGCTGTTAAAATGGGATTTTAGACCCTCAGAATGAAGCTTGGGACATTAAACAAACAAGGCTTCTAAGTCTAAAGGAGCAGTTTTGATTCTACTTGGAGGCTTTGGCTCCTGAAAAGCAGGTTTTGAAGCTAAAGATGAGGATTGAGACCTCAAATTGAGACTTTGGACCCTATAAACAATGCTTTGGACTCTGAAAAGGAGGCTCTGCACCGTCAAAATGTTGCTTTGAGCCCTTAAGATGAGCATTTGAACCTTAAAAGGTGGGTTTGGAACTTAGAAATGAGGGTTTGTACCCTAAAAAGGAGGCTTTGGGTCCTAAAAAGAAGGCATTAAAACCTACAATAAAAGTTTGGACGCTAAAGATGAGTCCTGGAGACCAAGCGCCACCCCCGCCCCTTTCCTTGGCAATGACAGACTCACAACTGAGGATGGCGGCCCTCTTGCAGGGGCGGGCGCTGGCGGCGGCGGGGCAGAGAGCGGTGCAGAGGAGGTGCAGGCGGCCTCGCTGTCGCAGCCCTCGTGGAGGCAGCGGCAGGTCTGGCCCCGTCTCAGCAGGGCGGGCAGCGTCAGGAAGGAGATGATGTGCAGGAGCTGTGGGGATGGGGGAGAGCATCAGCCCTGGGACCCCCCTGCTTCGGGGGGGAGACCCCAGCCCCACATCCCCCCTAGTCCTCGCCACCTCAGGGCAGACACTGGACGGCAGCCACGTCCTGCCCCTCCTCACCACCCTGTAGGCTGCTGTGGGGTCGCTGGGGCTGCGCGGAGGGGATGTGGGGAGGTGATGGCCCCAGGGCAAGCATCACCCCCACCCAGCCTTGTCCACTCCACCGCCACCCCGGCGGCCTCAGCATCAGGGAGACGGGGGGTTCCAGAACACGGGGACAGCTGGGGGGTGCAGAGGAGACAGAGAGGAGCGCTGCAAGGGGGGAGGAGGGGCCCTGGGCCTGGTCCAGGGGCTGCGCGGCCTCGGGGCAGGCCCCACAGGAGCCATGGTGAAGCTGGGCCTGGCTGCAAGCAGGGCCCCCGCCTCCTTCCCATGTAGTCCTGGCCGGCAGAGGTCGGGAGGGCTGTCAGTCTCCTCCCCTGAGGTGCTGCTGCCTCTGATTGGCCCCCAGGTGGTCAGGCTGCTGGGTTACAGTGCCTGCCCTTCACCTGACGGAATGACCTGCCATTGGCTGACAGTGCTGTCACTCTGCCCAGATGCAGTGCCCACCCTCCCCTGAGGTGACGCTGCCTCTGATTGGCCCCCTTTGCGTTCAGGCTGCCCCGCTGGGTGCTTGCCCTTCATTTGAAATGTGACCTCTGATTGGCTACCTGGGCTGTCGCTCTGCCATGGTGTGGGGCCCACCCTCCCCTGAGGTGCTGCTCTCCGCTATTGGCTGCCTGCTCTCCCCTCCGCCGGTGCCTGCCCTGCTCCCAGGCAATGTGGTGATGAACTCCACAGGGTGGGCTGGGTGCTCGCGGTGACCCTGTGGGCACGGCAGAGCAGGGAGCTTCCGCTGGGGAGGGAGCGGCAGCCATCGCCCCGTCCAACCGCCCACCCTGCAGGGCTGGCCCGGCCTGACAGCAGAGCATGGAGGGCACTGCCCAAAGGGCTCCTGGGCACGGACAGACCAGGGGCACTGACCGCCTCTCTGGCAGCCTGTCCCAGCGCCCGGCCGCCCTCTCGGTGCAGAAACGGATCCTTGAGCCCAGCTGAACCTGCCCTGACGCAGCTCTGAGCCGTTCCCACGCGTCCTGTCCCTGGACCCCAGCAGCAGAGCTCAGCACCTCCGTCTCACGTCCCCTCCTGGGGAAGCTGTGGAGAGCGGTGAAGTGGGACAGGGAAATACGCGGCTGTGGGCAAGAACAGACAAGTTGGGGCCCCAAAAATGAGGATTTTGGCCCTGAAAACGAGGCTTTGCACGTGAGGACTCTGGACTGAGGCAGAGGGAATCTTCCCCCGGCTCAGGACAAGGCTGCGCCAGCCCAGAGCACGCAGGAGGTGGCCGCCTCTGCACCGTGGCACGAGTGGCGACTCGCCGGCTTGGCAGGGCGCAGGGGCCTTTCCATGCCCGGGGGTGTCTGGGGAGGGGGCAGGCTGCCTAAAGCATCTCCCCTCCTCCTCCCCTCCGGGTCTCTGTGCTCCAGTGGGGCAGCTGGGGCTTTGCTGCAAGGACACCCGGGGTCAGCGTGCGCTGTGCTGCCGTGGGCTGCTGCGAAGTGACGGCATCGGGACGCTCTCCAGGCAACCCTGCTTCCGTGGGTGCTGCCATGTACCATTTTCTCCCTGCCCTGCTAAAGAAGAGACTTCTCCAGGGGGGAGCAAACCCAGCGACTTTTGGGGGAAAGCCTAGCTGAGTTGTCAATGTGTCAAACACAACGACAGCCACAGTGTGCCGAGGGATGAGCTGTCCTGCAGGCAGTGGGAGAGGCCAGGAGCGACGCTGTCCGCTCAGCACGCTCAGTGCGCTGCACATCTGAAGGACACTGGGGGTTTGGGCTTGTTGTACCAGCTTTATTGAAACAGAGCCGCGGTCCCAAGAGGAGCTGCCCCTCTGCCCGGCTCAGCGGCGCCAGAAGCGCAGCGCTCGCAGGGTCCATCTCGATGTCGGCTGCGCCCAGGGAGAGCTCAGGATGTGGATGGTCTGATCTGCCAGGGCACGGACAGAGGGTTCGCAGTCTTCCTTCAGGGTCTGCAGGGCTGTGACCGACAGAAACAGAGCCGAGATGAGCCCCCGTGCCTGCAGAGACCCCGCGGCATCCCCTCCAGACCAGGCTCCCTACTCACCGCTGCAGATCTCGCAGAGCATCGCCCTGTTCTGCTTCCCCAGGGGCCGTGCAGCAAGCCCTAGGCACAAAGCTGCGTCAGACCCCCCGCTCCCCAGCACCTTGCCAGCAGCGAAGCCCCCGGCCCTGATGCCTCGGCTGCACGCTCTCACCCCCTCAGCAGGGTGACCCCCGGGAGGAGCAGCAGCCAAGGGGGGGCTGAGCAAGGTGCCCCCAAGCCCACCGGCGTGGGCAGCGGGGCAGAGGGAGGCCCAGGCCCCGCACGGGGCAGCTGGGGCTCCGGCAGCCCCAGGGATGCTCCTCGCTGCCAGCGCAGCAGCGGGGGCTGGGTCCAGGCTGCCCAGAGACGGACCGGGGGCGGTGGCTCACCGATGAACCTGACGGCCGCCTCTCGCACGGGGGCCTGGGCATCCCGCAGGTATGACAGGCTCCGCTCTAGGTATTCCTCAGCCCTGCTCCTGTCCCGCACCAGCTGCAGAGAGCACATGGGCATGGCCACGTCGCAGAGCCTCCCCGGCCGGCCGGAGCAGGCCCTCCTCCAGCACCCCCCGTTGCTGAGACCCAGGGAGCAGCCCTCACCCAGCCTGGGCCCGAAGGCTTGGGGGTTGTCCTCACCAAGCACTCGCCGATCCTCCACGCCTGCTGGGTCCACACCAGGCGCTTGAGCTGCTTCCACCCGAGGAGCTTCGCGCAGCCAGGAGGGCTTCCCCGGAGGCCTGCAGAGCAGCAGAAGATGAGAGATGGCACCATGGCCGGGGAAGGAGACTTGGTGTCCCCCATTCTTGGCTTTGTTCCTGGGCCAATCCCACCCTTAGGAAGCTGGGACGTGCCCTGGCCCACGCGGCTGGGGCTCTCTTCCCTGCACCACTGCTGAGCTTTGACAGCTGTACCTTGGCCACGCTCTGCGTTTGGTCACTCATGCGCAAGAACAGCGGGAGCAGGCCCATTCGCGCATTGGTCTTCATCCGCCTCTTGTTGTTCCCCCGCACAGTCTTCATCAGGTCTCTGAAGAGGCTGATGGAGAGCTCTCTCAGCTGGCTGAACTCCTGGCAGGGAGAAGCACAGCAGGACTTCAGCAACAGTAGCTCTCTGCCCAATGTGAGCAGAAGCGTTAGCATGGCTGATGGGAGGGGAGGTGCTCCCGAGTCGGATTCTGCTCACGGGAGCTGTGGGCCAGACCTGCAGCCACAGCTGAACGGCCATGGGCTCGTGAAAGGCCACTCAGGAGATTTCCTCCAGGCAGAGCCTGTGCCTCAGAGCGCTCTCCCAGACACCCAGCACTCCCCACCAGCGGCACCAGCCATGCTGGAGAAGAGCTCCCCATGGACGGGCTGAGGAGGAGACCAGGGGGCTGGTGCTCAGCAATGCCTCCGGGCCATGCCCCACCAGCTCAGCCTCAGCCCCTTGCCTTGGGGTCTGGGGAGAATGTCTGCTCCTGCCCCGCAGTGCAGCTGGGCAGCCCTCAGGGCTCTGGGAGCAGCTGCCAGGGAGAAGCTGGGCTGGGCTGCAGAACCCGAAGCCATCCCACAGGAGCCCAGAGCAGAAAGCAGAGGAGAAGAGGCTGCTCCAAGCGCTGCTCGCAGGGCTGGGCTGAAGGGCAGCTGCCCTTGCCCAGTGCCCATCTGCGGGGCTCGGGCTGCCCCATCAGCCTCACCTCATCAAAGAGCGGTAGGAGCTTCTCTGCCAGCTGCACAGCGACGGAGCTGGCCTCCCTCTTCTTCAGGCGACCCTTTATGTTCTGGGTAACAACCAGGGCCTTTGTCTTGATATGTTCATTACCCTTCTGCAGGACCTCCATCAGGTCTGGCAGGAGGACCTGCATTTTTCTGGCCTGTATGCAAAAGAGAACTTCCTTCTTATGAAAAGGTCCATGCCTGGAAAGGTCCCCAGGCAGCCACTGGGCCCCACCACGACAGGGAGGGTGCTTGGAGCCGTCACCCCACCGCCTGACTGCCAGCCAAGGCCAAGCCACCACCTTACCCACCACACCAGGCCCAGGCTGCTAACATGCTAACCCAGCTTGAAGTGGCTTCAGGTGCCCGAGACAGCTAGCTTTGGGAGGGAGGGAGGAAGGGATGGAAAGGGAGGCAGAACAAGGCCTGGTGGGGCCGAAGGCACGGCAATCCAGCCACAGCCCACTTGCGTCCATCAGCCACAAGTCAGGGTCTTCCATGACCACATCCATCACGCTACTGGCCAGCTGTTTCTGGTAGACGGTTGTGTCTCTCCTCTCAGACAACTGGTAGATGGTTGTGTCTCTCCTCTCAGAGACAGATGGGATGTCTGTCCTCTCAGAAGGATGGAGGTATTTGCCCAAGGTTGTGTCTCTCCTCTCAGACATCTGGTAGATGGTTGTGTCTCTGCTCTCAGAGACAGATGGGATGTCTGTCCTCTCAGAAGGATGGAGGTATTTGCCCAAGGTGGTGTCTCTCCTCTCAGACATCTGGTAGATGGTTGTGTCTCTGCTCTCAGAGACAGATGAGATGTCTGTCCTCTCAGAAGGATGGAGGTATTTGCCCAAGGTTGTGTCTCTCCTCTCAGACATCTGGTAGATGGTTGTGTCTCTCCTCTCACAGACAGATGGGATGTCTGTCCTCTCAGAAGGATGGAGGTATTTGCCCAAGGTTGTGTCTCTCCTCTCAGACATCTGGTAGATGGTTGTGTCTCTGCTCTCAGAGACAGATGGGATGTCTGTCCTCTCAGAAGGATGGAGGTATTTGCCCAAGGTTGTGTCTCTCCTCTCAGACATCTGGTAGATGGTTGTGTCTCTCCTCTCACAGACAGATGGGATGTCTGTCCTCTCAGAAGGATGGAGGTATTTGCCCAAGGTTGTGTCTCTCCTCTCAGACATCTGGTAGATGGTTGTGTCTCTGCTCTCAGAGACAGATGGGATGTCTGTCCTCTCGGAAGGGTGGAGGTATTTGCCCAAGGTTGTGTCTCTCCTCTCAGACATCTGGTAGATGGTTGTGTCTCTCCTCTCAGAGACAGATGGGATGTCTGTCCTCTCAGAAGGATGGAGGTATTTGCCCAGGGTCTATGGGAGGAAGGCATGGAGCAAAGACAAGTCACACCGAGTACCCTGATTGTGCTGCTGAGCTGGGCAGCGCAAGCAACCCTTGCGAGAGATGCCCGGCAGTGCTGGTGGCAGTGCCCGCCGGAAAGCTGGCAGCTGGGGCTGCAGTCACTGCACGGGGAAGGATAAGCACAGAGAGCCCCAGGGTGAGGGAGGAGGCTGGACTAGTGGACACAGTGTGCTGGCCCTACAGAGAACCAGGGCTTGCTGGTGGCCAGGAGCTGCTGCTGGGACACTGGAGTGCAGCCCTCACATCCTCCCTGCTCGCGGACAGCCAGAACCCTCTCACCTGGGACAGAGAGGCCACACCATCACCACTGATTCTGAATGCCTTTGCTCACCCAAGCCCCCCGCTGAGTCCACAGACAAGAGCCCCAGCAAGGGGGGAGCTCATTACTTCAGTAACGTGACGGGCGCTGGGCAAAGAGCGCAGGGAGCTGCTCTCCGCTTCCCACTCCGCTTGGAGCTGCGCCGTCTCTTCTGGCAGTGCCGTGCCCGCAGAGCGGGGCAAACGCACAAGAGTCCGTCAGACACAGCAGCTGGGCCAGCAAGCTTCCCAAATACTGGGAAGAGCTCTGACCTGGGAGTGGCTAAGGAGGGAGGTTATGGCCCACAGTCAGGGGAGGAGGTGGTGCACGGTGGTATCAACGAAAGGGCGACCCGGCCTCCCGTGTCCTTGTGCCAATGATGCTGGCCTGGGAAACTCCCAGGAGCTGAGCTCTGCGTGCTGTCCCACCGTTCAACCATGGCTGGGATAACGGTGACGTGGGGGACAGCTGACACGGCTGGAGGGCTGCGGGGCAGGGATTCAGGCTCTTCAGGGCAGAGGGGAAGATGTGGGCTTGGGCTGCTCCTGGGTGAAGGAGCAGCTCTGGCCAGATGGGACGATGAACAGTCTGGGAGAGAGCGTGTGGGCCAGCGGCAGAGGCCGTGCTGGTGACATGCTGGTGCCTCCACCAAGCACAAGAATGGCCCGTCACAGCACCCAGGAAGACAAGCAGATGTATCGGGTGATGTTGGTGTGTGGATGGTTGCAGCCCACCACAGCTTCTCTTACATTTTTGCTGGCGGTTGAATATGAAGAGGGAGCAGACAGCCACAGTCTCCTCTTCCTTGAACGACATGTGGAGGAGGAAACATCCAGGCAGCTGTCCGAGGATCAGGATCTGGATCTGTCCGCAGGAGGCAGGGCTGTCCTCTTTCTGAGCAGCCTGGGCAAGGGAGGAAGAGCAGTAGAAAGGATGAGGACAGGCACCTGGGGCCAAAGCCCTGAACCCCAGAGCGTGTTTGGGGGGCTTGGTGCAGGTGCGTCAGAGCTGTGCAGGGCCCTGCCGGCCCCAACTCCCAAAGCAGCTCGACCTGGGCAGCAGCCCCGCGCAGGGAGAGCTGCCAGGCCTGGGCTTCCACCACGCTCCCGGGGCTGTCCCGTCCCACAGCGCACCGGGGGCAGAGCTGGCTCCTGGCACAGACGGGGGTCCTGGAGAGAACAGCCCATGGACCAAGACCCCTGCAGCAGCACAGAGGCCGGTGAAGAGCCCAGACCCGTGCCCAGGCTTGCCCTGCAGGCACCTCTGAGCTGCTGGCTGCTGCGCTGGGCAGGGAATGGAAGATGGTCTGGCTGACAGGGGCCCGGTCCTTACCTTCAGGGAGTGATAGTTGTCCAGCAAGTGGCTCAGGCTCCTGATCCTGCCCAGGGTCCTCCTACGCACCACTACTGCTCTCTCTGAGCTGGTGAAAGGCAACAGCATCTGGGAAGAGAGAAGCGCTGGTGAGCCCTAGCGGCAGACACCCGCTGCAGCAGAAGCAGCACTGCTCAACTCCCACACTGGATTCGCACGGTCCATCAAGGCTTCCTCTGATCTCCTCCAGCAAAGCCTGTGGTGCGTGCCTCGCAGGCTTGAGACAAAGGCCCCAGGCCAACGTTATGGCCCTGCAGGGAGGCGGAAGCCACCCCCTCTGCAGGCACTGTGCCCCAGAAGAGCCTGGTGGGCAGCCCCTGGTTAGCCAAGGGAGGTGGGCACCCTCCCCGCAGTGTGCTCTCTCTGCATGGCGCTGCGGTGGGGACTGTCCCCTCAAGAGCGGACACCCCCTGCCCTAGGCTGAGGAGCAGCCCCTGTGGAGCCGACTCTTTGCACATGCCAGACCTGCAAGATATTCTGCAGCTCCTCGCCGACTCTGCAGGCAGGACAATTCAGCACCAGCTCCTCCAGCATTGTGTACATGGCTTTCAGGGTCTGCAAGGAAGGCAACGGGTTGTGGCAGCCTTTCCTGTGGTCCATGGCACCCGCAGGAGACTGATTTGAATGCACAGTGCAAAGGGAGGACTCCCGCACTGCTTCATGGTGCTTGGGAGAGATCGAGGGGCAGACCGCGTGCTGTGGGAAGACCATCTTCTTGGCGATGTTGATGAGGAATTTGTCGCTCGGTTCTATTCCTCCTCCTTCTTTTTCTCGTTCTTTGGGGTTTTGCTGCAGTTCTTGGACTTTCCACTGGCATTTGTCTTTAGCTTGGTTGGCCGCAGGTGGGATTTTGGTAGCGGAGACCGGCCTGGAGGGACGCAACAAGAGAGGTCTTACCTAAGGATGTTCGAGGGGTTCTCCTGAAGGGCTGGAGAAGAACCAGCCTTAGGGAATGGGGTGGGTCCTGGCAGCTCCACCCCTCTGGGCATTGCCTTCCCCCCATGAGCGTTCGGGGCTGGGTCAGAAAGCCGTAGAAAGGTTGGGATTGGAAGGGACCTTTTAAAGTCCATCGGGTCCAACCCCACGGCCATCAGCAGGGACGTCTTCAACTGGATCAGGCTGCTGTAAGCCACGTCCAGCCTGACCTTGAACCCTTCCAATCACAGACTCCTGGAATGGTTGGAGGTTGGAAGGGACCCTTCAAGGTCCATGTAGATCAGCAGGGACATCTTCCAGTAGATTGAGTTGCTCCAAGCCTCGTCCAACCTGACCTTGAACCCTTCCAATCACGGACTCATGGAACGGTTTGGGTGGGAAGGAACCCTTCAAGGTCCCCCCAGTCTAACTAGATCAGCAGGGACATCTTCCAGTAGACAAGGTTTCTCCAAGCCTCATCCAACCTGACCTTGAACCCTTTCAATGATTTGAGGTTGGAAAGGACCTTTCAAGGTCCACCCAGTCTTCAACATCTTCAAGTAGATGATGTTGCTCAGAGCCCCATGCAACCTGATCATCAACATTCCCAGGGATGGGGCGTCTCCCACCTCCTGGGGCAGAAACGACCCCGTGCAGACACCAGAGTCTTCAGCCTCACCTGCCCTGGGACCTTCTCCTCTTCTGCCTCACTGTGATATTGCAGCATGGTGGTACCGGACTGGTGGCCGGCCTTGGGCTGTCGGCAAAGCGAAAACCAGGAAATCCGTCTGGAAGCAAGGAGGAGACACCTTGTCAGAAGAGCGTCGCCGTGACGGTGACACGCAGGGACCTTCTGCTCCCCTCGCAGCCCCTATCCGGGTTTGGGAACGAGGAGCTGGGTGACGCCGGGGAAGGTCATTTCCGAGGAGGAAGGGTCTTGGGTGACCTTCCTCCCACCGTACTCTTGAGGATATCCCACCCTGGGGCTCCGTTTCGGTGGAGGCAAACGAGTCATTAGGAGAAATTACCGGTGAGTTCCCTGTCTGGTTTCCTGCGCGTGGCGGAAAGGAACCGAGAGCTGCCTCACCTTCATGGCCTCCTCCGAGACGTGGCAGAGTCTCTCGTCTCATCCACTCCTCATCGTGGGAGCCGCACCTCAAGGTCTTCTTGGGTGGTAGTTTGGCCGCAATCTCCATTTCAAACCTGGAGGCGAGGAGAAGACACCGGCGTAACCCAAGAGGCGCGGGCAGATGTTTGGCGTTGTCGTGAAGGCCATCGTTTTCCCAAGCCCACCACCTTTTCCCAAGCCCACCACACTTTTCTCAAGCCCACCACCTTTTTCTCAAGCCCACCTCATGGACAACCCAGAGAGACGGAGTCACCAGGCCACCACGGGAAGAAGGCATTGCCTAAATCGCCCTCTTGCCCGTCAGATCTCCCTTTTGGGAGCGACTACGACCTGAGGGCATCAAGAGGACACCCGTGGTCACAAGGACCAACTGTATCTGCGTCAAACAGTGGCTGCAGCCACCGACGTACTCACTCGGGAAAGACGATGGCACGGCCAGATGAGGTCAGTGAAGCCACAGGTGTCCGCCACGACTCCATCATGTCCAGCAGCTGGGGGACCTGTCATAGAGAAGCCAAAACATGGCAGGATGTCCTCAGCACGGGTGAGGAACTCCACGTTGTAAGAGCCCAAAGGTGGCAAGATATCCTCCTGATGGATGAGGCACCCAGCGTCGGAGGAGCCCAAAAATGGGAGGATGTCATCATCATGGACAAGGCACTCAACATTGGAGGAACGTGAAGAGGGCAGGACATCCTCCGCATGCCTGAGAAACTGAATATTGCAGGAGCCCAAAGATAGAAGGACATCCTTCTCATGGACAAGGCACTCAGTGTTGGAGGACCCCAACAGTGGGAGGACGTCCTCAGCATGTACAAGGCACCCAGCGTTGGAGGAACCGGAAGAGGGCAGGACGTCTTCAACATGGCTGAGGCACTCAATATCGCAGGAGCCTGAGGCAGTTGGTAGGACGACTGTAGCTCCTTCTTGGCCTGAGTGGTTGGCCATGTCCTGGTGGGCCACAGCCGGGGACACCGCCATGGGACCGCCCGTGCCACGGAGAAACCACAATGCTCACCTTGAAGACGACTTTTTCCAAGTTCTCCTTCCCAGACAACGCCTTCATGAAGTTGTAATAGAACTTCATCTGCACCTTCGTGCCATCGATCAGCAGCACCCCAATGTCCTTGAGGATGAAGGCGATGTTCTCCCGAGTCCCCAAGCAGTGAGAGAGCTGGGACGTGGTGCCGTGGATGCAGTCCTCCACCTTCCTCCGGGACACGGAGGCCTCCGTGGCCACCCTGAAGTATTTGAGGGGCTCCAGCTCCTTGTGGCCTGGAAATAAACCCACATGAGGATGGAGACGCTCACGCCATGGTCCTTCTGATGGCGTTTCCCATCACGTCACCCAGAAAAACCCCATTTTTTGGACTTCTCTGATGAGCGGGAGTTGCTTTAGAGAAGAATTTCAGACCCAGGGAAGGGACTCCATGACTGCGTGACCAACCAAGATCTAATCCACCACCTTACCAGGCAGGTAGGCCTTGTCGTCCACCAGGTTGTGGACTTCCGGCAGGTTCCGGACCTCCGCCAGGTTCCTGGCCAGACGAAACACCGGCCAGTGGATAGTCACGACCTCCTCTCCAACCTGGATCTGCTCACTGACGAGGTCAAAGCACCCGAGGCTGGGAATTCGGATCCCCTGGAGCAGAAGAGAAGGAGCGAAAGGTGAGGACTGGCCAGTGGGAAGAGCTGGAGGTGGCCCTGACCACGGATGGTGCTTCGGGATGGATCTTGCCCCCCTTCCTTGTTCAGAGACATGAAGGCGGGGCAGTGGCGAGGGACGCCAAGTCCCTCTGTAACCAGGGTGATAGAATCAGTTGACCATAAACAAGAACAGTGCTGCCATGTTTCTGGTACAGCCCGACCCACCTGGACATTAGGTCTGGGAACAGAGGTCTATTCTCCAGGTAACCATTAACGCTAACCATAGTGGGTAATTGTGTTTTTGTCAAGAGAAATGATGGAGTGTGGTTCTGTGAAACGGACTGAAGAGACTGACCAGGTTTGCCAAGATTGCGAGCCTGACAGGTAAAAGGTGATTGCGGCACGGGGAGATGGTGACCACTGACTCACTGACCCCCTACTCAAGTAACACCACCTACTCAGAAAGGAACAATGGCAGAGGGTGACTGAGTCTGCGCAACAATTCACGTGAGAAGCAAGAAAAGGCATCCGGGGGGGTGGGTCTCCAGCCACCAAGACCAGCCCTGAGGTCCAAGAGCACCTACCAGAGGTGATCCCACCCTCACCCAAGCCCTTTTTTGTCCATCAACGGGGGAATTTTGGGGCGAGTTTCCAGCTTTTTGGGGTGGGGAAGAGTAAGTGTAGGCCACGCCATGGGGCGATGGGGGTCACCCCACATGTCCGGGTGGGTCAGGAGGACAATGGGTGTTGGACTACCTTGTGCAGCAGGAGACGTTCTTCAACGTAGGCAGCCACCCTGTCCCAGATGGCTGTTCGCTCTGGAAAGCAGAAGAAAACCAGGTCACGCTCACCATCCACCACCACCCCGCGCTCCCACGCCTCCTCCCGCCGCGGTGTGGTGGCAGCGGCAACGCATCGTCACAGTCGCCTGCCCCAGATGGTGCCACCCCGGATATGGCCGCAGCCCCGCATCTCTCCCACGCGACCGTTGGCCACCACGATGTGGCTGCAGGGGAGGTGGGTAGTTGTACCTTCAGGGGTGATGCTGGGCATGATGGAGGTGTGCCCCACCCCTGCCCCGTTCCAGAAGTCCACCTTGGTCCGCCGGACGGTGACGGGTTGCCCCTTCCCGGTCATAGCCACGGGGGAGCTCATCCCTGTGTTCCTCCTCCGGGGGCTCCTCCAGAGTGAAGGCCCCACCACCGCGCGACCCCTTTTTTACCCCTGTGTGGGCGTGTCAGAGACCCATAGTGACATCACAGCCACCACTGTTTCGTTGCTCACGGTGCGTGGCACCCACAGACCTGTTGCCATTGGTGACAGGGCTGCCACCGGCTTCTTCCGCCATGGCTGGTGCCCACGTCACGAATGTCTGTGCTGTCTTGGTCCCACAATCCCTCTTTGAATCCCGCTGCCACCATTATCGGTGGCTTGGTCTATTGAACCTTCATAGACTCCTCGAATAGATTGGGTTGGAAGGGACCTTTGAAGGTCCACCCAGTCCAACTAGATCAGCAGGGACATCTTCCACAAGATCCAGTTGCTCCAAGCCCCATCCAACCTGACCTTGAACCCTTCCAGTCTCAGACTCAGAGAATGGTTTGGGGTTGGAAAGTTCTTTGGAAGCACCTTTCAAGGTCCACCTAGTCCAACCCCCCAGTCATCACCAGGGACATCTTCCAGGAGATCCGCTTGCTCCAAGCCCCGTCCAACCTGACCTTGACCCCTGCCAATCACAGACTCATTGGATGGTTGAGGTTGGAAGGGACCCTTCAAGGTCCACCCAGTCCAACTGGATCACCAGGGACATGTTCCAGTAGATGGGGTTGCTCCAACCCCCATCCAGCCTGACCTGGAACCCTTCCAGTCGTAGACTCATCAAATGGTTTGGGGTTGGAAGGGACATTTCAAGGTCATCCAGTCCAACTAGATCCGCATGCTTGCTTGGAGCAACCTGGTCTACTGGAAGATGTCCCTGCTGATCGAATTCGACTAGGTGGATCGGGGGTGCCAGAGCATCCGCCGGCTCAGTAACAACCGAGCAGGTCAATCCTGTGAAGGATTCATACAAAAGCCCCCTTCCAGCACAGCAGCTCCAACCATTACCTCCTCCTGCTGCCCAAGGCTTCTGGCACCTTCTCTCTTCCTAGCCAACCTAAATAATGTTATATCTTCAGCTGTTCCCCTCCTCTTACAGCTCATTAGGACTTCTAGAGAACCCGTCCAACCCACCATTAACCTCTTTCCACACCAAGAACTGGCTGTTACTTTGGACTCCAATTCCCACCTCAAACAGCTTCCATCTCCAGGAGGACTCTACCCCTCGCCCTTGAGGTGACCAAGTTTCTTTAATAGCCTCTTCTGAGGGACTTTATCAAAAGCCTTTTGAAAGCTAAATAAAATTCTCTGCACCGTATTTCTCCTTTCCCCAGGATTTTGTTATCGCATTTAAAGGCTCCTGACAGGCTAAGGCTGAGAAAGCTTTTGGTTTTGAAGGTGATTTCCTCCTCCTAAGCAGCAAAGCTCTCATTTTGCCTCCTTAATTGGGCCAGCAAGCATGCACAGCTCTGGTTTGGTTTCCTCGGGCAGCTCTTGCTGAATTTCCACATCGCTCCTGTCAGGGTGTTGGTCTCAGCGCTGCGTTACCACACTGCAGTGAGCCGGTAAGCTGCGAGGTTTGGGGAAGGAGCTCCATGCCGCTGCTGCGCTTGTCCTGGACCCGGGCAATCCCACCACCTCCTGTTCCACGCAGGGCTCTGTGCCTCAGGTTCAGGGGTGTTGTTTGAGGGTACAAGGTCAGCTCAGCCCTGCCCAAACCAACCAAGGAAGACTGCTGGGCCAGAACAGGGTAGTCCAAGGCAGAGAGAGAGTTTTGTTCCACAAGAAGCATGGAAGGCATCAGAAGTAAATTGCACTGGGGGGGGGGAAGTGAATCCATGGCATAAGTGTGCTCAATTTTCCCTCCCGTCCTCACTCTTCCCACCCACCCATCCCCCTCCATCAGGTCTCAGGCAGGGACAGAAACTGAGCTTGGCAGATTCTAGGTTTGAAACTCAAAAAACCAGCATTGCTCTCTTTACATACAAGCCCACCACCACTGAGAGCACCTGCTTAGTTGTATGGCCACAGCAGGTCATCTACAAAGCATGTCCAAGGCAGCATGTGAAGATTAAGGCCACCCACACCCACCCTGCCCACTGTTCCTGCTTAAAACCTGTATGAACACAGAAGTCAGGCTGCAGCTGTTACCAGCCTTTGGCCCAGAGCTACAAAGTGGGTCAGGAGAAACATCAAACCTGCCTGCTCTGACCAGGCCTCCATCCTTACCTCATCTGGAAGAGTTTCCCTAGAAGCCTCGAACAAAAAGCTGCTCTGGAGCTTCAGAGATGTCACAAGTCCACGTCCAAAGACAGCAGCTGTGGTTTGCTCCTGCTCCCACTGGAGCTCACTGCCTGCTCTGCCACTGTCTCCAGTGGGGGCAGGACTGGACTAAGGGGAAGTCCTCAGCAGACCAGGTTTCAAGCCTCTGCACAGCAGCCAAGGCCAGAGTGCCCAGCCATGGTGTGTGCCAGGTCTCTGAGAATCTGCCAGAGAGAGGCATCCCAGAAGACCTTTCTCCAACTGTGATGGAAATTGTCCTGCAGGTCACTTGGCTCTGGCTATGGAAATGGACATCTGCAAATGCTCTGCAACACATCTACCAAGAAGAGGCCTTCAAGGCTCTTCCAGGAATTGTGCAGGGAGAGGGAAGAGGAGATGCCAGGCTGAGCTGAAACAGAAGCAGTTTTTTTTTCCAGGCTCTGTTTTAGTTTGTTTTCAAGCAGAGCAGTAAACAGCTCTACCTAGGCCTGCACCGCCCTGTCTGCCCAAGCCTGCAGCTGAGGCATAGCTCCTCCTGCCCCCAAGTGCCAGCACATCCTCAGGCCACCCCACACTGGGGCAATCAGGGATGCCCGAAACCCTTCTCGCCACACAAGGGAATCCCATTTTTCAGGCTGCTCTCCTGTCAGATCAGGGATGTGCTTGGCTCAGGGCAGGTTTTAGAGACTCATTAACACTCTGCAATGAGGCCTGGCAGCAGCTGATTTGATTTAAGATTCATTTCCAGGCTGTGATTTAAGAGAAGATTTGCTTAATGTTCTCTAACAGACTCTTCTGACTGGGAGCTTGAGTGCTGCCTAATGACAGCCTTATTTATTGTAATGTCTTTGCAGCGCAGAGTCTAGAGGAGCTGAGCAGGAGCACAGCAGCTGCCAGCAGGTGCTCAGACGGCAGGGGAAGCATCCCTCACCACAGAGTGGTAACACCAGGGCATGCATTTCTTTATCCAGGACAGCCAGATACTGCACCGCTTTTCTGCTCTGAGGTCAGCAAGAAAGACCACTCTCTGCTTGCCTACGACAGACGGTGCTGCATCTCTACATATCTTTTTAAGCACAACAGGAGCAACGCTCCTCTTTCTCCCTGTTGCAGTACTTGAATGGTGGGAAACGCAGAAGTGCCTGCTCATCTCTAGACTGGTTAAAAGACAATTTGCAAGCAAGACTCCCAAATGCTCCTCCCCATTTCCCAGTTTTGGGCTTCCAACTCAAAGGCTAAGCCTGTTTTCCTCCTGCGAAGGGGGTGGTCATCGTCTGACATTTGTAAGCTACCTTGAGCTTCTGAGCTGGATGTACCTACCCCACGGCCGAACACAGAGACAATCACCACACAAATGAAGACAGTAGGTCAAGCAAGGGTTTGTCATATTTTAATGACATTGATCTTTGGTGTTTCCCTCATTAGCACTCACGCTCTCCCTGTCCTTCCTCCACAAGCCTGCTAGGGATGGAGAGTTACAAACGAAAAGGAAAATCACATTTGAGACTAAAACCAAAATGCCAGAGCCTTGATATCTCCACTAGAAACTACCTGTACAAGGTCAAGCTTTCACATGCAACACCTTACATCACAGACCCATACCTCACAGCCTGGCCTGGAGCTGAAAGACGTTTTCTGCCCCCTGCCAAGGAGGTGCAGCTCAGTCCTGGCACCACGCCACTGGGACGGCTCATTCACGTTAATACTGGCACAGCTTAGAACATCCTTGCACGAACTGCATCCTGACTAGAGAGCAGCAGCCGCTGTCCCTCTACCCCTCTGTACAGAAGCTCTGCTTAGGTTCCCACCAAGTGCTAAACTAACTCTCTAAAAAGGAAAGATCCCCAACTGAGCAGCAGATCCTGAGCCATGCAGCTTTCGCCAAAGCCCCGTTCTTCCCAAAAAAGACCACAGTGCGGGCAGAACAGGTCTCAGAATAGCATGCTCCGAAGGGCAAGCAGTGGTGTGCCATGGAGCGGGGCTATGGCCTGAAGACTCCTCCACTCCAGCGATGGAGCTGGAGCACCACGCCCAGGTTTGCCCAGTAAGACTGCCAGTCTCCAGAAGGATGCTGCAGGTCTTCTTCACTCTACTCACCAGCCCCCAGGCATATAAGGGCAGGAAAGAGGAAAGGAAACCAGCTTTACAAAGGATGACACTGACCGAACTGCAGGGTTAGGGCTGAGCTCAGGGGATCCCATGGGGCTTCAAAATCTGCATGATGTGCAGCCAGTATGGTTCATATTCCTGCCAACGCTTTGGCAGTGGGAATGTTGCAAGTGAAGTATGCTTTCTTCCCCATGGCTTCCCTTGCAGTCCTTGTCCCTTCCCACTCACCCAGGATCAAGGAGCCCTCTGAACCGCCAGCATCCTGTCAGAGCCACACGTCCCTACTCTTCCAGCTCCTGGCCAGCTGTGAGGTACAGGTCTCTGCTGAGCAGTACAAGGGTAGCACCAACACACGGCTCAGTCTCTCCCTCTTCCGCCACTCCCCACTGGTGCTCTCATTCCTGTAGAAGTTGGTACTGTCAGGAAGATGGTTATTATTAGTTAGGTCACCATACTCAGTTGGTCCCTCAGTGTCCATGGAGGACTGGGCCTGCTCCAGCATGTCCCGATCCCCAGCGCTTTGTCCTTCACTCCCACCAGGGGCTGTCCGCGGGCTCAGGCCATGCTCTGACAGCTGCATAGACTCCGACAGGATCCGTCCCTCCAGCTCGGCTGCCAGCTGCTGTGAGCTGGACTGCGGTGCCCAGAACGAAGGCAGACTCTGCACCAGTCTGAGAGCTGCGGTGGATCGGGTGGCTCACAATGATTTTGTTGCCAAAGCCGCCCATGGACGCCATGGTGGTACTCTGCTCCTGCTGGACCACAGCAGTCATGCCACCTTCTGCCATCAGCCTTTGGATCCTACTCAGGGCATCCTTACCGCTGGCTCCATATTCTGGACCTTGACCTGCAAGAGAAAGAAGCAGTAGCTTTGATGCACAAGGCAAACTACAACAGAAAGAGAAAGCATGCTGGGTAGACGCATCACACAGTGCGCATGTGCTAGGACAGAAGATGAGTTTTGTTCCAGAGTGTCCTGGGTTTGGCCAGGACAGGGTGAATTTTCACCGGACTCCAGGAAGGGGCACAGCTGGGGGTGCTGACCCCACCTGACCAAACAGAACAGGGTATTCCATAGCATGTGCCACCATGCTGGGTTCCAGTGGGGGGGAGCTGGGTGCGGGAACTCACTCGCGGCTCGGGAGCGCGGGCACTGGTCCGGTCCAGGAGAACGACTCTCTGGGTTGGGCGGTTTGTCTTGTGCTTTTCTCCTCATCTGTAACGTTGTTGTTGCTGTTCCCTCTGATTGCTGTTCTGTTAAACTGCCCTTATCCCCACCCACCAGTTTTCTGCCTGTTTCTTTCCATTTCCTCCGCACCCCGGCGGGGGGGAAGGGTGGCCACATGGCGCTTTTGTTGCCGGCTGCAGCCAAACAAGAACACTAAATATGGCACCCAAGTGTGGCGCGGAAATAACAGCAGGGCTGAGAAGCGGGAGTTAAAACAGTTTTCTTAGATTTTGTTAAATTATGTTATACGCATTTTTCTGTGTCAGTTAAATAGTCGCCGGTAAAAATGTTTATGACTTTGATCAAATGTCTCTGGTATTTAAACCCATATTTGCTTTATGTGTTCGTTGCCGTGCCGTTTATTACCTTGGGGAAAAAGTCAGGCAGACGATTTTACTGTACTGTATGATATCGACTTATGACATGATAACATCACTGTGCATGAAATTAGGCTTGTATTTGCATGCGGCACTGTGGTCATTTCTGTACCTCGGATCCCATCCCGCTCCCTTGCAGCACGCCCAGTGCCTGGGCACTGCCAAGCCCAGCTGAGAGCCTGCTCGCGAGAGGGCTGGGCTCACGCCACAGCTTCCTAGCAGCCTCCCGCCCGACACTCCTTGTGCCCAAGGCGTGCTAGGGCAGTCGCACCCTCCGTAGCGCTGCCTTCCTCTCTGCCCTGTGCAGCAGAAGGCAGGAAACTGCTGGGCTGCTTGCAGCACGGGGCTGCGCTCCCTCTGACCCCTCTCTCCACCTGCCTTGCAGGCACATCACCATGTGGCACGTGGTGATCGGGGCCAGCCACTTGACTCAGCTGGGCCCTGAGACCCAAGTGCGCACTATTAAGCGGCTACTGGTTCACGAGCACTACAACAACATCACGCAGAGGAACGACATTGCCTTGCTGGAATTGGACCAGCCTGTCCTGTGCGGCTACTACGTGCAGCTTGCCTGTGTGCCCGACACCTGGCTGAGAGTGTCGCAGCTGAGAAGCTGCTACGTCAGTGGCTGGGGTTCCACGACTGCAAGAGGTGAGTTCCCAAAAGGGAGTGGTGTCCTGAGCGCAGGCTGGGCACACTGGGGAGGCGGGGTGGGCTTCCTGGCAGCAAAGGCGAAAGCCAGAGTCGGGCTGCGGGGTGCATGCCGATGGAGAGGTGGGCCTGGCCCATTACCCCAAGCAAGACAGAAGGGAGACAGCAGCGGCACAGTGCCTCTGGAGACGCAAAGCCCAGCCCTAGGGCAGGGCTTCAGCCAGACGCCGGGGGCGGGGGGGGGAGGAGAGGAGAACTGGCAGCGAGCTGCTGGCTGTTAACTCCTTTCTGTGCTGACAGCTGGGGGACCAAGTTATGTCCTGCAGGAGGCCAAGGTCCGCCTCATCGATATCAAGCTCTGCAACAGCAGCCGCTGGTACGGAGGGGCCATCCACAGCCACAACTTGTGTGCTGGCTATCCGCAGGGCGGCATCGACACCTGCCAGGTAGGAGCGTGCTACAAGTCCACCCCCAACAGCACAGGCAGCCCTGTGGCAACCGCCCAAACCTGCCCCAGCGCGTGCTTTGCCTGGCAAGTCAGCCTGCCACTGCTGGGTCCCCTCCACTCTTGGGGTTCACCTCCCCTTGCCCAGATGCAGGTCCTTGCCCAGGGCCGCCCTTGTCCCAGAGGCCTGGCTCTCTGCCCACAAAGCCCATCTAGTGCTCTGGGCAGCCCACAGCTCCAAAGCCCAGTCCTGCAACATCCCCCTTCCACACATCCAGGATCACTGTGCAAAGAGGACAGAGAGAGAGAGCCCTGCCTGACTGGCCCACCACCCCCTGCCAGACAAGCTTCTGTAGGCTCCAGCACCTGAGCAGAGCCTTTGTGTGCAGTCAGGACAGCTCTGGCAGCTGCTGCGGGAGAGAAGGAGCCAGCCAGAGTGCTGACCGGGGCCACCCAACACCACCTTAACCCTCTCTCCTCCGCTGCAGGGTGACAGCGGTGGTCCTCTGGTCTGCAAAGATAACACCAACGACTACTTCTGGCTTGTTGGAGTGACCAGCTGGGGGAGAGGCTGTGCCAGACCAAACCAGCCTGGAGTCTACACCTCCACGCAGCACTTCTACGACTGGATCCTGCTACAGATGGGACTGCGCTCAGCAAGAACAGATAGTCCAACAGCACAGCCATGGAGTCATTTTCTCTCCACCTCAAGCCCCTCTCAGAGGCCAAGGCCAACACCAACACAGTCGGGCAGCATTAGCTCCTGTCCATTTCCACGCCAGAAGCTGGTGGAATTCTTTACTCTTCTGAAGGAGCTCCTGCAGTTCCTCAGGGGAAAAAAGGCTTGAGGAGCAGGATCAACAGGAACCAGCGCAGGCTGCACTGGACCATGATCATTTCCTTCTGGGGCAATGCCTGCTGCTCCAAAGGCAGCCTCGGCATCAAAGGCCTGCTCTGTGCTGCCCGCTCTCCTCCCTGTGGAGGATGAAGCATTAAAGGACTGGGGACATGTGAGCAATCCAGCATTTCTCTAGAAGGCCATGAAGCCTTAGCCTAAGGCCGCAGAGCCTTAGCATAAGGCCACAAGGGCATCTAGAGGACAAACTGCGGTTGGAATGAGGAAGTAAGAATGCAGAGACAAACAACTCCCAGATGCCAAAGAGGAACTTGCCGCCTGCAAGAAGGCCACGAGCACTGCGCGTGAGCTAGTGACGCACACCAATCATAATCGAGTTACTATGTGAGTTAAATTGATTATCACCAATGGGGGATCGCCGCATATGTAGTGGGGAATATAAAAGTGAGCTATCTGATGCTAATAAACGGCTTGTACGTGATCACATTGATCATCGTGTCGAGTCCGGTTCTTCCTCCGCAACACTTCCCAGTGCACACAAATGCTGAAGCTGACTTAGTTCTTGGAATAAAGTTGCCAGGTTTCACAGTTAACCGTGCCTGAGTCCAATTCACTCTCGTGCGCAAGGCAAGCATTTCCACGCCCGGCAAAATGAGGCTGCAGGCAGTCAAGGAGGACACAAAGGGCAAGAGTCGCTCAGCAGGGCTGACACCATGCCTGGTCAGACAGGAGAGTGCTCAGAGCCACCATGGCATGAAGAAGACTGGCACATTGAGGCTAGAAAGAGGATGCAAAATAATGATGTGACATGCAGACAACTCTGGGGATGATGATTAGGACCTGGTTGAAGCCTTTGCTAAATGGAAAGATGAAAGAAAGCTGGCAGGAGTTACAGTGCCATGAGGAAGAGCCAGATGTCACCAGAAGTTAAGGGGGAATGGTGTGAGAGGTGGCCAGACTTCAGCAATATCTGAAGGAAGAGCCGGGGTCATTCTGGGGAGAGGACTCTGGCAGGGACAGCTGTAGCCAGGAAACCACTGCAGTAATGCCACGCAAGGCCAAGATGACCTAGCTAACAGCCCCTGAAAGACCCAATCTGTTCCCAGATGTGACAGACCTGGGAGCAAGGGGGACTAGTAGGCGGGGCTAGGTCCCTTGATTGGGAGGAGACAAGGGCAGAGAAAGTGAGGAGCCAAGGAAGTCGAGGGGGATGAATAAGTGTGGAAAATGGAGAGAAGGGGGGGCTCAAGAAGCTCGTCCTTGAGCATAAGCAAAGTGCCGGTTGCTTAGCTTGTTTGGCTGAACCCTGTCCCTACTCCCCACAGCCTGTCCGACCTTCTTCTTGAGAGCCATTCCACATCCTTTTCTGTGTGGCCCCGCTCTGTACCTGCTAGAGGGGTGGGTCTAGCGGCCTGGCTGCTGGTGATGGCAGAAGGGAACACAGGTCATAGGGACCCCGCAGTTGGAAAGACCGAGTGTCTCGGGCCAGCTCCTGGTGGGAGCGCTGTGTGCGTGCGCAGTGCACTAGCGAACCTGAAGCTGGCCTAGCTCTCGAGCAAGAGGACAGAGACCTTTTCAGTCCCGTGGGTGGCATGTGGCTGCAGCCTACCTGACTGATCAGCCCCAGCATTCACAGACCTTACAGGAGGACCAGGCCTGCCAACCACCGGCCACATCTCCACCTGCTGGAGTCAGGAAGGACTTGAAGGTGCTTGACCACGCATACCCCGAGCTGCTTCCCACCTAGGCACGTCCCCTCTGCACTACCTGTTTGGGGGCTGTGGTGATTAGGGACAGGGCTCAGCCAAACAAGCAAAGCTGTCTCTGCCAGAGTGCTCTCCCCAGAATGACCCCAGCTCTTCCTTTACATATTGCTGAAGTGTGCCCACCTCTCACACCATTCCCTCTTAACCACCTGCAAAAATCTGCTGCTGGCATCACAGAGTATCCACAGAAGACAAGTGACGTTCTCCAAGGCCACCTTCTGCCTGCTCTAAGCAGATATCGGGCACCACCTTCAGGTCAATTTTTGAAAACCAAAGCAGCGTGGAGTGCGGTTTGTTTGGGGACGTCTTCTAGTGCCTATGAAGCCATGCTGCTTCCAATTGCACGTCTGTGGCCACGCATAGCAGGCAGTGCGACTGCCCGCACCAGTGTTGGCCCAGAAGAGCAATGTAGCTGGTAGACCCTCAGTCTCAACCTGCCATCTGGTTCACCTCCGTTTCTGTCTTGTCTCCTGTCTCTCAGTGCTCTTCCCTCTGCCAGGCACTCTTCCCAGTCACTCCATCACCTGCCAGTGCCTTTCGCTGTTCTCGTGTTTCGATGGCAGGTGGTACCTTGAAAGCACTGTCCCAGCCATAGGACCTGCACCTGTTTCTCTCCTTTCGCCTCTTTGTGCTCTGGCTGCGTGACACTTTCTTTGACCTCAGAGGCCCTTTGTGCCTGGCTCTCTCCTGCTGCTAAAGCCTGTTCCTGCAAGAGAAGAGGCAATTAGTTGGTGTCTCCTCCCTGCTATCTCACCTGCATCTCCCTGGCCTGGGCAGCTGGTGGGAACTGTCACCATCAGCCCCAGCTGTCCTAGAAGTCCTCTCCTGGCTCTGGGTGTGCTTGGCATCGAACGTGGTTCCTGAAGGAGAAGAGCAAAACTCCAAGTAACTCCTGGGCACCAACCTGCTGGGAGAGCTCATTTGAAGGCAGGTTGGCAGCAAGCCCCAAGGCTGCTCCAGGGGTGCTCCCTGTCCCGAGCTCAGCCACAGGTCCCACACCCGGCTCTCTTGTTACCAAGAGGGATTTGCTTGCATTTTCCTTTTCTTGTAATTCGTGCGTGGGTGCTGGGAAAAGAGGCAGCAGAAGGACGCACTGGCTAAAACCCCTTCTTACTGCCAGTCATAAAGGTGCCTCTCGCCTGGGAGCACGAGAAGGACCCCGTGTTACCACTCTCCATTCCTTACAGGCAGTCTGAAGACTATTCACATATTCATTTTCATACACCACCAAAGTTTTAGCCTCATGTCCCAGCAGTTTGTTTAGAAAAACGTACAATTTAAAAACGTTTTAGAATATCAAGACACCATCTGAAGTCTCCGGCGATGTCTGAAATGTTTTGAGTTGGCTTTGTCCTGTTTCCTTAGATGCTGAAATATAAGTTAGAACAGCACCACACTCGATCACTTCTCTTTTTTTCACATGTCACACAGTGGAACAGAGATGAGAGATCTCCCAGGGAAGTGACAAAAAAGCGGGCCCTGAGCTGGAAGCCACGTGTAGCTGTGTCAGCATGGCACTGTGCTCAGAGCTAAAATCAGTACAATACATAGGCAACCAAGCAGCTCTTTCTGCAAGGTACAATTCCATGTCATACTGACAGAAGTAGATCGTGAGAGTGCCTTGCAATTCTTAAAATGCACAGTATTGCATGGCATAGACATGTCTGTTGTCTTTGCCTGCAGCAGAAGGCTGGAGTGGAAGGAAGACACAGAGGGGACTCCTCACAGAGTCAACATGGAATGAGTAAGAAGAGGGGAAAAAAAGTCCCAGAAGCAAAGGTCAAACACATCACCAAGGCATTAAGCTTATTAGCTTGCGGTGCGGTACAGACTGCTTGTTTTCTTTAATAACACTTGATTTTGATTGTGATAAACCACAATACAAACCAAAACACCATACAGCAGTCAATGCAATAAAAAATACAGTACGTACAATAAACGCAACGCCAGGCCCTGCAATACATACCATGCAACTCAACACATACGATACGTACAATACAACACATGCATTGCAATAATGCCGTAGCATGACATACAACACAATATAGGATACAACACCAGCACCACAACACAACACGCACAGCACATACAATAGAAAATACAACACACGCATCACATACAACACATGCTACAGCATACACTGTGTACTGCATACAGTCAAATGCATACAGTACTAAAGACAATACAAACCAAAATACAATGCCTACAACACAAACACAGGATATAGACAAGGCAATCTACGCCACACCATACAACACCGTATCATCCAATACCGTACAACACACAGTAGGCACCACACGATAAACAATACAATACCGACACAGCATGCAGTACATACAATGCCTGCATACAGTACAGTGCATACCCTAACCTTCATCAAATAGAATACAATAGATACAGTGCAGAACATAAAATACAATACACCATATACCATACGTGACAGACAATGCAATGCATACTAGACAATACAAATCCCAGTAGTCGAGAAAATACAGTACAAGAAACACCATTCCATATATTCTGTACAAAATAATACATAAAATACCTACAATAAAATCAATGCCTTACTGTACAATACATTAAAGAGAACCCGTAAAATACATTATGACACATAAAATACATAAAATGCAATACAAAATGCAGTGTAACATTATACCATACAATACCATACCATACAATAGATAACATACAGTACACTATAATACAAACTACAATACAAAGAATACAATAAAAACCAGCAGACCATACCATAGAATACAATAAACCCCATACTGTATATACCATACAGCACATGCAATACTTACGAAAAATAAATACCATGCCATGCAATAGAATACATACAGAAAATGCCATACCATAAAATAAAGCGCAAAATTCACTCAGCCTTCTCTCCCTAGACTCAGCTTTGTGCCTGTGGATGGAGGCTGCCCATGCTTCACAGACTCCCATGCCCCATGGGCCAAGTGCCCACCCCTCCTCTGCCACTCCTTGGTACACTTCATGCTTCACACTTCTGATCTTCAGAGCACTGCACCAATATTAACTAATCTTCTCTCAAATTTCTTTTACCTTCTTCCACATACGCTTCCTGTGTTGTTGCCTCATGAAGATGTCTTTGGCCTGCTCTTGTCCCTGAATTGTTATTTTTTTACTTTGAATTTGATATGTTATATAATCTGTGGGGTTGATCCCGGGGTTTGATTTATCTCGAAGATCTCAAAATGCAATCCACCCTTACAATCGATCTATAACAAATGAAGGACTATCTTGACATTGCAATAATAGATAAAACAGACTGTCTGAAAGAGGCTTGTGTGCAGCTTGGGTATTTGAGAGGACTAGACTGAAGAAATTCAGAACTGTCATAACATGACTGCACTAACTTTTCTGGTAATTGTCTGAACCAGTATCAACTAAATTTTGAAAAAAAAAAGCATGTTGGAGGTTGATCATAGAATCACAGAATCACAGATGGTAGAGGTTGGAAGGGACCTCTGTGGGTCATCTAGTCCAACCCCCCTGCCCAAGCAGGGTCACCTACTATAGGCTGTAGAGGACCTTGTTCAGGCGGGTCTTGAATATCTCCGAGAAGGAGACTCCACAACCTCCCTGGGCAGCCTGTTCCAGTGCTCTGTCACCCTCAGAGGGAAGAAGTTCTTCCTCATGTTCAGACGGAACTTCCTGTGCTTCAGTTTGTGCCCGTTGCCCCTTGTCCTGTCACTGGGCACTACTGAAAAGAGCTTGGCCCCATCCTACTGACACCCACCCTGCAGATATTTGTAAGTATATATTAGGTGCCCTCGCAGCCTTCTCTCTTCAGGCTGAACAAGCCCAGCTCCCTTAGCCTCTCCTTATAGGAGAGATGTTCCAGTCCCCTCACCATCCTCGTAGCCCTTCGCTGGACTCTGTCCAGTAGCTCTTCATCTTACTTGAACTGGGGAGCCCAGAACTGAACACAGTTCCAGATGGGGCCTCACCAGGGCAGTGTGAAGGGGAAGAAAATCCTCCCTCGACCTGCTGGCCACACTCCTCCTAATGCATCCCAGGATCCCATTAGCTTTCTTGGCAGCCATGGCATACTGCTTGCTCATGGTTAACCTGTCGTTCACCAGGACAACCAGATCCCTCTCCACACAGCTGCTCTCCAGCAGGTCCACTCCAAGCCTGTACTGATGCATGGGGTTGTTCCTCCCCAGGAGCAGGACTCTGCATTTGCCTTTGTTGAACCGCATCAGGTTCCTCTCTGCCCAACTTTCCAGCCTATCCAGGTCACGCTGAATGGCAGCACAGCCTTCTGGTGTATATACCACACCTCCCAGTTTGGTGTCATCAGCAAATATGCTGAGGGTACATTCAAACTCTTCATCCAGGTCGTTGATGAAGAAGTGAAACAAGACTGGGCCTAGTACTGACCCCTGAGGGACACCACTAGTTACCGGTCTCCAACTAGACTCAGCGCCGCTGACTACAACCCTCTGAGTTCTGCCATTCAGACAGTTCTCAATCCACTTCACCAACCACTCATCTAGCCCACACTTCCTGAGCTTCCCTAGGAGGATATTATGGGAGACTGTGTCGAAAGCCTTGCTGAAGTCAAGGTAGAAAACATCCACGGCTCTAACTTCATCTAGCCAGCCAGTCATGCCATCGTAGAAAGCTATCAGATTAGTCAGGCATGATTTCCCCTTGGTGAAGCCATGCTGACTACTCCTGATAACCTTCTTTTCCTCCACTTGCTTGATGATGGCCTCCAGGATAAGCTGCTCCATCACCTTTCCCGGGATGGAGGTGAGGCTGACCGGCCTGTAGTTCCCTGGGTCCTGCTTCTTGTCCTTTTAGAAGATTGGAGTGACATTGGCCTTCCTCCAGTCCTCGGGCACCTCTCCTGTCCTCCAGGACCTCTCAAAGATGACGGAGAGTGGCTCAGCAATGACATCTGCCAGCTCCCTCAGCACTTGTGGGTGCATTCCATTGGGGCCCATGGATTTGTGGGTATCCAGATTGTTTAATCGATCCCTCACACAGTCCTCCTCAACCAAGGGAAAGTCGTCCTCTCTCTAGGTTTCTTCTCTTACCTCCAGGGCCTGGGATTCTTGAGGGCCTGCCTTGACACTGAAGACTGAAGCAAAGAAGGCATTCAGTAGCTCTGCCTTCTCTGCATCCTCTGTCACCAGGACACCCACCTCATTCAGCAGCGGCCCCACATTGTCCCTAGCCTTTCTTTTGCTGCTGATGTACTTGAAGAAGCCCTTCTTGTTGTTCTTGACATCCCTTGCCAGCTCCAATTCCAAGTGGGTCTTGGCCTTCCTCGTCACATCCCTGCACGCTCTCACCACGTTTTTGTACTCTTCCCAAGTGGCCTGCCCCTCTTTCCACATTCCACGGACCTTTCTCTTCCACCTGATCTCCACTAGAATCTCCTTGTTCAACCATGCAGGTCTCCTTCCTCCTTTGTTATACTTCTTTCTCAGGGGGATGCACCGCTCCTGAGCGTGGAGGAAGTGACATTTAAACAGCGACCAGCACTCTTGGACCTTCCTGCCTTCGAAAGCCCTGGCCCATGCGATTCTTCCCAGTAGCTCCCTGAAGACGCCAAAGTTAGCCTTTCTGAGGTCCAAGGTTTTGATCCTGCTTATCGCCCTGCTTCCTCCATGCAGGATTCTGAACTCGACCATTCCATGGTCACTGCAGCTGAGTCTACCTCCGACCTTCACAGCCTCCACCAGTCCCTCCTTGTTTCTTAATACAAGGTCCAGCAGAGTGCCTTTCCTTGTGGGTTCCTTCACCACTTGCGTCAGAAAGTTATCGTCGATGCTCTGTAGGAACCGCCTGGATTGTGCCTGCCTAGCTGTATGGTCTTCCCAGCTGATGTCAGGGTGGTTGAAGTCCCCATGAGAACCAGGGCCTGTGATTTTGAGGCTGCTTGTAGCTGCCTGTAGAAAGCCTCGTCAATTTCCTTCTCCTGGTCAGGTGGCACTGTAATGTCACCCGTGTGAGACTGTCCCTTAATTCTTACCCACAAGCTCTCAACTCGTTCCTCATTTGCCCCCAGGCCAACCTCAATGCATTCCAGTTGCTCCCTCACATATAGAGCAACTCCACCACCTCTCCTTGTTGGCCTGTCTTTCCTAAAGAGTCTGTAGCCATCCATGACAGCATGCCAGTCATGCGAGTTGTCCGACCGCGTTTCTGTGATGGCGACCAAGTCATAGCCGTCCTGCTGTATAATGGCTTCCAGCTCCTCCTGTTTTTGCCCATGCTACGTGCGTTGGTATAGACACACTTGAGCTGGGCAGCAAATCTCACCCCTGACCCTGGCACGCCAAACCTGGGCTCTTCCCTAGTGAGCTGGGTGATGTCCCCTTCCCCCTTTGAACCTCGTTTAAAGCCCTCTCAATGAGCCCCGCCAGCTCTGTTTAAAGCCCTCTCAATAATCCCCACAGCCTGTCCGACCTTCTTCTTGAGAGCCATTCCACATCCTTTTCTGTGTGGCCCCGCTCTGTACCTGCTAGAGGGGTGGGTCTAGCGGCCTGGCTGCTGGCGATGGCAGAAGGGAACACAGGTCATAGGGACCCCGCAGTTGGAAAGACCGAGTGTCTCGGGCCAGCTCCTGGTGGGAGCGCTGTGTGCGTGCGCAGTGCACTAGCGAACCTGAAGCTGGCCTAGCTCTCGAGCAAGAGGACAGAGACCTTTTCAGTCCCGTGGGTGGCATGTGGCTGCAGCCTACCTGACTGATCAGCCCCAGCATTCACAGACCTTACAAGAGGACCAGGCCTGCCAACCACCGGCCACATCTCCACCTGCTGGAGTCAGGAAGGACTTGGAGGTGCTTGACCACGCATACCCCGAGCTGCTTCCCACCTAGGCACGTCCCCTCTGCACTACCTGTTTGGGGGCTGTGGTGATTAGGGACAGGGCTCAGCCAAACAAGCAAAGCTGTCTCTGCCAGAGTGCTCTCCCCAGAATGACCCCAGCTCTTCCTTCACATATTGCTGAAGTGTGCCCACCTCTCACACCATTCCCTCTTAACCACCTGCAAAAATCTGCTGCTGGCATCACAGAGTATCCACAGAAGACAAGTGACGTTCTCCAAGGCCACCTTCTGCCTGCTCTAAGCAGATATCGGGCACCACCTTCAGGTCAATTTTTGAAAACCAAAGCAGCGTGGAGTGCGGTTTGTTTGGGGACGTCTTCTAGTGCCTATGAAGCCATGCTGCTTCCAATTGCACGTCTGTGGCCACGCATAGCAGGCAGTGCGACTGCCCGCACCAGTGTTGGCCCAGAAGAGCAATGTAGCTGGTAGACCTTCAGTCTCAACCTGCCATCTGGTTCACCTCCGTTTCTGTCTTGTCTCCTGTCTCTCAGTGCTCTTCCCTCTGCCAGGCACTCTTCCCAGTCACTCCATCACCTGCCAGTGCCTTTCGCTGTTCTCGTGTTTCGATGGCAGGTGGTACCTTGAAAGCACTGTCCCAGCCATGGGACCTGCACCTATTTCTTTCCTTTCGCCTCTGTGTTCTCTGGCTGCGTGACACTTTCTTTGACCTCAGAGGCCCTTTGTGCCTGGCTCTCTCCTGCTGCTAAAGCCTGTTCCTGCAAGAGAAGAGGCAATTAGTTGGTGTCTCCTCCCTGCTATCTCACCTGCATCTCCCTGGCCTGGGCAGCTGGTGGGAACTGTCACCATCAGCCCCAGCTGTCCTAGAAGTCCTCTCCTGGCTCTGGGTGTGCTTGGCATCGAACGTGGTTCCTGAAGGAGAAGAGCAAAACTCCAAGTAACTCCTGGGCACCAACCTGCTGGGAGAGCTCATTTGAAGGCAGGTTGGCAGCAAGCCCCAAGGCTGCTCCAGGGGTGCTCCCTGTCCCGAGCTCAGCCACAGGTCCCACACCCGGCTCTCTTGTTACCAAGAGGGATTTGCTTGCATTTTCCTTTTCTTGTAATTCGTGCGTGGGTGCTGGGAAAAGAGGCAGCAGAAGGACGCACTGGCTAAAACCCCTTCTTACTGCCAGCCATAAAGGTGCCTCTCGCCTGGGAGCACGAGAAGGACCCCGTGTTACCACTCTCCATTCCTTACAGGCAGTCTGAAGACTATTCACATATTCATTTTCATACACCACCAAAGTTTTAGCCTCATGTCCCAGCAGTTTGTTTAGAAAAACGTACAATTTAAAAACGTTTTAGAATATCAAGACACCATCTGAAGTCTCCGGCGATGTCTGAAATGTTTTGAGTTGGCTTTGTCCTGTTTCCTTAGATGCTGAAATATAAGTTATAACAGCACCACACTCGATCACTTCTCTTTTTTTCACATGTCACACAGTGGAACAGAGATGAGAGATCTCCCAGGGAAGTGACAAAAAAGCGGGCCCTGAGCTGGAAGCCACGTGTAGCTGTGTCAGCATGGCACTGTGCTCAGAGCTAAAATCAGTACAATACATAGGCAACCAAGCAGCTCTTTCTGCAAGGTACAATTCCATGTCATACTGACAGAAGTAGATCGTGAGAGTGCCTTGCAATTCTTAAAATGCACAGTATTGCATGGCATAGACATGTCTGTTGTCTTTGCCTGCAGCAGAAGGCTGGAGTGGAAGGAAGACACAGAGGGGACTCCTCACAGAGTCAACATGGAATGAGTAAGAAGAGGGGAAAAAAAGTCCCAGAAGCAAAGGTCAAACACATCACCAAGGCATTAAGCTTATTAGCTTGCGGTGCGGTACAGACTGCTTGTTTTCTTTAATAACACTTGATTTTGATTGTGATAAACCACAATACAAACCAAAACACCATACAGCAGTCAATGCAATAAAAAATACAGTACGTACAATAAACGCAACGCCAGGCCCTGCAATACATACCATGCAACTCAACACATACGATACGTACAATACAACACATGCATTGCAATAATGCCGTAGCATGACATACAACACAATATAGGATACAACACCAGCACCACAACACAACACGCACAGCACATACAATAGAAAATACAACACACGCATCACATACAACACATGCTACAGCATACACTGTGTACTGCATACAGTCAAATGCATACAGTACTAAAGACAATACAAACCAAAATACAATGCCTACAACACAAACACAGGATATAGACAAGGCAATCTACGCCACACCATACAACACCGTATCATCCAATACCGTACAACACACAGTAGGCACCACACGATAAACAATACAATACCGACACAGCATGCAGTACATACAATGCCTGCATACAGTACAGTGCATACCCTAACCTTCATCAAATAGAATACAATAGATACAGTGCAGAACATAAAATACAATACACCATATACCATACGTGACAGACAATGCAATGCATACTAGACAATACAAATCCCAGTAGTCGAGAAAATACAGTACAAGAAACACCATTCCATATATTCTGTACAAAATAATACATAAAATACCTACAATAAAATCAATGCCTTACTGTACAATACATTAAAGAGAACCCGTAAAATACATTATGACACATAAAATACATAAAATGCAATACAAAATGCAGTGTAACATTATACCATACAATACCATACCATACAATAGATAACATACAGTACACTATAATACAAACTACAATACAAAGAATACAATAAAAACCAGCAGACCATACCATAGAATACAATAAACCCCATACTGTATATACCATACAGCACATGCAATACTTACGAAAAATAAATACCATGCCATGCAATAGAATACATACAGAAAATGCCATACCATAAAATAAAGCGCAAAATTCACTCAGCCTTCTCTCCCTAGACTCAGCTTTGTGCCTGTGGATGGAGGCTGCCCATGCTTCACAGACTCCCATGCCCCATGGGCCAAGTGCCCACCCCTCCTCTGCCACTCCTTGGTACACTTCATGCTTCACACTTCTGATCTTCAGAGCACTGCACCAATATTAACTAATCTTCTCTCAAATTTCTTTTACCTTCTTCCACATACGCTTCCTGTGTTGTTGCCTCATGAAGATGTCTTTGGCCTGCTCTTGTCCCTGAATTGTTATTTTTTTACTTTGAATTTGATATGTTATATAATCTGTGGGGTTGATCCCGGGGTTTGATTTATCTCGAAGATCTCAAAATGCAATCCACCCTTACAATCGATCTATAACAAATGAAGGACTATCTTGACATTGCAATAATAGATAAAACAGACTGTCTGAAAGAGGCTTGTGTGCAGCTTGGGTATTTGAGAGGACTAGACTGAAGAAATTCAGAACTGTCATAACATGACTGCACTAACTTTTCTGGTAATTGTCTGAACCAGTATCAACTAAATTTTGAAAAAAAAAAGCATGTTGGAGGTTGATCATAGAATCACAGAATCACAGATGGTAGAGGTTGGAAGGGACCTCTGTGGGTCATCTAGTCCAACCCCCCTGCCCAAGCAGGGTCACCTACTATAGGCTGTAGAGGACCTTGTTCAGGCGGGTCTTGAATATCTCCGAGAAGGAGACTCCACAACCTCCCTGGGCAGCCTGTTCCAGTGCTCTGTCACCCTCAGAGGGAAGAAGTTCTTCCTCATGTTCAGACGGAACTTCCTGTGCTTCAGTTTGTGCCCGTTGCCCCTTGTCCTGTCACTGGGCACTACTGAAAAGAGCTTGGCCCCATCCTACTGACACCCACCCTGCAGATATTTGTAAGTATATATTAGGTGCCCTCGCAGCCTTCTCTCTTCAGGCTGAACAAGCCCAGCTCCCTTAGCCTCTCCTTATAGGAGAGATGTTCCAGTCCCCTCACCATCCTCGTAGCCCTTCGCTGGACTCTGTCCAGTAGCTCTTCATCTTACTTGAACTGGGGAGCCCAGAACTGAACACAGTTCCAGATGGGGCCTCACCAGGGCAGTGTGAAGGGGAAGAAAATCCTCCCTCGACCTGCTGGCCACACTCCTCCTAATGCATCCCAGGATCCCATTAGCTTTCTTGGCAGCCATGGCATACTGCTTGCTCATGGTTAACCTGTCGTTCACCAGGACAACCAGATCCCTCTCCACACAGCTGCTCTCCAGCAGGTCCACTCCAAGCCTGTACTGATGCATGGGGTTGTTCCTCCCCAGGAGCAGGACTCTGCATTTGCCTTTGTTGAACCGCATCAGGTTCCTCTCTGCCCAACTTTCCAGCCTATCCAGGTCACGCTGAATGGCAGCACAGCCTTCTGGTGTATATACCACACCTCCCAGTTTGGTGTCATCAGCAAATATGCTGAGGGTACATTCAAACTCTTCATCCAGGTCGTTGATGAAGAAGTGAAACAAGACTGGGCCTAGTACTGACCCCTGAGGGACACCACTAGTTACCGGTCTCCAACTAGACTCAGCGCCGCTGACTACAACCCTCTGAGTTCTGCCATTCAGACAGTTCTCAATCCACTTCACCAACCACTCATCTAGCCCACACTTCCTGAGCTTCCCTAGGAGGATATTATGGGAGACTGTGTCGAAAGCCTTGCTGAAGTCAAGGTAGAAAACATCCACGGCTCTAACTTCATCTAGCCAGCCAGTCATGCCATCGTAGAAAGCTATCAGATTAGTCAGGCATGATTTCCCCTTGGTGAAGCCATGCTGACTACTCCTGATAACCTTCTTTTCCTCCACTTGCTTGATGATGGCCTCCAGGATAAGCTTCTCCATCACCTTTCCCGGGATGGAGGTGAGGCTGACTGGCCTGTAGTTCCCTGGGTCCTGCTTCTTGTCCTTTTAGAAGATTGGAGTGACATTGGCCTTCCTCCAGTCCTCGGGCACCTCTCCTGTCCTCCAGGACCTCTCAAAGATGACGGAGAGTGGCTCAGCAATGACATCTGCCAGCTCCCTCAGCACTTGTGGGTGCATTCCATTGGGGCCCATGGATTTGTGGGTATCCAGATTGTTTAATCGATCCCTCACACAGTCCTCCTCAACCAAGGGAAAGTCGTCCTCTCTCTAGGTTTCTTCTCTTACCTCCAGGGCCTGGGATTCTTGAGGGCCTGCCTTGACACTGAAGACTGAAGCAAAGAAGGCATTCAGTAGCTCTGCCTTCTCTGCATCCTCTGTCACCAGGACACCCACCTCATTCAGCAGCGGCCCCACATTGTCCCTAGCCTTTCTTTTGCTGCTGATGTACTTGAAGAAGCCCTTCTTGTTGTTCTTGACATCCCTTGCCAGCTCCAATTCCAAGTGGGTCTTGGCCTTCCTCGTCACATCCCTGCACGCTCTCACCACGTTTTTGTACTCTTCCCAAGTGGCCTGCCCCTCTTTCCACATTCCACGGACCTTTCTCTTCCACCTGATCTCCACTAGAATCTCCTTGTTCAACCATGCAGGTCTCCTTCCTCCTTTGTTATACTTCTTTCTCAGGGGGATGCACCGCTCCTGAGCGTGGAGGAAGTGACATTTAAACAGCGACCAGCACTCTTGGACCTTCCTGCCTTCGAAAGCCCTGGCCCACGGGATTCTTCCCAGTAGCTCCCTGAAGACGCCAAAGTTAGCCTTTCTGAGGTCCAAGGTTTTGATCCTGCTTATCGCCCTGCTTCCTCCATGCAGGATTCTGAACTCGACCATTCCATGGTCACTGCAGCTGAGTCTACCTCCGACCTTCACAGCCTCCACCAGTCCCTCCTTGTTTCTTAATACAAGGTCCAGCAGAGTGCCTTTCCTTGTGGGTTCCTTCACCACTTGCGTCAGAAAGTTATCGTCGATGCTCTGTAGGAACCGCCTGGATTGTGCCTGCCTAGCTGTATGGTCTTCCCAGCTGATGTCAGGGTGGTTGAAGTCCCCATGAGAACCAGGGCCTGTGATTTTGAGGCTGCTTGTAGCTGCCTGTAGAAAGCCTCATCAATTTCCTTCTCCTGGTCAGGTGGCACTGTAATGTCACCCGTGTGAGACTGTCCCTTAATTCTTACCCACAAGCTCTCAACTCGTTCCTCATTTGCCCCCAGGCCAACCTCAATGCATTCCAGTTGCTCCCTCACATATAGAGCAACTCCACCACCTCTCCTTGTTGGCCTGTCTTTCCTAAAGAGTCTGTAGCCATCCATGACAGCATGCCAGTCATGCGAGTTGTCCGACCGCGTTTCTGTGATGGCGACCAAGTCATAGCCGTCCTGCTGTATAATGGCTTCCAGCTCCTCCTGTTTTTGCCCATGCTACGTGCGTTGGTATAGACACACTTGAGCTGGGCAGCAAATCTCACCCCTGACCCTGGCACGCCAAACCTGGGCTCTTCCCTAGTGAGCTGGGTGATGTCCCCCTCCCCCTTTGAACCTCGTTTAAAGCCCTCTCAATGAGCCCCGCCAGCTCTGTTTAAAGCCCTCTCAATAATCCCCACAGCCTGTCCGACCTTCTTCTTGAGAGCCATTCCACATCCTTTTCTGTGTGGCCCCGCTCTGTACCTGCTAGAGGGGTGGGTCTAGCGGCCTGGCTGCTGGCGATGGCAGAAGGGAACACAGGTCATAGGGACCCCGCAGTTGGAAAGACCAAGTGTCTCGGGCCAGCTCCTGGTGGGAGCGCTGTGTGCGTGCGCAGTGCACTAGCGAACCTGAAGCTGGCCTAGCTCTCGAGCAAGAGGACAGAGACCTTTTCAGTCCCGTGGGTGGCATGTGGCTGCAGCCTACCTGACTGATCAGCCCCAGCATTCACAGACCTTACAAGAGGACCAGGCCTGCCAACCACCGGCCACATCTCCACCTGCTGGAGTCAGGAAGGACTTGGAGGTGCTTGACCACGCATACCCCGAGCTGCTTCCCACCTAGGCACGTCCCCTCTGCACTACCTGTTTGGGGGCTGTGGTGATTAGGGACAGGGCTCAGCCAAACAAGCAAAGCTGTCTCTGCCAGAGTGCTCTCCCCAGAATGACCCCAGCTCTTCCTTCACATATTGCTGAAGTGTGCCCACCTCTCACACCATTCCCTCTTAACCACCTGCAAAAATCTGCTGCTGGCATCACAGAGTATCCACAGAAGACAAGTGATGTTCTCCAAGGCCACCTTCTGCCTGCTCTAAGCAGATATCGGGCACCACCTTCAGGTCAATTTTTGAAAACCAAAGCAGCGTGGAGTGCGGTTTGTTTGGGGACGTCTTCTAGTGCCTATGAAGCCATGCTGCTTCCAATTGCACGTCTGTGGCCACGCATAGCAGGCAGTGCGACTGCCCGCACCAGTGTTGGCCCAGAAGAGCAATGTAGCTGGTAGACCCTCAGTCTCAACCTGCCATCTGGTTCACCTCCGTTTCTGTCTTGTCTCCTGTCTCTCAGTGCTCTTCCCTCTGCCAGGCACTCTTCCCAGTCACTCCATCACCTGCCAGTGCCTTTCGCTGTTCTCGTGTTTCGATGGCAGGTGGTACCTTGAAAGCACTGTCCCAGCCATGGGACCTGCACCTATTTCTCTCCTTTCGCCTCTGTGTGCTCTGGCTGCGTGGCACTTTCTTTGACCTCAGAGGCCCTTTGTGCCTGGCTCTCTCCTGCTGCTAAAGCCTGTTCCTGCAAGAGAAGAGGCAATTAGTTGGTGTCTCCTCCCTGCTATCTCACCTGCATCTCCCTGGCCTGGGCAGCTGGTGGGAACTGTCACCATCAGCCCCAGCTGTCCTAGAAGTCCTCTCCTGGCTCTGGGTGTGCTTGGCATCGAACGTGGTTCCTGAAGGAGAAGAGCAAAACTCCAAGTAACTCCTGGGCACCAACCTGCTGGGAGAGCTCATTTGAAGGCAGGTTGGCATCAAGCCCCAAGGCTGCTCCAGGGGTGCTCCCTGTCCCGAGCTCAGCCACAGGTCCCACACCCGGCTCTCTTGTTACCAAGAGGGATTTGCTTGCATTTTCCTTTTCTTGTAATTCGTGCGTGGGTGCTGGGAAAAGAGGCAGCAGAAGGACGCACTGGCTAAAACCCCTTCTTACTGCCAGCCATAAAGGTGCCTCTCGCCTGGGAGCATGAGAAGGACCCCGTGTTACCACTCTCCATTCCTTACAGGCAGTCTGAAGACTATTCACATATTCATTTTCATACACCACCAAAGTTTTAGCCTCATGTCCCAGCAGTTTGTTTAGAAAAACGTACAATTTAAAAACGTTTTAGAATATCAAGACACCATCTGAAGTCTCCAGCGATGTCTGAAATGTTTTGAGTTGGCTTTGTCCTGTTTCCTTAGATGCTGAAATATAAGTTAGAACAGCACCACACTCGATCACTTCTCTTTTTTTCACATGTCACACAGTGGAATAGAGATGAGAGATCTCCCAGGGAAGTGACAAAAAAGCGGGCCCTGAGCTGGAAGCCACGTGTAGCTGTGTCAGCATGGCACTGTGCTCAGAGCTAAAATCAGTACAATACATAGGCAACCAAGCAGCTCTTTCTGCAAGGTACAGTTCCATGTCATACTGACAGAAGTAGATCGTGAGAGTGCCTTGCAATTCTTAAAATGCACAATATTGCATGGCATAGACATGTCTGTTGTCTTTGCCTGCAGCAGAAGGCTGGAGTAGAAGGAAGACACAGAGGGGACTCCTCACAGAGTCAACATGGAATGAGTAAGAAGAGGGGAAAAAAAGTCCCAGAAGCAAAGGTCAAACACATCACCAAGGCATTAAGCTTATTAGCTTGCGGTGCGGTACAGACTGCTTGTTTTCTTTAATAACACTTGATTTTGATTGTGATAAACCACAATACAAACCAAAACACCATACAGCAGTCAATGCAATAAAAAATACAGTACGTACAATAAACGCAACGCCAGGCCCTGCAATACATACCATGCAACTCAACACATACGATACGTACAATACAACACATGCATTGCAATAATGCCGTAGCATGACATACAACACAATATAGGATACAACACCAGCACCACAACACAACACGCACAGCACATACAATAGAAAATACAACACACGCATCACATACAACACATGCTACAGCATACACTGTGTACTGCATACAGTCAAATGCATACAGTACTAAAGACAATACAAACCAAAATACAATGCCTACAACACAAACACAGGATATAGACAAGGCAATCTACGCCACACCATACAACACCGTATCATCCAATACCGTACAACACACAGTAGGCACCACACGATAAACAATACAATACCGACACAGCATGCAGTACATACAATGCCTGCATACAGTACAGTGCATACCCTAACCTTCATCAAATAGAATACAATAGATACAGTGCAGAACATAAAATACAATACACCATATACCATACGTGACAGACAATGCAATGCATACTAGACAATACAAATCCCAGTAGTCGAGAAAATACAGTACAAGAAACACCATTCCATATAATCTGTACAAAATAATACATAAAATACCTACAATAAAATCAATGCCTTACTGTACAATACATTAAAGAGAACACGTAAAATACATTATGACACATAAAATACATAAAATGCAATACAAAATGCAGTGTAACATTATACCATACAATACCATACCATACAATAGATAACATACAGTACACTATAATACAAACTACAATACAAAGAATACAATAAAAACCAGCAGACCATACCATAGAATACAATAAACCCCATACTGTATATACCATACAGCACATGCAATACTTACGAAAAATAAATACCATGCCATGCAATAGAATACATACAGAAAATGCCATACCATAAAATAAAGCGCAAAATTCACTCAGCCTTCTCTCCCTAGACTCAGCTTTGTGCCTGTGGATGGAGGCTGCCCATGCTTCACAGACTCCCATGCCCCATGGGCCAAGTGCCCACCCCTCCTCTGCCACTCCTTGGTACACTTCATGCTTCACACTTCTGATCTTCAGAGCACTGCACCAATATTAACTAATCTTCTCTCAAATTTCTTTTACCTTCTTCCACATACGCTTCCTGTGTTGTTGCCTCATGAAGATGTCTTTGGCCTGCTCTTGTCCCTGAATTGTTATTTTTTTACTTTGAATTTGATATGTTATATAATCTGTGGGGTTGATCCCGGGGTTTGATTTATCTTGAAGATCTCAAAATGCAATCCACCCTTACAATCGATCTATAACAAATGAAGGACTATCTTGACATTGCAATAATAGATAAAACAGACTGTCTGAAAGAGGCTTGTGTGCAGCTTGGGTATTTGAGAGGACTAGACTGAAGAAATTCAGAACTGTCATAACATGACTGCACTAACTTTTCTGGTAATTGTCTGAACCAGTATCAACTAAATTTTGAAAAAAAAAAGCATGTTGGAGGTTGATCATAGAATCACAGAATCACAGATGGTAGAGGTTGGAAGGGACCTCTGTGGGTCATCTAGTCCAACCCCCCTGCCCAAGCAGGGTCACCTACTATAGGCTGTAGAGGACCTTGTTCAGGCGGGTCTTGAATATCTCCGAGAAGGAGACTCCACAACCTCCCTGGGCAGCCTGTTCCAGTGCTCTGTCACCCTCAGAGGGAAGAAGTTCTTCCTCATGTTCAGACGGAACTTCCTGTGCTTCAGTTTGTGCCCGTTGCCCCTTGTCCTGTCACTGGGCACTACTGAAAAGAGCTTGGCCCCATCCTACTGACACCCACCCTGCAGATATTTGTAAGTATATATTAGGTGCCCTCGCAGCCTTCTCTCTTCAGGCTGAACAAGCCCAGCTCCCTTAGCCTCTCCTTATAGGAGAGATGTTCCAGTCCCCTCACCATCCTCGTAGCCCTTCGCTGGACTCTCTCCAGTAGCTCTTCATCTTACTTGAACTGGGGAGCCCAGAACTGAACACAGTTCCAGATGGGGCCTCACCAGGGCAGTGTGAAGGGGAAGAAAATCCTCCCTCGACCTGCTGGCCACACTCCTCCTAATGCATCCCAGGATCCCATTAGCTTTCTTGGCAGCCATGGCATACTGCTTGCTCGTGGTTAACCTGTCGTTCACCAGGACAACCAGATCCCTCTCCGCACAGCTGCTCTCCAGCAGGTCCACTCCAAGCCTGTACTGATGCATGGGGTTGTTCCTCCCCAGGAGCAGGACTCTGCATTTGCCTTTGTTGAACCGCATCAGGTTCCTCTCTGCCCAACTTTCCAGCCTATCCAGGTCACGCTGAATGGCAGCACAGCCTTCTGGTGTATATACCACACCTCCCAGTTTGGTGTGTCATCAGCAAATATGCCGAGGGTGCATTCAAACTCTTCATCCAGGTCGTTGATGAAGAAGTGAAACAAGACTGGGCCTAGTACTGACCCCTGAGGGACACCACTAGTTACCGGTCTCCAACTAGACTCAGCGCCGCTGACTACAACCCTCTGAGTTCTGCCATTCAGACAGTTCTCAATCCACTTCACCAACCACTCATCTAGCCCACACTTCCTGAGCTTCCCTAGGAGGATATTATGGGAGACTGTGTCGAAAGCCTTGCTGAAGTCAAGGTAGAAAACATCCACGGCTCTAACTTCATCTAGCCAGCCAGTCATGCCATCGTAGAAAGCTATCAGATTAGTCAGGCATGAGTTCCCCTTGGTGAAGCCATGCTGACTACTCCTGATAACCTTCTTTTCCTCCACTTGCTTGATGATGGCCTCCAGGATAAGCTGCTCCATCACCTTTCCCGGGATGGAGGTGAGGCTGATCGGCCTGTAGTTCCCTGGGTCCTGCTTCTTGTCCTTTTAGAAGATTGGAGTGACATTGGCCTTCCTCCAGTCCTCGGGCACCTCTCCTGTCCTCCAGGACCTCTCAAAGATGATGGAGAGTGGCTCAGCAATGACATCTGCCAGCTCCCTCAGCACTTGTGGGTGCATTCCATTGGGGCCCATGGATTTGTGGGTATCCAGATTGTTTAATCGATCCCTCACACAGTCCTCCTCAACCAAGGGAAAGTCGTCCTCTCTCTAGGTTTCTTCTCTTACCTCCAGGGCCTGGGATTCTTGAGGGCCTGCCTTGACACTGAAGACTGAAGCAAAGAAGGCATTCAGTAGCTCTGCCTTCTCTGCATCCTCTGTCACCAGGACACCCACCTCATTCAGCAGCGGCCCCACATTGTCCCTAGCCTTTCTTTTGCTGCTGATGTACTTGAAGAAGCCCTTCTTGTTGTTTTTGACATCCCTTGCCAGCTCCAATTCCAAGTGGGTCTTGGCCTTTCTCGTCACATCCCTGCACGCTCTCACCACGTTTTTGTACTCTTCCCAAGTGGCCTGCCCCTCTTTCCACATTCCACGGACCTTTCTCTTCCACCTGATCTCCACTAGAATCTACTTGTTCAACCATGCAGGTCTCCTTCCTCCTTTGTTATACTTCTTTCTCAGGGGGATGCACCGCTCCTGAGCGTGGAGGAAGTGACATTTAAACAGCGACCAGCACTCTTGGACCTTCCTGCCTTCGAAAGCCCTGGCCCATGCGATTCTTCCCAGTAGCTCCCTGAAGACGCCAAAGTTAGCCTTTCTGAGGTCCAAGGTTTTGATCCTGCTTATCGCCCTGCTTCCTCCATGCAGGATTCTGAACTCGACCATTCCATGGTCACTGCAGCTGAGTCTACCTCCGACCTTCACAGCCTCCACCAGTCCCTCCTTGTTTCTTAATACAAGGTCCAGCAGAGTGCCTTTCCTTGTGGGTTCCTTCACCACTTGCGTCAGAAAGTTATCATCGATGCTCTATAGGAACCTCCTGGATTGTGCCTGCCTAGCTGTATGGTCTTCCCAGCTGATGTCAGGGTGGTTGAAGTCCCCATGAGAACCAGGGCCTGTGATTTTGAGGCTGCTTGTAGCTGCCTGTAGAAAGCCTCATCAAATCTCAGCCCTGACCCTGGCACGCCAAACCTGGGCTCTTCCCTAGTGAGCTGGGTGATGTCCCCTTCCCCCTTTGAACCTCGTTTAAAGCCCTCTCAATGAGCCCCGCCAGCTCTGTTTAAAGCCCTCTCAATAATCCCCACAGCCTGTCCGACCTTCTTCTTGAGAGCCATTCCACATCCTTTTCTGTGTGGCCCCGCTCTGTACCTGCTAGAGGGGTGGGTCTAGCGGCCTGGCTGCTGGCGATGGCAGAAGGGAACACAGGTCATAGGGACCCCGCAGTTGGAAAGACCGAGTGTCTCGGGCCAGCTCCTGGTGGGAGCGCTGTGTGCGTGCGCAGTGCACTAGCGAACCTGAAGCTGGCCTAGCTCTCGAGCAAGAGGACAGAGACCTTTTCAGTCCCGTGGGTGGCATGTGGCTGCAACCTACCTGACTGATCAGCCCCAGCATTCACAGACCTTACAAGAGGACCAGGCCTGCCAACCACCGGCCACATCTCCACCTGCTGGAGTCAGGAAGGACTTGGAGGTGCTTGACCACGCATACCCCGAGCTGCTTCCCACCTAGGCACGTCCCCTCTGCACTACCTGTTTGGGGGCTGTGGTGATTAGGGACAGGGCTCAGCCAAACAAGCAAAGCTGTCTCTGCCAGAGTGCTCTCCCCAGAATGACCCCAGCTCTTCCTTCACATATTGCTGAAGTGTGCCCACCTCTCACACCATTCCCTCTTAACCACCTGCAAAAATCTGCTGCTGGCATCACAGAGTATCCACAGAAGACAAGTGACGTTCTCCAAGGCCACCTTCTGCCTGCTCTAAGCAGATATCGGGCACCACCTTCAGGTCAATTTTTGAAAACCAAAGCAGCGTGGAGTGCGGTTTGTTTGGGGACGTCTTCTAGTGCCTATGAAGCCATGCTGCTTCCAATTGCACGTCTGTGGCCACGCATAGCAGGCAGTGTGACTGCCCGCACCAGTGTTGGCCCAGAAGAGCAATGTAGCTGGTAGACAGCAAGGACACGGAGCCTGTCAGAGGGCGTTGCGGTGGCAGACAGAGCCAGCGTGGAGCGTGCTCCATCTGTGTTTCGCTGTGCTTTGTGCAGGACAGGATGGCAGTGCTTGGCTATACTTGGTTGATTTGGCTTGCACATCCCTGCTTGCCTGCCGCGGCTGTAAGCAGATTGGCTCTTCAGCCCCCAACCAGGTGCCTACTGCCTGTAGTAGTTCCGTTCTGCGGTGTCAGTTTCTTTGGGAAGGACCTGGTGGCAAGCGGCTGCGCAGAGCGGGGTGGCAGTGAACTTCCCAAAGAGGCTATGGTGCCACACTTGGTTTTCCCGGCTAGCTGTTAGCAGGCAGCAGTGGGAGGCAGGCGCTGCTGCCTGCCACGAGGTCTGCAGAGCCTCGTCCCGCAAGCAGAGCATTCAGCGGGGGTCTGCTGGGGGTGTCCGAGCCCAGCTTCTGCCTCCCCTCCTGCTCGGAACCCTCCATGTTGCCCGCCCCCCCCTAGAATCCACCGTGCCCAGCACCCGGAACCAGCCACTCTGTGACATCAGCCACGGGGCCAAGGGTTCCCTGGGTAACGGGACTGCTGCAGGCACTACGTCGGCTGCTGCACTGCTGGCCACCAGCTCTCGCTTCTTGCAGCTGCCACGTGCCGCTGGCAGCCATGAATTTTCTCCCCGTCCTGGTCCTGCTGGCCGTGTGCTGGCCGGCGTACGGCATGTGGGACAACTGTGGGTAAGTGGCCCGAGGCTCTGGGAGGGAGCTGGGGCAGCCCTTGTGGGCTTCACTGGCGGGTGCTCGCTTTTCCCCCTGGCCACACCAAAGCTTCCCAAACGCCATGTGGGAGCCTCAGTTCCTTGCCAGCAGCCAGGCCGCTGGCACAACTCGCCTACGGGGCTCAAGCACAAACAGGGGTAGATGGACGCATGCCCCACAGGGTTCCGTGGTCCTGCTGTCCATGCAGCGCCTGGTGGGGGGGAAGGGGGCTGACCTGCAGCCTCAACAGCAGCAAGCCACCGAGCAGGACATTCATCAGTTTCTGCTTACAGAGGGACCTGCGGGCACCGGCCCATGGATTCTTACTACGGCATGTCACGCGTCGTGGGTGGCACCGATGCTCAGCTAGGGGCCTGGCCCTGGATCGTCAGCATCCAGAAGCCCATCATAGGAGGCATAGCGCATGTCTGCGGAGGGTCGCTCATCAGCCCGCAGTGGGTGCTGACAGCAGCCCACTGCTTCATCACGCCCGGGTAAGGAGGACCAGGGAACAGCCCCACAGCACTAGCACGTGCCCGCTCCACAGCAGCACGTGCTAGCGCCATCCCGCTACCTTGCAGCACGCCCAGTGCCTGGGCACTGCCAAGCCCAGCTGAGAGACTGCTCGCGAGAGGGCTGGGCTCACGCCACGGCTTCCTAGCAGCCTCCCGCCCGACACTCCTTGTGCCCAAGGCGTGCTAGGGCAGTCGCACCCTCCGTAGCGCTGCCTTCCTCTCTGCCCTGTGCAGCAGAAGGCAGGCAACTGCTGGGCTGCTTGCAGCACGTGGCTGCGCTCCCTCTGACCCCTCTCTCCACCTGCCTTGCAGGCACATCACCATGTGGCACGTGGTGATCGGGGCCAGCCACTTGACTCAGCTGGGCCCTGAGACCCAAGTGCGCACTATTAAGCGGCTACTGGTTCACGAGCACTACAACAACATCACGCAGAGGAACGACATTGCCTTGCTGGAATTGGACCAGCCTGTCCTGTGCGGCTACTACGTGCAGCTTGCCTGTGTGCCCGACGCCTGGCTGAGAGTGTGGCAGCTGAGAAGCTGCTACGTCAGTGGCTGGGGTTCCACGACTGCAAGAGGTGAGTTCCCAAAAGGGAGTGGTGTCCTGAGCGCAGGCTGGGCACACTGGGGAGGCGGGGTGGGCTTCCTGACAGCAGAGGCGAAAGCCAGAGTCGGGCTGCGGGGTGCATGCCGATGGAGAGGTGGGCCTGGCCCATTACCCCAAGCAAGACAGAAGGGAGACAGCAGCGGCACAGTGCCTCTGGAGACGCAAAGCCCAGCCCTAGGGCAGGGCTTCAGCCAGACACCGGGGGGGTGGGGGGGAGGAGAGGAGAACTGGCAGCGAGCTGCTGGCTGTTAACTCCTTTCTGTGCTGACAGCTGGGGGACCAAGTTATGTCCTGCAGGAGGCCAAGGTCCGCCTCATCGATATCAAGCTCTGCAACAGCAGCCGCTGGTACGGAGGGGCCATCCACAGCCACAACTTGTGTGCTGGCTATCCGCAGGGCGGCATCGACACCTGCCAGGTAGGAGCGTGCTACAAGTCCACCCCCAACAGCACAGGCAGCCCTGTGGCAACCGCCCAAACCTGCCCCAGCGCGTGCTTTGCCTGGCAAGTCAGCCTGCCACTGCTGGGTCCCCTCCACTCTTGGGGTTCACCTCCCCTTGCCCAGATGCAGGTCCTTGCCCAGGGCCGCCCTTGTCCCAGAGGCCTGGCTCTCTGCCCACAAAGCCCATCTAGTGCTCTGGGCAGCCCACAGCTCCAGAGCCCAGTCCTGCAACATCCCCCTTCCACACATCCAGGATCATTGTGCAAAGAGGACAGAGAGAGAGCCCTGCCTGACCGGCCCACCACCCCCTGCCAGACAAGCTTCTGTAGGCTCCAGCACCTGAGCAGAGCCTTTGTGTGCAGTCAGGACAGCTCTGGCAGCTGCTGCGGGAGAGAAGGAGCCAGCCAGAGTGCTGACCGGGGCCACCCAACGCCACCTTAACCCTCTCTCCTCCGCTGCAGGGTGACAGCGGTGGTCCTCTGGTCTGCAAAGATAACACCAACGACTACTTCTGGCTTGTTGGAGTGACCAGCTGGGGGAGAGGCTGTGCCAGACCAAACCAGCCTGGAGTCTACACCTCCACGCAGCACTTCTACGACTGGATCCTGCTACAGATGGGACTGCGCTCAGCAAGAAGAGATAGTCCAACAGCACAGCCATGGAGTCATTTTCTCTCCACCTCAAGCCCCTCTCAGAGGCCAAGGCCAACACCAGCACCAACACAGTCGGGCAGCATTAGCTCCTGTCCATTTCCACGCCAGAAGCTGGTGGAATTCTTTACTCTTCTGAAGGAGCTCCTGCAGTTCCTCAGGGGAAAAAAGGCTTGAGGAGCAGGATCAACAGGAACCAGCGCAGGCTGCACTGGACCATGATCATTTCCTTCTGGGGCAATGCCTGCTGCTCCAAAGGCAGCCTCAGCATCAAAGGCCTGCTCTGTGCTGCCCGCTCTCCTCCCTGTGGAGGATGAAGCATTAAAGGACTGGGGACATGTGAGCAATCCAGCATTTCTCTAGAAGGCCATGAAGCCTTAGCCTAAGGCCGCAGAGCCTTAGCATAAGGCCGCAAGAGCATCCAGAGGACAAACTGCGGTTGGAATGAGGAAGTAAGAATGCAGAGACAAACAACTCCCAGATGCCGAAGAGGAACTTGCCGCCTGCAAGAAGGCCACGAGCACTGCGCGTGAGCTAGTGACGCACACCAATCATAATCGAGTTACTATGTGAGTTAAATTGATTATCACCAATGGGGAATCGCCGCGTATGTAGTGGGGAATATAAAAGTGAGCTATCTGAGGCTAATAAACGGCTTGTACGTGATCACATTGATCATCGTGTCGAGTCCGGTTCTTCCTCCGCAACACTTCCCAGTGCACACAAATGCTGAAGCTGACTTAGTTCTTGGAATAAAGTTGCCAGGTTTCACAGTTAACCGTGCCTGAGTCCAATTCACTCTCGTGCGCAAGGCAAGGATTTCCACGCCCGGCAAAATGGGGCTGCAGGCAGTCAAGGAGGGCACAAAGGGCAAGAGTCGCTCAGCAGGGCTGACACCATGGCTGGTCAGACACGAGCGTGCTCAGAGCCACCATGGCATGAATAAGACTGGCACATTGAGGCTAGCAGGAGGATGCAAAATAATGATGCGACATGCAGACAACTCTGGGGATGATGATTAGGACCTGGTTGAAGCCTTTGCTAAATGGAAAGATGAAAGAAAGCTGGCAGGAGTTACAGTGCCATGAGGAAGAGTCAGATGTCACCAGAAGTTAAGGGGGAATGGTGTGAGAGGTGGCCAGACTTCAGCAATATCTGAAGGAAGAGCTGTGGTCATTCTGAGGACAACATCACGAACAGGAACGACATTGCCTTGCTGGAATTAGACCAGCCTGTCCAGTGCGGCTACTACGTGCAGCTTGCATGTGTGCCTGACGCCTGGCTGAGAGTGTCGCAGCTAAGAAGCTGCTACATCAGTGGCTGGCGTTCTACGACTGCAAGAGGTGAGTTCCCAAAAGGGACTTGTTTGGCAGGCACAGAGTGACTTCTGCCAGCCCAAGCCCTTACCAAGAGAAACAAGTCCTTCAGCTTCACCTCAGGCAGGCCGGCGTTTCACTGCGCATTTGGCCAACAGAGAAAGTGATGGAGGAAGGTGGGGTCATCCCAGATCACAAAACAACTCTTCTCTAGAGCTGTAACTCAGCTTCTGGAATCTCCTGGCTCCTAGTCCTGGGTAATGTGCTTGATACGTGTGGGCTAGGCTCCTGCATCATGAAGCAAAAGGTTTTCTTTGTGTAGGGGTGGCGCGACCACAGGTATTTCCAACATATTGTACAACGTCTCTTCTCCAGGAGAAACCTAGACTGAGAGAAGAAATGTGGAAATATCACCAGAGGAAGAGACAGAAGGAGTGTGAGCTCGGGAAGGTGTGGATGCTGACAAGAAGCAGGTGCTCAAATGTTACTGCTTTGCACACACCCTGTGTGCTCACCTTCTCCCAGAATCCCACAGCTGTGTAGCAGGAGGGCTTTGGTAGGGCAGTGTCAGCCTCACCTCAGCTGGGGCCTGGAGCAGAGCCTGCCCATCCGACACCAGCATGGCTGCCTGGCAGCTGGGTGGGAAAATGGGAAATGGCAGCCCCCGGGGGAAGCAGGGTTGCCCGGGGAGCATCCCAATGCCATCCCTTCCCAGCAGCCCACGGCAGCACAGCGCACGCTGACCCCGGGTGTCCTTGCAGCAGAGCCCCAGCTGCCCCGCTGGAGCACAGAGACCACGAGGGGAGGAGGAGGGGAGACGCTTTAGGCAGCCTGCCCCCTCCCCAGACACCCCCGGGCATGGAAAGCCCCCCGCGCCCTGCCAAGCCGGCGAGTCGCCACTCGTGCCGCGGTGCAGAGGTGGCCACCTCCTGCGTGCTCTGGGCTGGCGCAACCTTGCCCTGAGCCGGGGGAAGGTTCCCTGTGCCTCAGTCCAGAGTCCTCACCTGCAAAGCCTCATTTTCAGGGCCAAAATCCTCATTTTTGGGGCCCCAACCTGTCTGTTCTTGCCCACAGCCGCGTATTTCCCTGTCCCACTTCACCGCTCTCCACAGCTTCCCCAGGAGGGGACGTGAGAGGGAGGTGCTGAGCTCTGCTGCTGGGGTCCAGGGACAGGACGCATGGGAACGGCTCAGAGCTGCATCAGGGCAGGTTCAGCTGGGCTCAAGGATCCGTTTCTGCACCGAGAGTGCGGCCGGGCGCTGGGACAGGCTGCCTGAGAGGCGGTCGGTGCCCCCGGCCTGTCCGTGCCCAGGAGCCCTTTGGGCAGTGCCCTCCATGCTCTGCTGTCAGGCCGGGCCAGCCCTGCAGGGTGGGCGGTTGGACGGGGCGATGGCTGCCGCTCCCTCCCCAGCGGAAGCTCCCTGCTCTGGCGTGCCCACAGGGTCACCGCGAGCACCCAGCCCACCCTGTGGAGTTCATCACCACATCGCCTGGGAGCAGGGCAGGCACCGGCGGAGGGGAGAGCGGCCCCTCAGGCAGCCAATAGCGGAGAGCAGCACCTCAGGGGAGGGTGGGCCCCACACCATGGCAGAGCGACAGCCCAGGTAGCCAATCAGAGGTCACATTTCAGATGAAGGGCAGGCACCCAGCAGGGCAGCCTGAACGCAAAGGGGGCCAATCAGAGGCAGCGTCACCTCAGGGGAGGGTGGGCACTGCATCTGGGCAGAGTGACAGCACTGTCAGCCAATGGCATGTTATCACTTCAGGTGAAGGGCGGGCACTGCAGCCCAGCAGCCTGACCACCCGGGGTCCAATCAGAGGCAGCAGAACCTCAGGGGAGGGTGGGCATTGCATCTGGGCAGAGTGACAGACCTGGCAGCCAATGGCAGGTCATTCCCTCAGGTGAAGGGCAGGCACTGTAACCCAGCAGCCTGACCACAAGGGGGGGCCAATCAGAGGCAGCAGCACCTCAGGGGAGGAGACTGACAGCCCTCCCGACCTCTGCCGGCCAAGACTACATGGGAAGGAGGCGGGCCCCGATTGCAGCCAGTCCCAGCTTCACCATGGCTCCTGTGGGGCCTGCCCCGAGGCCGCGCAGCCCCTGGACCAGGCCCAGGGCCCCTCCTCCCCCCTTCCACCGCTCCTCTCTGTCTCCTCTGCACCCCCCAGCTGTCCCCGTGTTCTGGAACCCCCCGTCTTCGTGATGCTGAGGCCGCCGGTGTGGCGGTGGGGTGGACAAGGCTGGGTGGGGGTGATGCTTGCCCTGGGGCCATCGGCTCCCCCACATCCCCTCCGCGCAGCCCCAGCGACCCCGCAGCAGCCTGCAGGGTCGTGAGGAGGGGCAGGACGTGGCTGCCGTCCAGTGTCTGCCCTGAGGTGGCGAGGACGGGGGGGATGTGGGGCTGGGGTCTCCCCCCCGAAGCAGGGGGGTCCCAGGGCTGATGCTCTCCCCCATCCCCACAGCTCCTGCACATCATCTCCTTCCTGACGCTGCCCGCCCTGCTGAGACGGGGCCAGACCTGCCATTGCCTCCACGAGGGCTGCGACAGCGAGGCCGCCTGCACCTCCTCTGCACCGCTCTCTGCCTGCCGCTGCCAGTGCCCGCCCCTGCAAGAGGGCCACCATCCTCAGCTGTGAGTCTGTCATTGCCAAGGGACGGGGTGGGGGTGGCGCTTGGTCTCCAGGACTCATCTTTAGTGTCCAAACTTTTATTGTAGGTTTTAATGCCTTCTTTTTAGGACCCAAAGCCTCCTTTTTAGGGTACAAATTCTCATTTCTAAGTTCCAAACCCACCTTTTAAGGTTCAAATGCTCATATTAAGGGCTCAAAGCAACATTTTGAAGGTGCAGAGCCTCCTTTTCAGAGTCCAAAGCATTGTTTATAGGGTCCAAAGTCTCCATTTATGTACCCAACCCTCATCTTTAGCTTCAAAAGTCTGTTTTTCAGGAGCCAAAGCCTCCATGTAGAATCAAAACTGCTCCTTTAGACTTAGAAGCCTTGTTTGTTTAATGTCCCAAGCTTCATTCTGACGGTCTAAAATCCCATTTCAACAGCACAAAGCCCTGATTTTCAAACCCAAAGCATCACTTCAGGGCTTAAAATCATCAGAATTTCAGGGTTCAATGCCTCAATGTAGTTTCCAAAGCCCCATTTTCAGGGCACAGTGCTCCATTCTTAAGCCCCAAGCCATCCTTTGGCGGGTCTAAACTCTACTTTGAAGGGTCCCAAGCCCTCTTTTACACCCGAAAGCCTTTACTGGAGTGCCCAGAGCCCTCTATTTGGGACGAAATCTCCATTTCTGGAGGCCATGGAGGAACCAAGTCGTTCCCCTCCTTTTCAGGGTCTAAAGCGTTCTTTGTAGCATCTAGCCCATCCTTTGGAGTGCCCAGAGCCCCATTTTCAGGGCTGAAGCCCTCATTTATGGGATCCAAACCTGTCTTTTATCACTCACAACCTTCTTTTAGGGCCCACAGTTCCATTTTGAGGGTCCTAACTCTCATTTTGGAGGCAGAAAGCCTCTTTTTAGGCTCCAGAGCTATATTTCTAGCATCCAAAGCATCATTTTGACTTTCCAAAATCTTAGCTTTGGTGGCAGAGCAGAGAGCAGCCTGGTCCCACTGAGCGCAAGGCTGCTCTCCCTCCTCGGCTGCCCTCAGCCCGCCGTTGCTCTGCACACCGCTGCCCACGCGATGACCCACAGAGGTCCCTTCCAACCCCTATCACACCGCCCTGGCAGTTTGCCTGTGGAGCGCTGGGGACAGCTGCCCAGGGGAACGGGGAGATGGCTCTGCCCCGTCCTGCTGCGAGAGCAGGGCTCAGCCCTGGTGCTGAGGGCACTGAGCGTCTGCCTTGCTGCTCTCCAGCTCCTCCGGCGTGCGTGGAGCCCTCCGTCACCAGGCATGGGAAGTGTGCGGCTCCAGCGTACGCACCTGTGGGTGTCCCAGGGCACACGTGGAGATCCCGCCTGGACCCGGGGAGTGACAGCTCTGCAGCCGCTCGTTCAGGCGAGGTGAGCACGCTTTGTTTTTGCCCTGCGTTAGTGGGGCATGAAGTACTCAGCCCAGCCCTTGAGCGAGCTGTGCATGCTTTCAGCCAGCTGGCACTTGTGCCGCTGCTCAGGAGAGCCCCTGCAGGTGAAATTGCCGCCTTGGCTTGAAAAACAGGCCAGCACTTCCCTGCTCTTGGGCTGTTGTCCTCTGCCCTAGGTGATTCCTGCCCTGGCAAGTCCAAGAGACGCCTCTGTGAATGCCCGCCTGTGCAGTGCGTGTCCTTCTGGCCTGGGGCCGTCAAAGCAGATCTCCCTGCAGCTAAGTGATGGCTGGGAAATGCGTACCCTTGCAGCCCCAGTGTCCTCCAGTGACAACCTGCTGGTCAGCTGAGTCCCCAGGGCTGGCTCAAAGCCTGCACAGTGGGACGCAACTGCTGCCTCACAAGACCTCTTTCTGTCCTACAAGAGGTCAACTGTGATAGCACCATCTGGAGGGCCCAAAGCCTTTTTTTAGGGTCCAAACCCTCCTTTGCAGGGTCAAACCCTCATTGATAAGTTGCAAGCTTCGCTTTTACAATTCACAGACTCCTTTTAAGGGACCAAAGCATTCTCTTGAAGGCCCAAAGTCTGATTTGGGTGCCAAAGGGCTCCTTTTTAGAGTCCAAAGCCTTATCTGTAGGGTCTAAAGTCTCCTTTCATGGCACCAAAGCCTCATTATCTGGATCCATAGCCTAATTTAGAGGATCCAGTCGGCAAGCTGGAGGGTCCAAAGCCTCATTTTAGCATCCAAACTGCTCATTTTGGGTACAAAGCCTCACTTGTTTAATGACCGAAGCCTCATTTGGAGGCTCCAAAGACCTGTTTTTAGCATACAGAGCCCTAGCTTTTGGCACCAAAACATCATGTGAGGGCAAAAGTCCTGATTTGAGGGTTCAGCATTTCATTTTCATTTCCAAAGCCTTATTTTCACATCCCAACGCCCCATGCTTCAGGCCCAAACTCTTTTTTGGAGAGTCCAAAGTCTCATTTCTAGGGCCAAACCCCTCTTACAGCTCTAGGCCTGCACTGGAGTGTTTCGTTTTATGGGGCAACAGAGGAACCAAGAGGTTCCCCTCCTTTGCAGGGCCCAAAGCGTCATTTGTAGACACTCTCCACACATTTTAGGTCCCAGAGCCTTATTCGCAGGGCGAAAATCCTCATTTTTTTGGGTCCAAAGCTGTCTTTTATTAGCCATAGTCTTTGTTAGGGCACACCGTTCCCTTGTTAGGGTTTAAACCCTCACTTTCAGAGCAGAAAGCATCTTTTTAGGATCCAAAGCTCTATTGGTAGTGACCTCCCCAGGGCCAGGACTCTGCGCTTCCCCTGGCTGCACTTGTTGGGGCTCTGCTGGGGCAGGGTGCGACCCTGCGCTGGTGCAGAGAGCAGCACCACGTCGTGACTCTGTGCAGGAGCAGGGTTTTGGGTGCCACCGTTGCAAGGCTGCGCCCAGCAGTGCAGGCTGGTCGGGGAGCAGCGCCCCGAGACGTGGGGGCAGAGGGTGCGGGAAGAGGGGGACAGGCGTGGGGTGCTGAGCGATGGGGCACGGGCTGGCCCTGGAGACCCCCGGGCTGGAGACATCTGCCCCGGGACCAGTGCAGAGCTGCAGGCCTGGAGCTGGGCAGCACTTGCCTTGGGGGAGAACAACAAAATAGTGCCTGGCATGCGCAGAAGGACCCCTCAGCGTTCACATCCCACCCCTCCCTGTAAAAGAAAAGCTAAAAAGGGTGAGGACAGCAAAGCCATCTTGCACTGTTGGTAACACTGAGACTTTTTCTGTCATTTGCATGCGTTTCTTGTATTTGGCTAATGGGATCTGGGAGCCCTTGAGGGCCAGCGTGTGCCGCAGCTGGTGGCCCAGTCCTGGTTCGGCCGTCTGGCGAGGGCCCCTCCAGGGTCCCTGGTGTGGTGCTGGCCTCTTGTTGGCTGGAAAGTCCTCGGAGCTGCTGGTGCTCCTCTTTGGGTGTGGCCGTGGCACCCCGGGGGCGTTCCCTGCCCCAGCTGGTAGTGGAGGGCCTGGGCACAGCCTCCCCAGGCTCCTCCTGGGACTCTTCTCGCTCCGTGGGGATGGCAGCGGGAGCAGCGGGGCAGCTGCCAGGTGCCCACCAACAGCGGCGCATGAAGTGCCGAGGAGCTCGTCCGTGCCGGATCTTGCAGGGCTGCCGGGGGAGGCAGAGACCCTCCTCAGGAGGCAGCGGGGCCGGGGGCATCTTTGTCAACATGGCCATGATGGTGTCTTCCACCATGGCTGCCTCCAACCCCCTGTTGTCAAAGATCTGCTCCAGCTTCTGCTGGACCCAGAGCTGCAGGATCTGCAGGAGCATTGGGTGGTTCTGGAAAAGGTTCATCCCGTTCGGGATACAATATAATACAGACAATAATAAACTGTATAGCGCAGTCCCATACCTACCATACCCACAATACACACAGTAGCTGCAAAACAATAAAAACTACACAATACGTACTGTACAGAGCAATGCATACTCTACATACAGTAATCTACATGCAACATATAATAAAACAAAATACCTTAGAAAACTAAACACTCTAGAATGACCAAGCGCCACCCCCACCCCGTCCCTTGGCAATGACAGAGCCAGCGTGGAGCGTGCTCCATCTGTGTTTCGCTGTGCTTTGTGCAGGACAGGATGGCAGTGCTTGGCTATACTTGGTTGATTTGGCTTGCACATCCCTGCTTGCCTGCCGCGGCTGTAAGCAGATTGGCTCTTCAGCCCCCAACCAGGTGCCTACTGCCTGTAGTAGTTCCGTTCTGCGGTGTCAGTTTCTTTGGCAAGGACCTGGTGGCAAGCGGCTGCGCAGAGCGGGGTGGCAGTGAACTTCCCAAAGAGGCTATGGTGCCACACTTGGTTTTCCCGGCTAGCTGTTAGCAGGCAGCAGTGGGAGGCAGGCGCTGCTGCCTGCCACGAGGTCTGCAGAGCCTCGTCCCGCAAGCAGAGCATTCAGCGGGGGTCTGCTGGGGGTGTCCGAGCCCAGCTTCTGCCTCCCCTCCTGCTCGGAACCCTCCATGTTGCCCGCCCCCCCCTAGAATCCACCGTGCCCAGCACCCGGAACCAGCCACTCTGTGACATCAGCCACGGGGCCAAGGGTTCCCTGGGCAACGGGACTGCTGCAGGCACTACGTCGGCTGCTGCACTGCTGGCCACCAGCTCTCGCTTCTTGCAGCTGCCACGTGCCGCTGGCAGCCATGAATTTTCTCCCCGTCCTGGTCCTGCTGGCCGTGTGCTGGCCGGCGTACGGCATGTGGGACAACTGTGGGTAAGTGGCCCGAGGCTCTGGGAGGGAGCTGGGGCAGCCCTTGTGGGCTTCACTGGCGGGTGCTCGCTTTTCCCCCTGGCCACACCAAAGCTTCCCAAACGCCATGTGGGAGCCTCAGTTCCTTGCCAGCAGCCAGGCCGCTGGCACAACTCGCCTACGGGGCTCAAGCACAAACAGGGGTAGATGGACGCATGCCCCACAGGGTTCCGTGGTCCTGCTGTCCATGCAGCGCCTGGTGGGGGGGAAGGGGGCTGACCTGCAGCCTCAACAGCAGCAAGCCACCGAGCAGGACATTCATCAGTTTCTGCTTACAGAGGGACCTGCGGGCACCGGCCCATGGATTCTTACTACGGCATGTCACGCGTCGTGGGTGGCACCGATGCTCAGCTAGGGGCCTGGCCCTGGATCGTCAGCATCCAGAAGCCCATCATAGGAGGCATAGCGCATGTCTGCGGAGGGTCGCTCATCAGCCCGCAGTGGGTGCTGACAGCAGCCCACTGCTTCATCACGCCCGGGTAAGGAGGACCAGGGAACAGCCCCACAGCACTAGCACGTGCCCGCTCCACAGCAGCACGTGCTAGCGCCATCCCGCTACCTTGCAGCACGCCCAGTGCCTGGGCACTGCCAAGCCCAGCTGAGAGACTGCTCGCGAGAGGGCTGGGCTCACGCCACGGCTTCCTAGCAGCCTCCCGCCCGACACTCCTTGTGCCCAAGGCGTGCTAGGGCAGTCGCACCCTCCGTAGCGCTGCCTTCCTCTCTGCCCTGTGCAGCAGAAGGCAGGCAACTGCTGGGCTGCTTGCAGCACGTGGCTGCGCTCCCTCTGACCCCTCTCTCCACCTGCCTTGCAGGCACATCACCATGTGGCACGTGGTGATCGGGGCCAGCCACTTGACTCAGCTGGGCCCTGAGACCCAAGTGCGCACTATTAAGCGGCTACTGGTTCACGAGCACTACAACAACATCACGCAGAGGAACGACATTGCCTTGCTGGAATTGGACCAGCCTGTCCTGTGCGGCTACTACGTGCAGCTTGCCTGTGTGCCCGACGCCTGGCTGAGAGTGTCGCAGCTGAGAAGCTGCTACGTCAGTGGCTGGGGTTCCACGACTGCAAGAGGTGAGTTCCCAAAAGGGAGTGGTGTCCTGAGCGCAGGCTGGGCACACTGGGGAGGCGGGGTGGGCTTCCTGACAGCAGAGGCGAAAGCCAGAGTCGGGCTGCGGGGTGCATGCCGATGGAGAGGTGGGCCTGGCCCATTACCCCAAGCAAGACAGAAGGGAGACAGCAGCGGCACAGTGCCTCTGGAGACGCAAAGCCCAGCCCTAGGGCAGGGCTTCAGCCAGACACCGGGGGGGTGGGGGGGAGGAGAGGAGAACTGGCAGCGAGCTGCTGGCTGTTAACTCCTTTCTGTGCTGACAGCTGGGGGACCAAGTTATGTCCTGCAGGAGGCCAAGGTCCGCCTCATCGATATCAAGCTCTGCAACAGCAGCCGCTGGTACGGAGGGGCCATCCACAGCCACAACTTGTGTGCTGGCTATCCGCAGGGCGGCATCGACACCTGCCAGGTAGGAGCGTGCTACAAGTCCACCCCCAACAGCACAGGCAGCCCTGTGGCAACCGCCCAAACCTGCCCCAGCGCGTGCTTTGCCTGGCAAGTCAGCCTGCCACTGCTGGGTCCCCTCCACTCTTGGGGTTCACCTCCCCTTGCCCAGATGCAGGTCCTTGCCCAGGGCCGCCCTTGTCCCAGAGGCCTGGCTCTCTGCCCACAAAGCCCATCTAGTGCTCTGGGCAGCCCACAGCTCCAGAGCCCAGTCCTGCAACATCCCCCTTCCACACATCCAGGATCATTGTGCAAAGAGGACAGAGAGAGAGCCCTGCCTGACCGGCCCACCACCCCCTGCCAGACAAGCTTCTGTAGGCTCCAGCACCTGAGCAGAGCCTTTGTGTGCAGTCAGGACAGCTCTGGCAGCTGCTGCGGGAGAGAAGGAGCCAGCCAGAGTGCTGACCGGGGCCACCCAACGCCACCTTAACCCTCTCTCCTCCGCTGCAGGGTGACAGCGGTGGTCCTCTGGTCTGCAAAGATAACACCAACGACTACTTCTGGCTTGTTGGAGTGACCAGCTGGGGGAGAGGCTGTGCCAGACCAAACCAGCCTGGAGTCTACACCTCCACGCAGCACTTCTACGACTGGATCCTGCTACAGATGGGACTGCGCTCAGCAAGAAGAGATAGTCCAACAGCACAGCCATGGAGTCATTTTCTCTCCACCTCAAGCCCCTCTCAGAGGCCAAGGCCAACACCAGCACCAACACAGTCGGGCAGCATTAGCTCCTGTCCATTTCCACGCCAGAAGCTGGTGGAATTCTTTACTCTTCTGAAGGAGCTCCTGCAGTTCCTCAGGGGAAAAAAGGCTTGAGGAGCAGGATCAACAGGAACCAGCGCAGGCTGCACTGGACCATGATCATTTCCTTCTGGGGCAATGCCTGCTGCTCCAAAGGCAGCCTCAGCATCAAAGGCCTGCTCTGTGCTGCCCGCTCTCCTCCCTGTGGAGGATGAAGCATTAAAGGACTGGGGACATGTGAGCAATCCAGCATTTCTCCAGAAGGCCATGAAGCCTTAGCCTAAGGCCGCAGAGCCTTAGCATAAGGCCGCAAGAGCATCCAGAGGACAAACTGCGGTTGGAATGAGGAAGTAAGAATGCAGAGACAAACAACTCCCAGATGCCGAAGAGGAACTTGCCGCCTGCAAGAAGGCCACGAGCACTGCGCGTGAGCTAGTGACGCACACCAATCATAATCGAGTTACTATGTGAGTTAAATTGATTATCACCAATGGGGAATCGCCGCGTATGTAGTGGGGAATATAAAAGTGAGCTATCTGAGGCTAATAAACGGCTTGTACGTGATCACATTGATCATCGTGTCGAGTCCGGTTCTTCCTCCGCAACACTTCCCAGTGCACACAAATGCTGAAGCTGACTTAGTTCTTGGAATAAAGTTGCCAGGTTTCACAGTTAACCGTGCCTGAGTCCAATTCACTCTCGTGCGCAAGGCAAGGATTTCCACGCCCGGCAAAATGGGGCTGCAGGCAGTCAAGGAGGGCACAAAGGGCAAGAGTCGCTCAGCAGGGCTGACACCATGGCTGGTCAGACACGAGCGTGCTCAGAGCCACCATGGCATGAATAAGACTGGCACATTGAGGCTAGCAGGAGGATGCAAAATAATGATGCGACATGCAGACAACTCTGGGGATGATGATTAGGACCTGGTTGAAGCCTTTGCTAAATGGAAAGATGAAAGAAAGCTGGCAGGAGTTACAGTGCCATGAGGAAGAGTCAGATGTCACCAGAAGTTAAGGGGGAATGGTGTGAGAGGTGGCCAGACTTCAGCAATATCTGAAGGAAGAGCTGTGGTCATTCTGAGGACAACATCACGAACAGGAACGACATTGCCTTGCTGGAATTAGACCAGCCTGTCCAGTGCGGCTACTACGTGCAGCTTGCATGTGTGCCTGACGCCTGGCTGAGAGTGTCGCAGCTAAGAAGCTGCTACATCAGTGGCTGGCGTTCTACGACTGCAAGAGGTGAGTTCCCAAAAGGGACTTGTTTGGCAGGCACAGAGTGACTTCTGCCAGCCCAAGCCCTTACCAAGAGAAACAAGTCCTTCAGCTTCACCTCAGGCAGGCCGGCGTTTCACTGCGCATTTGGCCAACAGAGAAAGTGATGGAGGAAGGTGGGGTCATCCCAGATCACAAAACAACTCTTCTCTAGAGCTGTAACTCAGCTTCTGGAATCTCCTGGCTCCTAGTCCTGGGTAATGTGCTTGATACGTGTGGGCTAGGCTCCTGCATCATGAAGCAAAAGGTTTTCTTTGTGTAGGGGTGGCGCGACCACAGGTATTTCCAACATATTGTACAACGTCTCTTCTCCAGGAGAAACCTAGACTGAGAGAAGAAATGTGGAAATATCACCAGAGGAAGAGACAGAAGGAGTGTGAGCTCGGGAAGGTGTGGATGCTGACAAGAAGCAGGTGCTCAAATGTTACTGCTTTGCACACACCCTGTGTGCTCACCTTCTCCCAGAATCCCACAGCTGTGTAGCAGGAGGGCTTTGGTAGGGCAGTGTCAGCCTCACCTCAGCTGGGGCCTGGAGCAGAGCCTGCCCATCCGACACCAGCATGGCTGCCTGGCAGCTGGGTGGGAAAATGGGAAATGGCAGCCCCCGGGGGAAGCAGGGTTGCCCGGGGAGCATCCCAATGCCATCCCTTCCCAGCAGCCCACGGCAGCACAGCGCACGCTGACCCCGGGTGTCCTTGCAGCAGAGCCCCAGCTGCCCCGCTGGAGCACAGAGACCACGAGGGGAGGAGGAGGGGAGACGCTTTAGGCAGCCTGCCCCCTCCCCAGACACCCCCGGGCATGGAAAGCCCCCCGCGCCCTGCCAAGCCGGCGAGTCGCCACTCGTGCCGCGGTGCAGAGGTGGCCACCTCCTGCGTGCTCTGGGCTGGCGCAACCTTGCCCTGAGCCGGGGGAAGGTTCCCTGTGCCTCAGTCCAGAGTCCTCACCTGCAAAGCCTCATTTTCAGGGCCAAAATCCTCATTTTTGGGGCCCCAACCTGTCTGTTCTTGCCCACAGCCGCGTATTTCCCTGTCCCACTTCACCGCTCTCCACAGCTTCCCCAGGAGGGGACGTGAGAGGGAGGTGCTGAGCTCTGCTGCTGGGGTCCAGGGACAGGACGCATGGGAACGGCTCAGAGCTGCATCAGGGCAGGTTCAGCTGGGCTCAAGGATCCGTTTCTGCACCGAGAGTGCGGCCGGGCGCTGGGACAGGCTGCCTGAGAGGCGGTCGGTGCCCCCGGCCTGTCCGTGCCCAGGAGCCCTTTGGGCAGTGCCCTCCATGCTCTGCTGTCAGGCCGGGCCAGCCCTGCAGGGTGGGCGGTTGGACGGGGCGATGGCTGCCGCTCCCTCCCCAGCGGAAGCTCCCTGCTCTGGCGTGCCCACAGGGTCACCGCGAGCACCCAGCCCACCCTGTGGAGTTCATCACCACATCGCCTGGGAGCAGGGCAGGCACCGGCGGAGGGGAGAGCGGCCCCTCAGGCAGCCAATAGCGGAGAGCAGCACCTCAGGGGAGGGTGGGCCCCACACCATGGCAGAGCGACAGCCCAGGTAGCCAATCAGAGGTCACATTTCAGATGAAGGGCAGGCACCCAGCGGGGCAGCCTGAACGCAAAGGGGGCCAATCAGAGGCAGCGTCACCTCAGGGGAGGGTGGGCACTGCATCTGGGCAGAGTGACAGCACTGTCAGCCAATGGCATGTTATCACTTCAGGTGAAGGGCGGGCACTGCAGCCCAGCAGCCTGACCACCCGGGGTCCAATCAGAGGCAGCAGAACCTCAGGGGAGGGTGGGCATTGCATCTGGGCAGAGTGACAGACCTGGCAGCCAATGGCAGGTCATTCCCTCAGGTGAAGGGCAGGCACTGTAACCCAGCAGCCTGACCACAAGGGGGGGCCAATCAGAGGCAGCAGCACCTCAGGGGAGGAGACTGACAGCCCTCCCGACCTCTGCCGGCCAAGACTACATGGGAAGGAGGCGGGCCCCGATTGCAGCCAGTCCCAGCTTCACCATGGCTCCTGTGGGGCCTGCCCCGAGGCCGCGCAGCCCCTGGACCAGGCCCAGGGCCCCTCCTCCCCCCTTCCACCGCTCCTCTCTGTCTCCTCTGCACCCCCCAGCTGTCCCCGTGTTCTGGAACCCCCCGTCTTCGTGATGCTGAGGCCGCCGGTGTGGCGGTGGGGTGGACAAGGCTGGGTGGGGGTGATGCTTGCCCTGGGGCCATCGGCTCCCCCACATCCCCTCCGCGCAGCCCCAGCGACCCCGCAGCAGCCTGCAGGGTCGTGAGGAGGGGCAGGACGTGGCTGCCGTCCAGTGTCTGCCCTGAGGTGGCGAGGACGGGGGGGATGTGGGGCTGGGGTCTCCCCCCCGAAGCAGGGGGGTCCCAGGGCTGATGCTCTCCCCCATCCCCACAGCTCCTGCACATCATCTCCTTCCTGACGCTGCCCGCCCTGCTGAGACGGGGCCAGACCTGCCATTGCCTCCACGAGGGCTGCGACAGCGAGGCCGCCTGCACCTCCTCTGCACCGCTCTCTGCCTGCCGCTGCCAGTGCCCGCCCCTGCAAGAGGGCCACCATCCTCAGCTGTGAGTCTGTCATTGCCAAGGGACGGGGTGGGGGTGGCGCTTGGTCTCCAGGACTCATCTTTAGTGTCCAAACTTTTATTGTAGGTTTTAATGCCTTCTTTTTAGGACCCAAAGCCTCCTTTTTAGGGTACAAATTCTCATTTCTAAGTTCCAAACCCACCTTTTAAGGTTCAAATGCTCATATTAAGGGCTCAAAGCAACATTTTGAAGGTGCAGAGCCTCCTTTTCAGAGTCCAAAGCATTGTTTATAGGGTCCAAAGTCTCCATTTATGTACCCAACCCTCATCTTTAGCTTCAAAAGTCTGTTTTTCAGGAGCCAAAGCCTCCATGTAGAATCAAAACTGCTCCTTTAGACTTAGAAGCCTTGTTTGTTTAATGTCCCAAGCTTCATTCTGACGGTCTAAAATCCCATTTCAACAGCACAAAGCCCTGATTTTCAAACCCAAAGCATCACTTCAGGGCTTAAAATCATCAGAATTTCAGGGTTCAATGCCTCAATGTAGTTTCCAAAGCCCCATTTTCAGGGCCCAGTGCTCCATTCTTAAGCCCCAAGCCATCCTTTGGCGGGTCTAAACTCTACTTTGAAGGGTCCCAAGCCCTCTTTTACACCCGAAAGCCTTTACTGGAGTGCCCAGAGCCCTCTATTTGGGACGAAATCTCCATTTCTGGAGGCCATGGAGGAACCAAGTCGTTCCCCTCCTTTTCAGGGTCTAAAGCGTTCTTTGTACCATCTAGCCCATCCTTTGGAGTGCCCAGAGCCCCATTTTCAGGGCTGAAGCCCTCATTTATGGGATCCAAACCTGTCTTTTATCACTCACAACCTTCTTTTAGGGCCCACAGTTCCATTTTGAGGGTCCTAACTCTCATTTTGGAGGCAGAAAGCCTCTTTTTAGGCTCCAGAGCTATATTTCTAGCATCCAAAGCATCATTTTGACTTTCCAAAATCTTAGCTTTGGTGGCAGAGCAGAGAGCAGCCTGGTCCCACTGAGCGCAAGGCTGCTCTCCCTCCTCGGCTGCCCTCAGCCCGCCGTTGCTCTGCACACCGCTGCCCACGCGATGACCCACAGAGGTCCCTTCCAACCCCTATCACACCGCCCTGGCAGTTTGCCTGTGGAGCGCTGGGGACAGCTGCCCAGGGGAACGGGGAGATGGCTCTGCCCCGTCCTGCTGCGAGAGCAGGGCTCAGCCCTGGTGCTGAGGGCACTGAGCGTCTGCCTTGCTGCTCTCCAGCTCCTCCGGCGTGCGTGGAGCCCTCCGTCACCAGGCATGGGAAGTGTGCGGCTCCAGCGTACGCACCTGTGGGTGTCCCAGGGCACACGTGGAGATCCCGCCTGGACCCGGGGAGTGACAGCTCTGCAGCCGCTCGTTCAGGCGAGGTGAGCACGCTTTGTTTTTGCCCTGCGTTAGTGGGGCATGAAGTACTCAGCCCAGCCCTTGAGCGAGCTGTGCATGCTTTCAGCCAGCTGGCACTTGTGCCGCTGCTCAGGAGAGCCCCTGCAGGTGAAATTGCCGCCTTGGCTTGAAAAACAGGCCAGCACTTCCCTGCTCTTGGGCTGTTGTCCTCTGCCCTAGGTGATTCCTGCCCTGGCAAGTCCAAGAGACGCCTCTGTGAATGCCCGCCTGTGCAGTGCGTGTCCTTCTGGCCTGGGGCCGTCAAAGCAGATCTCCCTGCAGCTAAGTGATGGCTGGGAAATGCGTACCCTTGCAGCCCCAGTGTCCTCCAGTGACAACCTGCTGGTCAGCTGAGTCCCCAGGGCTGGCTCAAAGCCTGCACAGTGGGACGCAACTGCTGCCTCACAAGACCTCTTTCTGTCCTACAAGAGGTCAACTGTGATAGCACCATCTGGAGGGCCCAAAGCCTTTTTTTAGGGTCCAAACCCTCCTTTGCAGGGTCAAACCCTCATTGATAAGTTGCAAGCTTCGCTTTTACAATTCACAGACTCCTTTTAAGGGACCAAAGCATTCTCTTGAAGGCCCAAAGTCTGATTTGGGTGTCAAAGGGCTCCTTTTTAGAGTCCAAAGCCTTATCTGTAGGGTCTAAAGTCTCCTTTCATGGCACCAAAGCCTCATTATCTGGATCCATAGCCTAATTTAGAGGATCCAGTCGGCAAGCTGGAGGGTCCAAAGCCTCATTTTAGCATCCAAACTGCTCATTTTGGGTACAAAGCCTCACTTGTTTAATGACCGAAGCCTCATTTGGAGGCTCCAAAGACCTGTTTTTAGCATACAGAGCCCTAGCTTTTGGCACCAAAACATCATGTGAGGGCAAAAGTCCTGATTTGAGGGTTCAGCATTTCATTTTCATTTCCAAAGCCTTATTTTCACATCCCAACGCCCCATGCTTCAGGCCCAAACTCTTTTTTGGAGAGTCCAAAGTCTCATTTCTAGGGCCAAACCCCTCTTACAGCTCTAGGCCTGCACTGGAGTGTTTCGTTTTATGGGGCAACAGAGGAACCAAGAGGTTCCCCTCCTTTGCAGGGCCCAAAGCGTCATTTGTAGACACTCTCCACACATTTTAGGTCCCAGAGCCTTATTCGCAGGGCGAAAATCCTCATTTTTTTGGGTCCAAAGCTGTCTTTTATTAGCCATAGTCTTTGTTAGGGCACACCGTTCCCTTGTTAGGGTTTAAACCCTCACTTTCAGAGCAGAAAGCATCTTTTTAGGATCCAAAGCTCTATTGGTAGTGACCTCCCCAGGGCCAGGACTCTGCGCTTCCCCTGGCTGCACTTGTTGGGGCTCTGCTGGGGCAGGGTGCGACCCTGCGCTGGTGCAGAGAGCAGCACCACGTCGTGACTCTGTGCAGGAGCAGGGTTTTGGGTGCCACCGTTGCAAGGCTGCGCCCAGCAGTGCAGGCTGGTCGGGGAGCAGCGCCCCGAGACGTGGGGGCAGAGGGTGCGGGAAGAGGGGGACAGGCGTGGGGTGCTGAGCGATGGGGCACGGGCTGGCCCTGGAGACCCCCGGGCTGGAGACATCTGCCCCGGGACCAGTGCAGAGCTGCAGGCCTGGAGCTGGGCAGCACTTGCCTTGGGGGAGAACAACAAAATAGTGCCTGGCATGCGCAGAAGGACCCCTCAGCGTTCACATCCCACCCCTCCCTGTAAAAGAAAAGCTAAAAAGGGTGAGGACAGCAAAGCCATCTTGCACTGTTGGTAACACTGAGACTTTTTCTGTCATTTGCATGCGTTTCTTGTATTTGGCTAATGGGATCTGGGAGCCCTTGAGGGCCAGCGTGTGCCGCAGCTGGTGGCCCAGTCCTGGTTCGGCCGTCTGGCGAGGGCCCCTCCAGGGTCCCTGGTGTGGTGCTGGCCTCTTGTTGGCTGGAAAGTCCTTGGAGCTGCTGGTGCTCCTCTTTGGGTGTGGCCGTGGCACCCCGGGGGCGTTCCCTGCCCCAGCTGGTAGTGGAGGGCCTGGGCACAGCCTCCCCAGGCTCCTCCTGGGACTCTTCTCGCTCCGTGGGGATGGCAGCGGGAGCAGCGGGGCAGCTGCCAGGTGCCCACCAACAGCGGCGCATGAAGTGCCGAGGAGCTCGTCCGTGCCGGATCTTGCAGGGCTGCCGGGGGAGGCAGAGACCCTCCTCAGGAGGCAGCGGGGCCGGGGGCATCTTTGTCAACATGGCCATGATGGTGTCTTCCACCATGGCTGCCTCCAACCCCCTGTTGTCAAAGATCTGCTCCAGCTTCTGCTGGACCCAGAGCTGCAGGATCTGCAGGAGCATTGGGTGGTTCTGGAAAAGGTTCATCCCGTTCGGGATACAATATAATACAGACAATAATAAACTGTATAGCGCAGTCCCATACCTACCATACCCACAATACACACAGTAGCTGCAAAACAATAAAAACTACACAATACGTACTGTACAGAGCAATGCATACTCTACATACAGTAATCTACATGCAACATATAATAAAACAAAATACCTTAGAAAACTAAACACTCTAGAATGACCAAGCGCCACCCCCACCCCGTCCCTTGGCAATGACAGAGCCAGCGTGGAGCGTGCTCCATCTGTGTTTCGCTGTGCTTTGTGCAGGACAGGATGGCAGTGCTTGGCTATACTTGGTTGATTTGGCTTGCACATCCCTGCTTGCCTGCCGCGGCTGTAAGCAGATTGGCTCTTCAGCCCCCAACCAGGTGCCTACTGCCTGTAGTAGTTCCGTTCTGCGGTGTCAGTTTCTTTGGGAAGGACCTGGTGGCAAGCGGCTGCGCAGAGCGGGGTGGCAGTGAACTTCCCAAAGAGGCTATGGTGCCACACTTGGTTTTCCCGGCTAGCTGTTAGCAGGCAGCAGTGGGAGGCAGGCGCTGCTGCCTGCCACGAGGTCTGCAGAGCCTCGTCCCGCAAGCAGAGCATTCAGCGGGGGTCTGCTGGGGGTGTCCGAGCCCAGCTTCTGCCTCCCCTCCTGCTCGGAACCCTCCATGTTGCCCGCCCCCCCCTAGAATCCACCGTGCCCAGCACCCGGAACCAGCCACTCTGTGACATCAGCCACGGGGCCAAGGGTTCCCTGGGCAACAGGACTGCTGCAGGCACTACGTCGGCTGCTGCACTGCTGGCCACCAGCTCTCGCTTCTTGCAGCTGCCACGTGCCGCTGGCAGCCATGAATTTTCTCCCCGTCCTGGTCCTGCTGGCCGTGTGCTGGCCGGCGTACGGCATGTGGGACAACTGTGGGTAAGTGGCCCGAGGCTCTGGGAGGGAGCTGGGGCAGCCCTTGTGGGCTTCACTGGCGGGTGCTCGCTTTTCCCCCTGGCCACACCAAAGCTTCCCAAACGCCATGTGGGAGCCTCAGTTCCTTGCCAGCAGCCAGGCCGCTGGCACAACTCGCCTACGGGGCTCAAGCACAAACAGGGGTAGATGGACGCATGCCCCACAGGGTTCCGTGGTCCTGCTGTCCATGCAGCGCCTGGTGGGGGGGAAGGGGGCTGACCTGCAGCCTCAACAGCAGCAAGCCACCGAGCAGGACATTCATCAGTTTCTGCTTACAGAGGGACCTGCGGGCACCGGCCCATGGATTCTTACTACGGCATGTCACGCGTCGTGGGTGGCACCGATGCTCAGCTAGGGGCCTGGCCCTGGATCGTCAGCATCCAGAAGCCCATCATAGGAGGCATAGCGCATGTCTGCGGAGGGTCGCTCATCAGCCCGCAGTGGGTGCTGACAGCAGCCCACTGCTTCATCACGCCCGGGTAAGGAGGACCAGGGAACAGCCCCACAGCACTAGCACGTGCCCGCTCCACAGCAGCACGTGCTAGCGCCATCCCGCTACCTTGCAGCACGCCCAGTGCCTGGGCACTGCCAAGCCCAGCTGAGAGACTGCTCGCGAGAGGGCTGGGCTCACGCCACGGCTTCCTAGCAGCCTCCCGCCCGACACTCCTTGTGCCCAAGGCGTGCTAGGGCAGTCGCACCCTCCGTAGCGCTGCCTTCCTCTCTGCCCTGTGCAGCAGAAGGCAGGCAACTGCTGGGCTGCTTGCAGCACGTGGCTGCGCTCCCTCTGACCCCTCTCTCCACCTGCCTTGCAGGCACATCACCATGTGGCACGTGGTGATCGGGGCCAGCCACTTGACTCAGCTGGGCCCTGAGACCCAAGTGCGCACTATTAAGCGGCTACTGGTTCACGAGCACTACAACAACATCACGCAGAGGAACGACATTGCCTTGCTGGAATTGGACCAGCCTGTCCTGTGCGGCTACTACGTGCAGCTTGCCTGTGTGCCCGACGCCTGGCTGAGAGTGTCGCAGCTGAGAAGCTGCTACGTCAGTGGCTGGGGTTCCACGACTGCAAGAGGTGAGTTCCCAAAAGGGAGTGGTGTCCTGAGCGCAGGCTGGGCACACTGGGGAGGCGGGGTGGGCTTCCTGACAGCAGAGGCGAAAGCCAGAGTCGGGCTGCGGGGTGCATGCCGATGGAGAGGTGGGCCTGGCCCATTACCCCAAGCAAGACAGAAGGGAGACAGCAGCGGCACAGTGCCTCTGGAGACGCAAAGCCCAGCCCTAGGGCAGGGCTTCAGCCAGACACCGGGGGGGTGGGGGGGAGGAGAGGAGAACTGGCAGCGAGCTGCTGGCTGTTAACTCCTTTCTGTGCTGACAGCTGGGGGACCAAGTTATGTCCTGCAGGAGGCCAAGGTCCGCCTCATCGATATCAAGCTCTGCAACAGCAGCCGCTGGTACGGAGGGGCCATCCACAGCCACAACTTGTGTGCTGGCTATCCGCAGGGCGGCATCGACACCTGCCAGGTAGGAGCGTGCTACAAGTCCACCCCCAACAGCACAGGCAGCCCTGTGGCAACCGCCCAAACCTGCCCCAGCGCGTGCTTTGCCTGGCAAGTCAGCCTGCCACTGCTGGGTCCCCTCCACTCTTGGGGTTCACCTCCCCTTGCCCAGATGCAGGTCCTTGCCCAGGGCCGCCCTTGTCCCAGAGGCCTGGCTCTCTGCCCACAAAGCCCATCTAGTGCTCTGGGCAGCCCACAGCTCCAGAGCCCAGTCCTGCAACATCCCCCTTCCACACATCCAGGATCATTGTGCAAAGAGGACAGAGAGAGAGCCCTGCCTGACCGGCCCACCACCCCCTGCCAGACAAGCTTCTGTAGGCTCCAGCACCTGAGCAGAGCCTTTGTGTGCAGTCAGGACAGCTCTGGCAGCTGCTGCGGGAGAGAAGGAGCCAGCTAGAGTGCTGACCGGGGCCACCCAACGCCACCTTAACCCTCTCTCCTCCGCTGCAGGGTGACAGCGGTGGTCCTCTGGTCTGCAAAGATAACACCAACGACTACTTCTGGCTTGTTGGAGTGACCAGCTGGGGGAGAGGCTGTGCCAGACCAAACCAGCCTGGAGTCTACACCTCCACGCAGCACTTCTACGACTGGATCCTGCTACAGATGGGACTGCGCTCAGCAAGAAGAGATAGTCCAACAGCACAGCCATGGAGTCATTTTCTCTCCACCTCAAGCCCCTCTCAGAGGCCAAGGCCAACACCAGCACCAACACAGTCGGGCAGCATTAGCTCCTGTCCATTTCCACGCCAGAAGCTGGTGGAATTCTTTACTCTTCTGAAGGAGCTCCTGCAGTTCCTCAGGGGAAAAAAGGCTTGAGGAGCAGGATCAACAGGAACCAGCGCAGGCTGCACTGGACCATGATCATTTCCTTCTGGGGCAATGCCTGCTGCTCCAAAGGCAGCCTCAGCATCAAAGGCCTGCTCTGTGCTGCCCGCTCTCCTCCCTGTGGAGGATGAAGCATTAAAGGACTGGGGACATGTGAGCAATCCAGCATTTCTCCAGAAGGCCATGAAGCCTTAGCCTAAGGCCGCAGAGCCTTAGCATAAGGCCGCAAGAGCATCCAGAGGACAAACTGCGGTTGGAATGAGGAAGTAAGAATGCAGAGACAAACAACTCCCAGATGCCGAAGAGGAACTTGCCGCCTGCAAGAAGGCCACGAGCACTGCGCGTGAGCTAGTGACGCACACCAATCATAATCGAGTTACTATGTGAGTTAAATTGATTATCACCAATGGGGAATCGCCGCGTATGTAGTGGGGAATATAAAAGTGAGCTATCTGAGGCTAATAAACGGCTTGTACGTGATCACATTGATCATCGTGTCGAGTCCGGTTCTTCCTCCGCAACACTTCCCAGTGCACACAAATGCTGAAGCTGACTTAGTTCTTGGAATAAAGTTGCCAGGTTTCACAGTTAACCGTGCCTGAGTCCAATTCACTCTCGTGCGCAAGGCAAGGATTTCCACGCCCGGCAAAATGGGGCTGCAGGCAGTCAAGGAGGGCACAAAGGGCAAGAGTCGCTCAGCAGGGCTGACACCATGGCTGGTCAGACACGAGCGTGCTCAGAGCCACCATGGCATGAATAAGACTGGCACATTGAGGCTAGCAGGAGGATGCAAAATAATGATGCGACATGCAGACAACTCTGGGGATGATGATTAGGACCTGGTTGAAGCCTTTGCTAAATGGAAAGATGAAAGAAAGCTGGCAGGAGTTACAGTGCCATGAGGAAGAGTCAGATGTCACCAGAAGTTAAGGGGGAATGGTGTGAGAGGTGGCCAGACTTCAGCAATATCTGAAGGAAGAGCTGTGGTCATTCTGAGGACAACATCACGAACAGGAACGACATTGCCTTGCTGGAATTAGACCAGCCTGTCCAGTGCGGCTACTACGTGCAGCTTGCATGTGTGCCTGACGCCTGGCTGAGAGTGTCGCAGCTAAGAAGCTGCTACATCAGTGGCTGGCGTTCTACGACTGCAAGAGGTGAGTTCCCAAAAGGGACTTGTTTGGCAGGCACAGAGTGACTTCTGCCAGCCCAAGCCCTTACCAAGAGAAACAAGTCCTTCAGCTTCACCTCAGGCAGGCCGGCGTTTCACTGCGCATTTGGCCAACAGAGAAAGTGATGGAGGAAGGTGGGGTCATCCCAGATCACAAAACAACTCTTCTCTAGAGCTGTAACTCAGCTTCTGGAATCTCCTGGCTCCTAGTCCTGGGTAATGTGCTTGATACGTGTGGGCTAGGCTCCTGCATCATGAAGCAAAAGGTTTTCTTTGTGTAGGGGTGGCGCGACCACAGGTATTTCCAACATATTGTACAACGTCTCTTCTCCAGGAGAAACCTAGACTGAGAGAAGAAATGTGGAAATATCACCAGAGGAAGAGACAGAAGGAGTGTGAGCTCGGGAAGGTGTGGATGCTGACAAGAAGCAGGTGCTCAAATGTTACTGCTTTGCACACACCCTGTGTGCTCACCTTCTCCCAGAATCCCACAGCTGTGTAGCAGGAGGGCTTTGGTAGGGCAGTGTCAGCCTCACCTCAGCTGGGGCCTGGAGCAGAGCCTGCCCATCCGACACCAGCATGGCTGCCTGGCAGCTGGGTGGGAAAATGGGAAATGGCAGCCCCCGGGGGAAGCAGGGTTGCCCGGGGAGCATCCCAATGCCATCCCTTCCCAGCAGCCCACGGCAGCACAGCGCACGCTGACCCCGGGTGTCCTTGCAGCAGAGCCCCAGCTGCCCCGCTGGAGCACAGAGACCACGAGGGGAGGAGGAGGGGAGACGCTTTAGGCAGCCTGCCCCCTCCCCAGACACCCCCGGGCATGGAAAGCCCCCCGCGCCCTGCCAAGCCGGCGAGTCGCCACTCGTGCCGCGGTGCAGAGGTGGCCACCTCCTGCGTGCTCTGGGCTGGCGCAACCTTGCCCTGAGCCGGGGGAAGGTTCCCTGTGCCTCAGTCCAGAGTCCTCACCTGCAAAGCCTCATTTTCAGGGCCAAAATCCTCATTTTTGGGGCCCCAACCTGTCTGTTCTTGCCCACAGCCGCGTATTTCCCTGTCCCACTTCACCGCTCTCCACAGCTTCCCCAGGAGGGGACGTGAGAGGGAGGTGCTGAGCTCTGCTGCTGGGGTCCAGGGACAGGACGCATGGGAACGGCTCAGAGCTGCATCAGGGCAGGTTCAGCTGGGCTCAAGGATCCGTTTCTGCACCGAGAGTGCGGCCGGGCGCTGGGACAGGCTGCCTGAGAGGCGGTCGGTGCCCCCGGCCTGTCCGTGCCCAGGAGCCCTTTGGGCAGTGCCCTCCATGCTCTGCTGTCAGGCCGGGCCAGCCCTGCAGGGTGGGCGGTTGGACGGGGCGATGGCTGCCGCTCCCTCCCCAGCGGAAGCTCCCTGCTCTGGCGTGCCCACAGGGTCACCGCGAGCACCCAGCCCACCCTGTGGAGTTCATCACCACATCGCCTGGGAGCAGGGCAGGCACCGGCGGAGGGGAGAGCGGCCCCTCAGGCAGCCAATAGCGGAGAGCAGCACCTCAGGGGAGGGTGGGCCCCACACCATGGCAGAGCGACAGCCCAGGTAGCCAATCAGAGGTCACATTTCAGATGAAGGGCAGGCACCCAGCGGGGCAGCCTGAACGCAAAGGGGGCCAATCAGAGGCAGCGTCACCTCAGGGGAGGGTGGGCACTGCATCTGGGCAGAGTGACAGCACTGTCAGCCAATGGCATGTTATCACTTCAGGTGAAGGGCGGGCACTGCAGCCCAGCAGCCTGACCACCCGGGGTCCAATCAGAGGCAGCAGAACCTCAGGGGAGGGTGGGCATTGCATCTGGGCAGAGTGACAGACCTGGCAGCCAATGGCAGGTCATTCCCTCAGGTGAAGGGCAGGCACTGTAACCCAGCAGCCTGACCACAAGGGGGGGCCAATCAGAGGCAGCAGCACCTCAGGGGAGGAGACTGACAGCCCTCCCGACCTCTGCCGGCCAAGACTACATGGGAAGGAGGCGGGCCCCGATTGCAGCCAGTCCCAGCTTCACCATGGCTCCTGTGGGGCCTGCCCCGAGGCCGAGCAAGCCCCTGGACCAGGCCCAGGGCCCCTCCTCCCCCCTTCCACCGCTCCTCTCTGTCTCCTCTGCACCCCCCAGCTGTCCCCGTGTTCTGGAACCCCCCGTCTTCGTGATGCTGAGGCCGCCGGTGTGGCGGTGGGGTGGACAAGGCTGGGTGGGGGTGATGCTTGCCCTGGGGCCATCGGCTCCCCCACATCCCCTCCGCGCAGCCCCAGCGACCCCGCAGCAGCCTGCAGGGTCGTGAGGAGGGGCAGGACGTGGCTGCCGTCCAGTGTCTGCCCTGAGGTGGCGAGGACGGGGGGGATGTGGGGCTGGGGTCTCCCCCCCGAAGCAGGGGGGTCCCAGGGCTGATGCTCTCCCCCATCCCCACAGCTCCTGCACATCATCTCCTTCCTGACGCTGCCCGCCCTGCTGAGACGGGGCCAGACCTGCCATTGCCTCCACGAGGGCTGCGACAGCGAGGCCGCCTGCACCTCCTCTGCACCGCTCTCTGCCTGCCGCTGCCAGTGCCCGCCCCTGCAAGAGGGCCACCATCCTCAGCTGTGAGTCTGTCATTGCCAAGGGACGGGGTGGGGGTGGCGCTTGGTCTCCAGGACTCATCTTTAGTGTCCAAACTTTTATTGTAGGTTTTAATGCCTTCTTTTTAGGACCCAAAGCCTCCTTTTTAGGGTACAAATTCTCATTTCTAAGTTCCAAACCCACCTTTTAAGGTTCAAATGCTCATATTAAGGGCTCAAAGCAACATTTTGAAGGTGCAGAGCCTCCTTTTCAGAGTCCAAAGCATTGTTTATAGGGTCCAAAGTCTCCATTTATGTACCCAACCCTCATCTTTAGCTTCAAAAGTCTGTTTTTCAGGAGCCAAAGCCTCCATGTAGAATCAAAACTGCTCCTTTAGACTTAGAAGCCTTGTTTGTTTAATGTCCCAAGCTTCATTCTGACGGTCTAAAATCCCATTTCAACAGCACAAAGCCCTGATTTTCAAACCCAAAGCATCACTTCAGGGCTTAAAATCATCAGAATTTCAGGGTTCAATGCCTCAATGTAGTTTCCAAAGCCCCATTTTCAGGGCCCAGTGCTCCATTCTTAAGCCCCAAGCCATCCTTTGGCGGGTCTAAACTCTACTTTGAAGGGTCCCAAGCCCTCTTTTACACCCGAAAGCCTTTACTGGAGTGCCCAGAGCCCTCTATTTGGGACGAAATCTCCATTTCTGGAGGCCATGGAGGAACCAAGTCGTTCCCCTCCTTTTCAGGGTCTAAAGCGTTCTTTGTAGCATCTAGCCCATCCTTTGGAGTGCCCAGAGCCCCATTTTCAGGGCTGAAGCCCTCATTTATGGGATCCAAACCTGTCTTTTATCACTCACAACCTTCTTTTAGGGCCCACAGTTCCATTTTGAGGGTCCTAACTCTCATTTTGGAGGCAGAAAGCCTCTTTTTAGGCTCCAGAGCTATATTTCTAGCATCCAAAGCATCATTTTGACTTTCCAAAATCTTAGCTTTGGTGGCAGAGCAGAGAGCAGCCTGGTCCCACTGAGCGCAAGGCTGCTCTCCCTCCTCGGCTGCCCTCAGCCCGCCGTTGCTCTGCGCACCGCTGCCCACGCGATGACCCACAGAGGTCCCTTCCAACCCCTATCACACCGCCCTGGCAGTTTGCCTGTGGAGCGCTGGGGACAGCTGCCCAGGGGAACGGGGAGATGGCTCTGCCCCGTCCTGCTGCGAGAGCAGGGCTCAGCCCTGGTGCTGAGGGCACTGAGCGTCTGCCTTGCTGCTCTCCAGCTCCTCCGGCGTGCGTGGAGCCCTCCGTCACCAGGCATGGGAAGTGTGCGGCTCCAGCGTACGCACCTGTGGGTGTCCCAGGGCACACGTGGAGATCCCGCCTGGACCCGGGGAGTGACAGCTCTGCAGCCGCTCGTTCAGGCGAGGTGAGCACGCTTTGTTTTTGCCCTGCGTTAGTGGGGCATGAAGTACTCAGCCCAGCCCTTGAGCGAGCTGTGCATGCTTTCAGCCAGCTGGCACTTGTGCCGCTGCTCAGGAGAGCCCCTGCAGGTGAAATTGCCGCCTTGGCTTGAAAAACAGGCCAGCACTTCCCTGCTCTTGGGCTGTTGTCCTCTGCCCTAGGTGATTCCTGCCCTGGCAAGTCCAAGAGACGCCTCTGTGAATGCCCGCCTGTGCAGTGCGTGTCCTTCTGGCCTGGGGCCGTCAAAGCAGATCTCCCTGCAGCTAAGTGATGGCTGGGAAATGCGTACCCTTGCAGCCCCAGTGTCCTCCAGTGACAACCTGCTGGTCAGCTGAGTCCCCAGGGCTGGCTCAAAGCCTGCACAGTGGGACGCAACTGCTGCCTCACAAGACCTCTTTCTGTCCTACAAGAGGTCAACTGTGATAGCACCATCTGGAGGGCCCAAAGCCTTTTTTTAGGGTCCAAACCCTCCTTTGCAGGGTCAAACCCTCATTGATAAGTTGCAAGCTTCGCTTTTACAATTCACAGACTCCTTTTAAGGGACCAAAGCATTCTCTTGAAGGCCCAAAGTCTGATTTGGGTGTCAAAGGGCTCCTTTTTAGAGTCCAAAGCCTTATCTGTAGGGTCTAAAGTCTCCTTTCATGGCACCAAAGCCTCATTATCTGGATCCATAGCCTAATTTAGAGGATCCAGTCGGCAAGCTGGAGGGTCCAAAGCCTCATTTTAGCATCCAAACTGCTCATTTTGGGTACAAAGCCTCACTTGTTTAATGACCGAAGCCTCATTTGGAGGCTCCAAAGACCTGTTTTTAGCATACAGAGCCCTAGCTTTTGGCACCAAAACATCATGTGAGGGCAAAAGTCCTGATTTGAGGGTTCAGCATTTCATTTTCATTTCCAAAGCCTTATTTTCACATCCCAACGCCCCATGCTTCAGGCCCAAACTCTTTTTTGGAGAGTCCAAAGTCTCATTTCTAGGGCCAAACCCCTCTTACAGCTCTAGGCCTGCACTGGAGTGTTTCGTTTTATGGGGCAACAGAGGAACCAAGAGGTTCCCCTCCTTTGCAGGGCCCAAAGCGTCATTTGTAGACACTCTCCACACATTTTAGGTCCCAGAGCCTTATTCGCAGGGCGAAAATCCTCATTTTTTTGGGTCCAAAGCTGTCTTTTATTAGCCATAGTCTTTGTTAGGGCACACCGTTCCCTTGTTAGGGTTTAAACCCTCACTTTCAGAGCAGAAAGCATCTTTTTAGGATCCAAAGCTCTATTGGTAGTGACCTCCCCAGGGCCAGGACTCTGCGCTTCCCCTGGCTGCACTTGTTGGGGCTCTGCTGGGGCAGGGTGCGACCCTGCGCTGGTGCAGAGAGCAGCACCACGTCGTGACTCTGTGCAGGAGCAGGGTTTTGGGTGCCACCGTTGCAAGGCTGCGCCCAGCAGTGCAGGCTGGTCGGGGAGCAGCGCCCCGAGACGTGGGGGCAGAGGGTGCGGGAAGAGGGGGACAGGCGTGGGGTGCTGAGCGATGGGGCACGGGCTGGCCCTGGAGACCCCCGGGCTGGAGACATCTGCCCCGGGACCAGTGCAGAGCTGCAGGCCTGGAGCTGGGCAGCACTTGCCTTGGGGGAGAACAACAAAATAGTGCCTGGCATGCGCAGAAGGACCCCTCAGCGTTCACATCCCACCCCTCCCTGTAAAAGAAAAGCTAAAAAGGGTGAGGACAGCAAAGCCATCTTGCACTGTTGGTAACACTGAGACTTTTTCTGTCATTTGCATGCGTTTCTTGTATTTGGCTAATGGGATCTGGGAGCCCTTGAGGGCCAGCGTGTGCCGCAGCTGGTGGCCCAGTCCTGGTTCGGCCGTCTGGCGAGGGCCCCTCCAGGGTCCCTGGTGTGGTGCTGGCCTCTTGTTGGCTGGAAAGTCCTCGGAGCTGCTGGTGCTCCTCTTTGGGTGTGGCCGTGGCACCCCGGGGGCGTTCCCTGCCCCAGCTGGTAGTGGAGGGCCTGGGCACAGCCTCCCCAGGCTCCTCCTGGGACTCTTCTCGCTCCGTGGGGATGGCAGCGGGAGCAGCGGGGCAGCTGCCAGGTGCCCACCAACAGCGGCGCATGAAGTGCCGAGGAGCTCGTCCGTGCCGGATCTTGCAGGGCTGCCGGGGGAGGCAGAGACCCTCCTCAGGAGGCAGCGGGGCCGGGGGCATCTTTGTCAACATGGCCATGATGGTGTCTTCCACCATGGCTGCCTCCAACCCCCTGTTGTCAAAGATCTGCTCCAGCTTCTGCTGGACCCAGAGCTGCAGGATCTGCAGGAGCATTGGGTGGTTCTGGAAAAGGTTCATCCCGTTCGGGATACAATATAATACAGACAATAATAAACTGTATAGCGCAGTCCCATACCTACCATACCCACAATACACACAGTAGCTGCAAAACAATAAAAACTACACAATACGTACTGTACAGAGCAATGCATACTCTACATACAGTAATCTACATGCAACATATAATAAAACAAAATACCTTAGAAAACTAAACACTCTAGAATGACCAAGCGCCACCCCCACCCCGTCCCTTGGCAATGACAGAGCCAGCGTGGAGCGTGCTCCATCTGTGTTTCGCTGTGCTTTGTGCAGGACAGGATGGCAGTGCTTGGCTATACTTGGTTGATTTGGCTTGCACATCCCTGCTTGCCTGCCGCGGCTGTAAGCAGATTGGCTCTTCAGCCCCCAACCAGGTGCCTACTGCCTGTAGTAGTTCCGTTCTGCGGTGTCAGTTTCTTTGGGAAGGACCTGGTGGCAAGCGGCTGCGCAGAGCGGGGTGGCAGTGAACTTCCCAAAGAGGCTATGGTGCCACACTTGGTTTTCCCGGCTAGCTGTTAGCAGGCAGCAGTGGGAGGCAGGCGCTGCTGCCTGCCACGAGGTCTGCAGAGCCTCGTCCCGCAAGCAGAGCATTCAGCGGGGGTCTGCTGGGGGTGTCCGAGCCCAGCTTCTGCCTCCCCTCCTGCTCGGAACCCTCCATGTTGCCCGCCCCCCCCTAGAATCCACCGTGCCCAGCACCCGGAACCAGCCACTCTGTGACATCAGCCACGGGGCCAAGGGTTCCCTGGGCAACGGGACTGCTGCAGGCACTACGTCGGCTGCTGCACTGCTGGCCACCAGCTCTCGCTTCTTGCAGCTGCCACGTGCCGCTGGCAGCCATGAATTTTCTCCCCGTCCTGGTCCTGCTGGCCGTGTGCTGGCCGGCGTACGGCATGTGGGACAACTGTGGGTAAGTGGCCCGAGGCTCTGGGAGGGAGCTGGGGCAGCCCTTGTGGGCTTCACTGGCGGGTGCTCGCTTTTCCCCCTGGCCACACCAAAGCTTCCCAAACGCCATGTGGGAGCCTCAGTTCCTTGCCAGCAGCCAGGCCGCTGGCACAACTCGCCTACGGGGCTCAAGCACAAACAGGGGTAGATGGACGCATGCCCCACAGGGTTCCGTGGTCCTGCTGTCCATGCAGCGCCTGGTGGGGGGGAAGGGGGCTGACCTGCAGCCTCAACAGCAGCAAGCCACCGAGCAGGACATTCATCAGTTTCTGCTTACAGAGGGACCTGCGGGCACCGGCCCATGGATTCTTACTACGGCATGTCACGCGTCGTGGGTGGCACCGATGCTCAGCTAGGGGCCTGGCCCTGGATCGTCAGCATCCAGAAGCCCATCATAGGAGGCATAGCGCATGTCTGCGGAGGGTCGCTCATCAGCCCGCAGTGGGTGCTGACAGCAGCCCACTGCTTCATCACGCCCGGGTAAGGAGGACCAGGGAACAGCCCCACAGCACTAGCACGTGCCCGCTCCACAGCAGCACGTGCTAGCGCCATCCCGCTACCTTGCAGCACGCCCAGTGCCTGGGCACTGCCAAGCCCAGCTGAGAGACTGCTCGCGAGAGGGCTGGGCTCACGCCACGGCTTCCTAGCAGCCTCCCGCCCGACACTCCTTGTGCCCAAGGCGTGCTAGGGCAGTCGCACCCTCCGTAGCGCTGCCTTCCTCTCTGCCCTGTGCAGCAGAAGGCAGGCAACTGCTGGGCTGCTTGCAGCACGTGGCTGCGCTCCCTCTGACCCCTCTCTCCACCTGCCTTGCAGGCACATCACCATGTGGCACGTGGTGATCGGGGCCAGCCACTTGACTCAGCTGGGCCCTGAGACCCAAGTGCGCACTATTAAGCGGCTACTGGTTCACGAGCACTACAACAACATCACGCAGAGGAACGACATTGCCTTGCTGGAATTGGACCAGCCTGTCCTGTGCGGCTACTACGTGCAGCTTGCCTGTGTGCCCGACGCCTGGCTGAGAGTGTCGCAGCTGAGAAGCTGCTACGTCAGTGGCTGGGGTTCCACGACTGCAAGAGGTGAGTTCCCAAAAGGGAGTGGTGTCCTGAGCGCAGGCTGGGCACACTGGGGAGGCGGGGTGGGCTTCCTGACAGCAGAGGCGAAAGCCAGAGTCGGGCTGCGGGGTGCATGCCGATGGAGAGGTGGGCCTGGCCCATTACCCCAAGCAAGACAGAAGGGAGACAGCAGCGGCACAGTGCCTCTGGAGACGCAAAGCCCAGCCCTAGGGCAGGGCTTCAGCCAGACACCGGGGGGGTGGGGGGGAGGAGAGGAGAACTGGCAGCGAGCTGCTGGCTGTTAACTCCTTTCTGTGCTGACAGCTGGGGGACCAAGTTATGTCCTGCAGGAGGCCAAGGTCCGCCTCATCGATATCAAGCTCTGCAACAGCAGCCGCTGGTACGGAGGGGCCATCCACAGCCACAACTTGTGTGCTGGCTATCCGCAGGGCGGCATCGACACCTGCCAGGTAGGAGCGTGCTACAAGTCCACCCCCAACAGCACAGGCAGCCCTGTGGCAACCGCCCAAACCTGCCCCAGCGCGTGCTTTGCCTGGCAAGTCAGCCTGCCACTGCTGGGTCCCCTCCACTCTTGGGGTTCACCTCCCCTTGCCCAGATGCAGGTCCTTGCCCAGGGCCGCCCTTGTCCCAGAGGCCTGGCTCTCTGCCCACAAAGCCCATCTAGTGCTCTGGGCAGCCCACAGCTCCAGAGCCCAGTCCTGCAACATCCCCCTTCCACACATCCAGGATCATTGTGCAAAGAGGACAGAGAGAGAGCCCTGCCTGACCGGCCCACCACCCCCTGCCAGACAAGCTTCTGTAGGCTCCAGCACCTGAGCAGAGCCTTTGTGTGCAGTCAGGACAGCTCTGGCAGCTGCTGCGGGAGAGAAGGAGCCAGCCAGAGTGCTGACCGGGGCCACCCAACGCCACCTTAACCCTCTCTCCTCCGCTGCAGGGTGACAGCGGTGGTCCTCTGGTCTGCAAAGATAACACCAACGACTACTTCTGGCTTGTTGGAGTGACCAGCTGGGGGAGAGGCTGTGCCAGACCAAACCAGCCTGGAGTCTACACCTCCACGCAGCACTTCTACGACTGGATCCTGCTACAGATGGGACTGCGCTCAGCAAGAAGAGATAGTCCAACAGCACAGCCATGGAGTCATTTTCTCTCCACCTCAAGCCCCTCTCAGAGGCCAAGGCCAACACCAGCACCAACACAGTCGGGCAGCATTAGCTCCTGTCCATTTCCACGCCAGAAGCTGGTGGAATTCTTTACTCTTCTGAAGGAGCTCCTGCAGTTCCTCAGGGGAAAAAAGGCTTGAGGAGCAGGATCAACAGGAACCAGCGCAGGCTGCACTGGACCATGATCATTTCCTTCTGGGGCAATGCCTGCTGCTCCAAAGGCAGCCTCAGCATCAAAGGCCTGCTCTGTGCTGCCCGCTCTCCTCCCTGTGGAGGATGAAGCATTAAAGGACTGGGGACATGTGAGCAATCCAGCATTTCTCCAGAAGGCCATGAAGCCTTAGCCTAAGGCCGCAGAGCCTTAGCATAAGGCCGCAAGAGCATCCAGAGGACAAACTGCGGTTGGAATGAGGAAGTAAGAATGCAGAGACAAACAACTCCCAGATGCCGAAGAGGAACTTGCCGCCTGCAAGAAGGCCACGAGCACTGCGCGTGAGCTAGTGACGCACACCAATCATAATCGAGTTACTATGTGAGTTAAATTGATTATCACCAATGGGGAATCGCCGCGTATGTAGTGGGGAATATAAAAGTGAGCTATCTGAGGCTAATAAACGGCTTGTACGTGATCACATTGATCATCGTGTCGAGTCCGGTTCTTCCTCCGCAACACTTCCCAGTGCACACAAATGCTGAAGCTGACTTAGTTCTTGGAATAAAGTTGCCAGGTTTCACAGTTAACCGTGCCTGAGTCCAATTCACTCTCGTGCGCAAGGCAAGGATTTCCACGCCCGGCAAAATGGGGCTGCAGGCAGTCAAGGAGGGCACAAAGGGCAAGAGTCGCTCAGCAGGGCTGACACCATGGCTGGTCAGACACGAGCGTGCTCAGAGCCACCATGGCATGAATAAGACTGGCACATTGAGGCTAGCAGGAGGATGCAAAATAATGATGCGACATGCAGACAACTCTGGGGATGATGATTAGGACCTGGTTGAAGCCTTTGCTAAATGGAAAGATGAAAGAAAGCTGGCAGGAGTTACAGTGCCATGAGGAAGAGTCAGATGTCACCAGAAGTTAAGGGGGAATGGTGTGAGAGGTGGCCAGACTTCAGCAATATCTGAAGGAAGAGCTGTGGTCATTCTGAGGACAACATCACGAACAGGAACGACATTGCCTTGCTGGAATTAGACCAGCCTGTCCAGTGCGGCTACTACGTGCAGCTTGCATGTGTGCCTGACGCCTGGCTGAGAGTGTCGCAGCTAAGAAGCTGCTACATCAGTGGCTGGCGTTCTACGACTGCAAGAGGTGAGTTCCCAAAAGGGACTTGTTTGGCAGGCACAGAGTGACTTCTGCCAGCCCAAGCCCTTACCAAGAGAAACAAGTCCTTCAGCTTCACCTCAGGCAGGCCGGCGTTTCACTGCGCATTTGGCCAACAGAGAAAGTGATGGAGGAAGGTGGGGTCATCCCAGATCACAAAACAACTCTTCTCTAGAGCTGTAACTCAGCTTCTGGAATCTCCTGGCTCCTAGTCCTGGGTAATGTGCTTGATACGTGTGGGCTAGGCTCCTGCATCATGAAGCAAAAGGTTTTCTTTGTGTAGGGGTGGCGCGACCACAGGTATTTCCAACATATTGTACAACGTCTCTTCTCCAGGAGAAACCTAGACTGAGAGAAGAAATGTGGAAATATCACCAGAGGAAGAGACAGAAGGAGTGTGAGCTCGGGAAGGTGTGGATGCTGACAAGAAGCAGGTGCTCAAATGTTACTGCTTTGCACACACCCTGTGTGCTCACCTTCTCCCAGAATCCCACAGCTGTGTAGCAGGAGGGCTTTGGTAGGGCAGTGTCAGCCTCACCTCAGCTGGGGCCTGGAGCAGAGCCTGCCCATCCGACACCAGCATGGCTGCCTGGCAGCTGGGTGGGAAAATGGGAAATGGCAGCCCCCGGGGGAAGCAGGGTTGCCCGGGGAGCATCCCAATGCCATCCCTTCCCAGCAGCCCACGGCAGCACAGCGCACGCTGACCCCGGGTGTCCTTGCAGCAGAGCCCCAGCTGCCCCGCTGGAGCACAGAGACCACGAGGGGAGGAGGAGGGGAGACGCTTTAGGCAGCCTGCCCCCTCCCCAGACACCCCCGGGCATGGAAAGCCCCCCGCGCCCTGCCAAGCCGGCGAGTCGCCACTCGTGCCGCGGTGCAGAGGTGGCCACCTCCTGCGTGCTCTGGGCTGGCGCAACCTTGCCCTGAGCCGGGGGAAGGTTCCCTGTGCCTCAGTCCAGAGTCCTCACCTGCAAAGCCTCATTTTCAGGGCCAAAATCCTCATTTTTGGGGCCCCAACCTGTCTGTTCTTGCCCACAGCCGCGTATTTCCCTGTCCCACTTCACCGCTCTCCACAGCTTCCCCAGGAGGGGACGTGAGAGGGAGGTGCTGAGCTCTGCTGCTGGGGTCCAGGGACAGGACGCATGGGAACGGCTCAGAGCTGCATCAGGGCAGGTTCAGCTGGGCTCAAGGATCCGTTTCTGCACCGAGAGTGCGGCCGGGCGCTGGGACAGGCTGCCTGAGAGGCGGTCGGTGCCCCCGGCCTGTCCGTGCCCAGGAGCCCTTTGGGCAGTGCCCTCCATGCTCTGCTGTCAGGCCGGGCCAGCCCTGCAGGGTGGGCGGTTGGACGGGGCGATGGCTGCCGCTCCCTCCCCAGCGGAAGCTCCCTGCTCTGGCGTGCCCACAGGGTCACCGCGAGCACCCAGCCCACCCTGTGGAGTTCATCACCACATCGCCTGGGAGCAGGGCAGGCACCGGCGGAGGGGAGAGCGGCCCCTCAGGCAGCCAATAGCGGAGAGCAGCACCTCAGGGGAGGGTGGGCCCCACACCATGGCAGAGCGACAGCCCAGGTAGCCAATCAGAGGTCACATTTCAGATGAAGGGCAGGCACCCAGCGGGGCAGCCTGAACGCAAAGGGGGCCAATCAGAGGCAGCGTCACCTCAGGGGAGGGTGGGCACTGCATCTGGGCAGAGTGACAGCACTGTCAGCCAATGGCATGTTATCACTTCAGGTGAAGGGCGGGCACTGCAGCCCAGCAGCCTGACCACCCGGGGTCCAATCAGAGGCAGCAGAACCTCAGGGGAGGGTGGGCATTGCATCTGGGCAGAGTGACAGACCTGGCAGCCAATGGCAGGTCATTCCCTCAGGTGAAGGGCAGGCACTGTAACCCAGCAGCCTGACCACAAGGGGGGGCCAATCAGAGGCAGCAGCACCTCAGGGGAGGAGACTGACAGCCCTCCCGACCTCTGCCGGCCAAGACTACATGGGAAGGAGGCGGGCCCCGATTGCAGCCAGTCCCAGCTTCACCATGGCTCCTGTGGGGCCTGCCCCGAGGCCGAGCAGCCCCTGGACCAGGCCCAGGGCCCCTCCTCCCCCCTTCCACCGCTCCTCTCTGTCTCCTCTGCACCCCCCAGCTGTCCCCGTGTTCTGGAACCCCCCGTCTTCGTGATGCTGAGGCCGCCGGTGTGGCGGTGGGGTGGACAAGGCTGGGTGGGGGTGATGCTTGCCCTGGGGCCATCGGCTCCCCCACATCCCCTCCGCGCAGCCCCAGCGACCCCGCAGCAGCCTGCAGGGTCGTGAGGAGGGGCAGGACGTGGCTGCCGTCCAGTGTCTGCCCTGAGGTGGCGAGGACGGGGGGGATGTGGGGCTGGGGTCTCCCCCCCGAAGCAGGGGGGTCCCAGGGCTGATGCTCTCCCCCATCCCCACAGCTCCTGCACATCATCTCCTTCCTGACGCTGCCCGCCCTGCTGAGACGGGGCCAGACCTGCCATTGCCTCCACGAGGGCTGCGACAGCGAGGCCGCCTGCACCTCCTCTGCACCGCTCTCTGCCTGCCGCTGCCAGTGCCCGCCCCTGCAAGAGGGCCACCATCCTCAGCTGTGAGTCTGTCATTGCCAAGGGACGGGGTGGGGGTGGCGCTTGGTCTCCAGGACTCATCTTTAGTGTCCAAACTTTTATTGTAGGTTTTAATGCCTTCTTTTTAGGACCCAAAGCCTCCTTTTTAGGGTACAAATTCTCATTTCTAAGTTCCAAACCCACCTTTTAAGGTTCAAATGCTCATATTAAGGGCTCAAAGCAACATTTTGAAGGTGCAGAGCCTCCTTTTCAGAGTCCAAAGCATTGTTTATAGGGTCCAAAGTCTCCATTTATGTACCCAACCCTCATCTTTAGCTTCAAAAGTCTGTTTTTCAGGAGCCAAAGCCTCCATGTAGAATCAAAACTGCTCCTTTAGACTTAGAAGCCTTGTTTGTTTAATGTCCCAAGCTTCATTCTGACGGTCTAAAATCCCATTTCAACAGCACAAAGCCCTGATTTTCAAACCCAAAGCATCACTTCAGGGCTTAAAATCATCAGAATTTCAGGGTTCAATGCCTCAATGTAGTTTCCAAAGCCCCATTTTCAGGGCCCAGTGCTCCATTCTTAAGCCCCAAGCCATCCTTTGGCGGGTCTAAACTCTACTTTGAAGGGTCCCAAGCCCTCTTTTACACCCGAAAGCCTTTACTGGAGTGCCCAGAGCCCTCTATTTGGGACGAAATCTCCATTTCTGGAGGCCATGGAGGAACCAAGTCGTTCCCCTCCTTTTCAGGGTCTAAAGCGTTCTTTGTAGCATCTAGCCCATCCTTTGGAGTGCCCAGAGCCCCATTTTCAGGGCTGAAGCCCTCATTTATGGGATCCAAACCTGTCTTTTATCACTCACAACCTTCTTTTAGGGCCCACAGTTCCATTTTGAGGGTCCTAACTCTCATTTTGGAGGCAGAAAGCCTCTTTTTAGGCTCCAGAGCTATATTTCTAGCATCCAAAGCATCATTTTGACTTTCCAAAATCTTAGCTTTGGTGGCAGAGCAGAGAGCAGCCTGGTCCCACTGAGCGCAAGGCTGCTCTCCCTCCTCGGCTGCCCTCAGCCCGCCGTTGCTCTGCACACCGCTGCCCACGCGATGACCCACAGAGGTCCCTTCCAACCCCTATCACACCGCCCTGGCAGTTTGCCTGTGGAGCGCTGGGGACAGCTGCCCAGGGGAACGGGGAGATGGCTCTGCCCCGTCCTGCTGCGAGAGCAGGGCTCAGCCCTGGTGCTGAGGGCACTGAGCGTCTGCCTTGCTGCTCTCCAGCTCCTCCGGCGTGCGTGGAGCCCTCCGTCACCAGGCATGGGAAGTGTGCGGCTCCAGCGTACGCACCTGTGGGTGTCCCAGGGCACACGTGGAGATCCCGCCTGGACCCGGGGAGTGACAGCTCTGCAGCCGCTCGTTCAGGCGAGGTGAGCACGCTTTGTTTTTGCCCTGCGTTAGTGGGGCATGAAGTACTCAGCCCAGCCCTTGAGCGAGCTGTGCATGCTTTCAGCCAGCTGGCACTTGTGCCGCTGCTCAGGAGAGCCCCTGCAGGTGAAATTGCCGCCTTGGCTTGAAAAACAGGCCAGCACTTCCCTGCTCTTGGGCTGTTGTCCTCTGCCCTAGGTGATTCCTGCCCTGGCAAGTCCAAGAGACGCCTCTGTGAATGCCCGCCTGTGCAGTGCGTGTCCTTCTGGCCTGGGGCCGTCAAAGCAGATCTCCCTGCAGCTAAGTGATGGCTGGGAAATGCGTACCCTTGCAGCCCCAGTGTCCTCCAGTGACAACCTGCTGGTCAGCTGAGTCCCCAGGGCTGGCTCAAAGCCTGCACAGTGGGACGCAACTGCTGCCTCACAAGACCTCTTTCTGTCCTACAAGAGGTCAACTGTGATAGCACCATCTGGAGGGCCCAAAGCCTTTTTTTAGGGTCCAAACCCTCCTTTGCAGGGTCAAACCCTCATTGATAAGTTGCAAGCTTCGCTTTTACAATTCACAGACTCCTTTTAAGGGACCAAAGCATTCTCTTGAAGGCCCAAAGTCTGATTTGGGTGTCAAAGGGCTCCTTTTTAGAGTCCAAAGCCTTATCTGTAGGGTCTAAAGTCTCCTTTCATGGCACCAAAGCCTCATTATCTGGATCCATAGCCTAATTTAGAGGATCCAGTCGGCAAGCTGGAGGGTCCAAAGCCTCATTTTAGCATCCAAACTGCTCATTTTGGGTACAAAGCCTCACTTGTTTAATGACCGAAGCCTCATTTGGAGGCTCCAAAGACCTGTTTTTAGCATACAGAGCCCTAGCTTTTGGCACCAAAACATCATGTGAGGGCAAAAGTCCTGATTTGAGGGTTCAGCATTTCATTTTCATTTCCAAAGCCTTATTTTCACATCCCAACGCCCCATGCTTCAGGCCCAAACTCTTTTTTGGAGAGTCCAAAGTCTCATTTCTAGGGCCAAACCCCTCTTACAGCTCTAGGCCTGCACTGGAGTGTTTCGTTTTATGGGGCAACAGAGGAACCAAGAGGTTCCCCTCCTTTGCAGGGCCCAAAGCGTCATTTGTAGACACTCTCCACACATTTTAGGTCCCAGAGCCTTATTCGCAGGGCGAAAATCCTCATTTTTTTGGGTCCAAAGCTGTCTTTTATTAGCCATAGTCTTTGTTAGGGCACACCGTTCCCTTGTTAGGGTTTAAACCCTCACTTTCAGAGCAGAAAGCATCTTTTTAGGATCCAAAGCTCTATTGGTAGTGACCTCCCCAGGGCCAGGACTCTGCGCTTCCCCTGGCTGCACTTGTTGGGGCTCTGCTGGGGCAGGGTGCGACCCTGCGCTGGTGCAGAGAGCAGCACCACGTCGTGACTCTGTGCAGGAGCAGGGTTTTGGGTGCCACCGTTGCAAGGCTGCGCCCAGCAGTGCAGGCTGGTCGGGGAGCAGCGCCCCGAGACGTGGGGGCAGAGGGTGCGGGAAGAGGGGGACAGGCGTGGGGTGCTGAGCGATGGGGCACGGGCTGGCCCTGGAGACCCCCGGGCTGGAGACATCTGCCCCGGGACCAGTGCAGAGCTGCAGGCCTGGAGCTGGGCAGCACTTGCCTTGGGGGAGAACAACAAAATAGTGCCTGGCATGCGCAGAAGGACCCCTCAGCGTTCACATCCCACCCCTCCCTGTAAAAGAAAAGCTAAAAAGGGTGAGGACAGCAAAGCCATCTTGCACTGTTGGTAACACTGAGACTTTTTCTGTCATTTGCATGCGTTTCTTGTATTTGGCTAATGGGATCTGGGAGCCCTTGAGGGCCAGCGTGTGCCGCAGCTGGTGGCCCAGTCCTGGTTCGGCCGTCTGGCGAGGGCCCCTCCAGGGTCCCTGGTGTGGTGCTGGCCTCTTGTTGGCTGGAAAGTCCTCGGAGCTGCTGGTGCTCCTCTTTGGGTGTGGCCGTGGCACCCCGGGGGCGTTCCCTGCCCCAGCTGGTAGTGGAGGGCCTGGGCACAGCCTCCCCAGGCTCCTCCTGGGACTCTTCTCGCTCCGTGGGGATGGCAGCGGGAGCAGCGGGGCAGCTGCCAGGTGCCCACCAACAGCGGCGCATGAAGTGCCGAGGAGCTCGTCCGTGCCGGATCTTGCAGGGCTGCCGGGGGAGGCAGAGACCCTCCTCAGGAGGCAGCGGGGCCGGGGGCATCTTTGTCAACATGGCCATGATGGTGTCTTCCACCATGGCTGCCTCCAACCCCCTGTTGTCAAAGATCTGCTCCAGCTTCTGCTGGACCCAGAGCTGCAGGATCTGCAGGAGCATTGGGTGGTTCTGGAAAAGGTTCATCCCGTTCGGGATACAATATAATACAGACAATAATAAACTGTATAGCGCAGTCCCATACCTACCATACCCACAATACACACAGTAGCTGCAAAACAATAAAAACTACACAATACGTACTGTACAGAGCAATGCATACTCTACATACAGTAATCTACATGCAACATATAATAAAACAAAATACCTTAGAAAACTAAACACTCTAGAATGACCAAGCGCCACCCCCACCCCGTCCCTTGGCAATGACAGAGCCAGCGTGGAGCGTGCTCCATCTGTGTTTCGCTGTGCTTTGTGCAGGACAGGATGGCAGTGCTTGGCTATACTTGGTTGATTTGGCTTGCACATCCCTGCTTGCCTGCCGCGGCTGTAAGCAGATTGGCTCTTCAGCCCCCAACCAGGTGCCTACTGCCTGTAGTAGTTCCGTTCTGCGGTGTCAGTTTCTTTGGGAAGGACCTGGTGGCAAGCGGCTGCGCAGAGCGGGGTGGCAGTGAACTTCCCAAAGAGGCTATGGTGCCACACTTGGTTTTCCCGGCTAGCTGTTAGCAGGCAGCAGTGGGAGGCAGGCGCTGCTGCCTGCCACGAGGTCTGCAGAGCCTCGTCCCGCAAGCAGAGCATTCAGCGGGGGTCTGCTGGGGGTGTCCGAGCCCAGCTTCTGCCTCCCCTCCTGCTCGGAACCCTCCATGTTGCCCGCCCCCCCCTAGAATCCACCGTGCCCAGCACCCGGAACCAGCCACTCTGTGACATCAGCCACGGGGCCAAGGGTTCCCTGGGCAACGGGACTGCTGCAGGCACTACGTCGGCTGCTGCACTGCTGGCCACCAGCTCTCGCTTCTTGCAGCTGCCACGTGCCGCTGGCAGCCATGAATTTTCTCCCCGTCCTGGTCCTGCTGGCCGTGTGCTGGCCGGCGTACGGCATGTGGGACAACTGTGGGTAAGTGGCCCGAGGCTCTGGGAGGGAGCTGGGGCAGCCCTTGTGGGCTTCACTGGCGGGTGCTCGCTTTTCCCCCTGGCCACACCAAAGCTTCCCAAACGCCATGTGGGAGCCTCAGTTCCTTGCCAGCAGCCAGGCCGCTGGCACAACTCGCCTACGGGGCTCAAGCACAAACAGGGGTAGATGGACGCATGCCCCACAGGGTTCCGTGGTCCTGCTGTCCATGCAGCGCCTGGTGGGGGGGAAGGGGGCTGACCTGCAGCCTCAACAGCAGCAAGCCACCGAGCAGGACATTCATCAGTTTCTGCTTACAGAGGGACCTGCGGGCACCGGCCCATGGATTCTTACTACGGCATGTCACGCGTCGTGGGTGGCACCGATGCTCAGCTAGGGGCCTGGCCCTGGATCGTCAGCATCCAGAAGCCCATCATAGGAGGCATAGCGCATGTCTGCGGAGGGTCGCTCATCAGCCCGCAGTGGGTGCTGACAGCAGCCCACTGCTTCATCACGCCCGGGTAAGGAGGACCAGGGAACAGCCCCACAGCACTAGCACGTGCCCGCTCCACAGCAGCACGTGCTAGCGCCATCCCGCTACCTTGCAGCACGCCCAGTGCCTGGGCACTGCCAAGCCCAGCTGAGAGACTGCTCGCGAGAGGGCTGGGCTCACGCCACGGCTTCCTAGCAGCCTCCCGCCCGACACTCCTTGTGCCCAAGGCGTGCTAGGGCAGTCGCACCCTCCGTAGCGCTGCCTTCCTCTCTGCCCTGTGCAGCAGAAGGCAGGCAACTGCTGGGCTGCTTGCAGCACGTGGCTGCGCTCCCTCTGACCCCTCTCTCCACCTGCCTTGCAGGCACATCACCATGTGGCACGTGGTGATCGGGGCCAGCCACTTGACTCAGCTGGGCCCTGAGACCCAAGTGCGCACTATTAAGCGGCTACTGGTTCACGAGCACTACAACAACATCACGCAGAGGAACGACATTGCCTTGCTGGAATTGGACCAGCCTGTCCTGTGCGGCTACTACGTGCAGCTTGCCTGTGTGCCCGACGCCTGGCTGAGAGTGTCGCAGCTGAGAAGCTGCTACGTCAGTGGCTGGGGTTCCACGACTGCAAGAGGTGAGTTCCCAAAAGGGAGTGGTGTCCTGAGCGCAGGCTGGGCACACTGGGGAGGCGGGGTGGGCTTCCTGACAGCAGAGGCGAAAGCCAGAGTCGGGCTGCGGGGTGCATGCCGATGGAGAGGTGGGCCTGGCCCATTACCCCAAGCAAGACAGAAGGGAGACAGCAGCGGCACAGTGCCTCTGGAGACGCAAAGCCCAGCCCTAGGGCAGGGCTTCAGCCAGACACCGGGGGGGTGGGGGGGAGGAGAGGAGAACTGGCAGCGAGCTGCTGGCTGTTAACTCCTTTCTGTGCTGACAGCTGGGGGACCAAGTTATGTCCTGCAGGAGGCCAAGGTCCGCCTCATCGATATCAAGCTCTGCAACAGCAGCCGCTGGTACGGAGGGGCCATCCACAGCCACAACTTGTGTGCTGGCTATCCGCAGGGCGGCATCGACACCTGCCAGGTAGGAGCGTGCTACAAGTCCACCCCCAACAGCACAGGCAGCCCTGTGGCAACCGCCCAAACCTGCCCCAGCGCGTGCTTTGCCTGGCAAGTCAGCCTGCCACTGCTGGGTCCCCTCCACTCTTGGGGTTCACCTCCCCTTGCCCAGATGCAGGTCCTTGCCCAGGGCCGCCCTTGTCCCAGAGGCCTGGCTCTCTGCCCACAAAGCCCATCTAGTGCTCTGGGCAGCCCACAGCTCCAGAGCCCAGTCCTGCAACATCCCCCTTCCACACATCCAGGATCATTGTGCAAAGAGGACAGAGAGAGAGCCCTGCCTGACCGGCCCACCACCCCCTGCCAGACAAGCTTCTGTAGGCTCCAGCACCTGAGCAGAGCCTTTGTGTGCAGTCAGGACAGCTCTGGCAGCTGCTGCGGGAGAGAAGGAGCCAGCCAGAGTGCTGACCGGGGCCACCCAACGCCACCTTAACCCTCTCTCCTCCGCTGCAGGGTGACAGCGGTGGTCCTCTGGTCTGCAAAGATAACACCAACGACTACTTCTGGCTTGTTGGAGTGACCAGCTGGGGGAGAGGCTGTGCCAGACCAAACCAGCCTGGAGTCTACACCTCCACGCAGCACTTCTACGACTGGATCCTGCTACAGATGGGACTGCGCTCAGCAAGAAGAGATAGTCCAACAGCACAGCCATGGAGTCATTTTCTCTCCACCTCAAGCCCCTCTCAGAGGCCAAGGCCAACACCAGCACCAACACAGTCGGGCAGCATTAGCTCCTGTCCATTTCCACGCCAGAAGCTGGTGGAATTCTTTACTCTTCTGAAGGAGCTCCTGCAGTTCCTCAGGGGAAAAAAGGCTTGAGGAGCAGGATCAACAGGAACCAGCGCAGGCTGCACTGGACCATGATCATTTCCTTCTGGGGCAATGCCTGCTGCTCCAAAGGCAGCCTCAGCATCAAAGGCCTGCTCTGTGCTGCCCGCTCTCCTCCCTGTGGAGGATGAAGCATTAAAGGACTGGGGACATGTGAGCAATCCAGCATTTCTCCAGAAGGCCATGAAGCCTTAGCCTAAGGCCGCAGAGCCTTAGCATAAGGCCGCAAGAGCATCCAGAGGACAAACTGCGGTTGGAATGAGGAAGTAAGAATGCAGAGACAAACAACTCCCAGATGCCGAAGAGGAACTTGCCGCCTGCAAGAAGGCCACGAGCACTGCGCGTGAGCTAGTGACGCACACCAATCATAATCGAGTTACTATGTGAGTTAAATTGATTATCACCAATGGGGAATCGCCGCGTATGTAGTGGGGAATATAAAAGTGAGCTATCTGAGGCTAATAAACGGCTTGTACGTGATCACATTGATCATCGTGTCGAGTCCGGTTCTTCCTCCGCAACACTTCCCAGTGCACACAAATGCTGAAGCTGACTTAGTTCTTGGAATAAAGTTGCCAGGTTTCACAGTTAACCGTGCCTGAGTCCAATTCACTCTCGTGCGCAAGGCAAGGATTTCCACGCCCGGCAAAATGGGGCTGCAGGCAGTCAAGGAGGGCACAAAGGGCAAGAGTCGCTCAGCAGGGCTGACACCATGGCTGGTCAGACACGAGCGTGCTCAGAGCCACCATGGCATGAATAAGACTGGCACATTGAGGCTAGCAGGAGGATGCAAAATAATGATGCGACATGCAGACAACTCTGGGGATGATGATTAGGACCTGGTTGAAGCCTTTGCTAAATGGAAAGATGAAAGAAAGCTGGCAGGAGTTACAGTGCCATGAGGAAGAGTCAGATGTCACCAGAAGTTAAGGGGGAATGGTGTGAGAGGTGGCCAGACTTCAGCAATATCTGAAGGAAGAGCTGTGGTCATTCTGAGGACAACATCACGAACAGGAACGACATTGCCTTGCTGGAATTAGACCAGCCTGTCCAGTGCGGCTACTACGTGCAGCTTGCATGTGTGCCTGACGCCTGGCTGAGAGTGTCGCAGCTAAGAAGCTGCTACATCAGTGGCTGGCGTTCTACGACTGCAAGAGGTGAGTTCCCAAAAGGGACTTGTTTGGCAGGCACAGAGTGACTTCTGCCAGCCCAAGCCCTTACCAAGAGAAACAAGTCCTTCAGCTTCACCTCAGGCAGGCCGGCGTTTCACTGCGCATTTGGCCAACAGAGAAAGTGATGGAGGAAGGTGGGGTCATCCCAGATCACAAAACAACTCTTCTCTAGAGCTGTAACTCAGCTTCTGGAATCTCCTGGCTCCTAGTCCTGGGTAATGTGCTTGATACGTGTGGGCTAGGCTCCTGCATCATGAAGCAAAAGGTTTTCTTTGTGTAGGGGTGGCGCGACCACAGGTATTTCCAACATATTGTACAACGTCTCTTCTCCAGGAGAAACCTAGACTGAGAGAAGAAATGTGGAAATATCACCAGAGGAAGAGACAGAAGGAGTGTGAGCTCGGGAAGGTGTGGATGCTGACAAGAAGCAGGTGCTCAAATGTTACTGCTTTGCACACACCCTGTGTGCTCACCTTCTCCCAGAATCCCACAGCTGTGTAGCAGGAGGGCTTTGGTAGGGCAGTGTCAGCCTCACCTCAGCTGGGGCCTGGAGCAGAGCCTGCCCATCCGACACCAGCATGGCTGCCTGGCAGCTGGGTGGGAAAATGGGAAATGGCAGCCCCCGGGGGAAGCAGGGTTGCCCGGGGAGCATCCCAATGCCATCCCTTCCCAGCAGCCCACGGCAGCACAGCGCACGCTGACCCCGGGTGTCCTTGCAGCAGAGCCCCAGCTGCCCCGCTGGAGCACAGAGACCACGAGGGGAGGAGGAGGGGAGACGCTTTAGGCAGCCTGCCCCCTCCCCAGACACCCCCGGGCATGGAAAGCCCCCCGCGCCCTGCCAAGCCGGCGAGTCGCCACTCGTGCCGCGGTGCAGAGGTGGCCACCTCCTGCGTGCTCTGGGCTGGCGCAACCTTGCCCTGAGCCGGGGGAAGGTTCCCTGTGCCTCAGTCCAGAGTCCTCACCTGCAAAGCCTCATTTTCAGGGCCAAAATCCTCATTTTTGGGGCCCCAACCTGTCTGTTCTTGCCCACAGCCGCGTATTTCCCTGTCCCACTTCACCGCTCTCCACAGCTTCCCCAGGAGGGGACGTGAGAGGGAGGTGCTGAGCTCTGCTGCTGGGGTCCAGGGACAGGACGCATGGGAACGGCTCAGAGCTGCATCAGGGCAGGTTCAGCTGGGCTCAAGGATCCGTTTCTGCACCGAGAGTGCGGCCGGGCGCTGGGACAGGCTGCCTGAGAGGCGGTCGGTGCCCCCGGCCTGTCCGTGCCCAGGAGCCCTTTGGGCAGTGCCCTCCATGCTCTGCTGTCAGGCCGGGCCAGCCCTGCAGGGTGGGCGGTTGGACGGGGCGATGGCTGCCGCTCCCTCCCCAGCGGAAGCTCCCTGCTCTGGCGTGCCCACAGGGTCACCGCGAGCACCCAGCCCACCCTGTGGAGTTCATCACCACATCGCCTGGGAGCAGGGCAGGCACCGGCGGAGGGGAGAGCGGCCCCTCAGGCAGCCAATAGCGGAGAGCAGCACCTCAGGGGAGGGTGGGCCCCACACCATGGCAGAGCGACAGCCCAGGTAGCCAATCAGAGGTCACATTTCAGATGAAGGGCAGGCACCCAGCGGGGCAGCCTGAACGCAAAGGGGGCCAATCAGAGGCAGCGTCACCTCAGGGGAGGGTGGGCACTGCATCTGGGCAGAGTGACAGCACTGTCAGCCAATGGCATGTTATCACTTCAGGTGAAGGGCGGGCACTGCAGCCCAGCAGCCTGACCACCCGGGGTCCAATCAGAGGCAGCAGAACCTCAGGGGAGGGTGGGCATTGCATCTGGGCAGAGTGACAGACCTGGCAGCCAATGGCAGGTCATTCCCTCAGGTGAAGGGCAGGCACTGTAACCCAGCAGCCTGACCACAAGGGGGGGCCAATCAGAGGCAGCAGCACCTCAGGGGAGGAGACTGACAGCCCTCCCGACCTCTGCCGGCCAAGACTACATGGGAAGGAGGCGGGCCCCGATTGCAGCCAGTCCCAGCTTCACCATGGCTCCTGTGGGGCCTGCCCCGAGGCCGAGCAGCCCCTGGACCAGGCCCAGGGCCCCTCCTCCCCCCTTCCACCGCTCCTCTCTGTCTCCTCTGCACCCCCCAGCTGTCCCCGTGTTCTGGAACCCCCCGTCTTCGTGATGCTGAGGCCGCCGGTGTGGCGGTGGGGTGGACAAGGCTGGGTGGGGGTGATGCTTGCCCTGGGGCCATCGGCTCCCCCACATCCCCTCCGCGCAGCCCCAGCGACCCCACAGCAGCCTGCAGGGTCGTGAGGAGGGGCAGGACGTGGCTGCCGTCCAGTGTCTGCCCTGAGGTGGCGAGGACGGGGGGGATGTGGGGCTGGGGTCTCCCCCCCGAAGCAGGGGGGTCCCAGGGCTGATGCTCTCCCCCATCCCCACAGCTCCTGCACATCATCTCCTTCCTGACGCTGCCCGCCCTGCTGAGACGGGGCCAGACCTGCCATTGCCTCCACGAGGGCTGCGACAGCGAGGCCGCCTGCACCTCCTCTGCACCGCTCTCTGCCTGCCGCTGCCAGTGCCCGCCCCTGCAAGAGGGCCACCATCCTCAGCTGTGAGTCTGTCATTGCCAAGGGACGGGGTGGGGGTGGCGCTTGGTCTCCAGGACTCATCTTTAGTGTCCAAACTTTTATTGTAGGTTTTAATGCCTTCTTTTTAGGACCCAAAGCCTCCTTTTTAGGGTACAAATTCTCATTTCTAAGTTCCAAACCCACCTTTTAAGGTTCAAATGCTCATATTAAGGGCTCAAAGCAACATTTTGAAGGTGCAGAGCCTCCTTTTCAGAGTCCAAAGCATTGTTTATAGGGTCCAAAGTCTCCATTTATGTACCCAACCCTCATCTTTAGCTTCAAAAGTCTGTTTTTCAGGAGCCAAAGCCTCCATGTAGAATCAAAACTGCTCCTTTAGACTTAGAAGCCTTGTTTGTTTAATGTCCCAAGCTTCATTCTGACGGTCTAAAATCCCATTTCAACAGCACAAAGCCCTGATTTTCAAACCCAAAGCATCACTTCAGGGCTTAAAATCATCAGAATTTCAGGGTTCAATGCCTCAATGTAGTTTCCAAAGCCCCATTTTCAGGGCCCAGTGCTCCATTCTTAAGCCCCAAGCCATCCTTTGGCGGGTCTAAACTCTACTTTGAAGGGTCCCAAGCCCTCTTTTACACCCGAAAGCCTTTACTGGAGTGCCCAGAGCCCTCTATTTGGGACGAAATCTCCATTTCTGGAGGCCATGGAGGAACCAAGTCGTTCCCCTCCTTTTCAGGGTCTAAAGCGTTCTTTGTAGCATCTAGCCCATCCTTTGGAGTGCCCAGAGCCCCATTTTCAGGGCTGAAGCCCTCATTTATGGGATCCAAACCTGTCTTTTATCACTCACAACCTTCTTTTAGGGCCCACAGTTCCATTTTGAGGGTCCTAACTCTCATTTTGGAGGCAGAAAGCCTCTTTTTAGGCTCCAGAGCTATATTTCTAGCATCCAAAGCATCATTTTGACTTTCCAAAATCTTAGCTTTGGTGGCAGAGCAGAGAGCAGCCTGGTCCCACTGAGCGCAAGGCTGCTCTCCCTCCTCGGCTGCCCTCAGCCCGCCGTTGCTCTGCACACCGCTGCCCACGCGATGACCCACAGAGGTCCCTTCCAACCCCTATCACACCGCCCTGGCAGTTTGCCTGTGGAGCGCTGGGGACAGCTGCCCAGGGGAACGGGGAGATGGCTCTGCCCCGTCCTGCTGCGAGAGCAGGGCTCAGCCCTGGTGCTGAGGGCACTGAGCGTCTGCCTTGCTGCTCTCCAGCTCCTCCGGCGTGCGTGGAGCCCTCCGTCACCAGGCATGGGAAGTGTGCGGCTCCAGCGTACGCACCTGTGGGTGTCCCAGGGCACACGTGGAGATCCCGCCTGGACCCGGGGAGTGACAGCTCTGCAGCCGCTCGTTCAGGCGAGGTGAGCACGCTTTGTTTTTGCCCTGCGTTAGTGGGGCATGAAGTACTCAGCCCAGCCCTTGAGCGAGCTGTGCATGCTTTCAGCCAGCTGGCACTTGTGCCGCTGCTCAGGAGAGCCCCTGCAGGTGAAATTGCCGCCTTGGCTTGAAAAACAGGCCAGCACTTCCCTGCTCTTGGGCTGTTGTCCTCTGCCCTAGGTGATTCCTGCCCTGGCAAGTCCAAGAGACGCCTCTGTGAATGCCCGCCTGTGCAGTGCGTGTCCTTCTGGCCTGGGGCCGTCAAAGCAGATCTCCCTGCAGCTAAGTGATGGCTGGGAAATGCGTACCCTTGCAGCCCCAGTGTCCTCCAGTGACAACCTGCTGGTCAGCTGAGTCCCCAGGGCTGGCTCAAAGCCTGCACAGTGGGACGCAACTGCTGCCTCACAAGACCTCTTTCTGTCCTACAAGAGGTCAACTGTGATAGCACCATCTGGAGGGCCCAAAGCCTTTTTTTAGGGTCCAAACCCTCCTTTGCAGGGTCAAACCCTCATTGATAAGTTGCAAGCTTCGCTTTTACAATTCACAGACTCCTTTTAAGGGACCAAAGCATTCTCTTGAAGGCCCAAAGTCTGATTTGGGTGTCAAAGGGCTCCTTTTTAGAGTCCAAAGCCTTATCTGTAGGGTCTAAAGTCTCCTTTCATGGCACCAAAGCCTCATTATCTGGATCCATAGCCTAATTTAGAGGATCCAGTCGGCAAGCTGGAGGGTCCAAAGCCTCATTTTAGCATCCAAACTGCTCATTTTGGGTACAAAGCCTCACTTGTTTAATGACCGAAGCCTCATTTGGAGGCTCCAAAGACCTGTTTTTAGCATACAGAGCCCTAGCTTTTGGCACCAAAACATCATGTGAGGGCAAAAGTCCTGATTTGAGGGTTCAGCATTTCATTTTCATTTCCAAAGCCTTATTTTCACATCCCAACGCCCCATGCTTCAGGCCCAAACTCTTTTTTGGAGAGTCCAAAGTCTCATTTCTAGGGCCAAACCCCTCTTACAGCTCTAGGCCTGCACTGGAGTGTTTCGTTTTATGGGGCAACAGAGGAACCAAGAGGTTCCCCTCCTTTGCAGGGCCCAAAGCGTCATTTGTAGACACTCTCCACACATTTTAGGTCCCAGAGCCTTATTCGCAGGGCGAAAATCCTCATTTTTTTGGGTCCAAAGCTGTCTTTTATTAGCCATAGTCTTTGTTAGGGCACACCGTTCCCTTGTTAGGGTTTAAACCCTCACTTTCAGAGCAGAAAGCATCTTTTTAGGATCCAAAGCTCTATTGGTAGTGACCTCCCCAGGGCCAGGACTCTGCGCTTCCCCTGGCTGCACTTGTTGGGGCTCTGCTGGGGCAGGGTGCGACCCTGCGCTGGTGCAGAGAGCAGCACCACGTCGTGACTCTGTGCAGGAGCAGGGTTTTGGGTGCCACCGTTGCAAGGCTGCGCCCAGCAGTGCAGGCTGGTCGGGGAGCAGCGCCCCGAGACGTGGGGGCAGAGGGTGCGGGAAGAGGAGGACAGGCGTGGGGTGCTGAGCGATGGGGCACGGGCTGGCCCTGGAGACCCCCGGGCTGGAGACATCTGCCCCGGGACCAGTGCAGAGCTGCAGGCCTGGAGCTGGGCAGCACTTGCCTTGGGGGAGAACAACAAAATAGTGCCTGGCATGCGCAGAAGGACCCCTCAGCGTTCACATCCCACCCCTCCCTGTAAAAGAAAAGCTAAAAAGGGTGAGGACAGCAAAGCCATCTTGCACTGTTGGTAACACTGAGACTTTTTCTGTCATTTGCATGCGTTTCTTGTATTTGGCTAATGGGATCTGGGAGCCCTTGAGGGCCAGCGTGTGCCGCAGCTGGTGGCCCAGTCCTGGTTCGGCCGTCTGGCGAGGGCCCCTCCAGGGTCCCTGGTGTGGTGCTGGCCTCTTGTTGGCTGGAAAGTCCTCGGAGCTGCTGGTGCTCCTCTTTGGGTGTGGCCGTGGCACCCCGGGGGCGTTCCCTGCCCCAGCTGGTAGTGGAGGGCCTGGGCACAGCCTCCCCAGGCTCCTCCTGGGACTCTTCTCGCTCCGTGGGGATGGCAGCGGGAGCAGCGGGGCAGCTGCCAGGTGCCCACCAACAGCGGCGCATGAAGTGCCGAGGAGCTCGTCCGTGCCGGATCTTGCAGGGCTGCCGGGGGAGGCAGAGACCCTCCTCAGGAGGCAGCGGGGCCGGGGGCATCTTTGTCAACATGGCCATGATGGTGTCTTCCACCATGGCTGCCTCCAACCCCCTGTTGTCAAAGATCTGCTCCAGCTTCTGCTGGACCCAGAGCTGCAGGATCTGCAGGAGCATTGGGTGGTTTTGGAAAAGGTTCATCCCGTTCGGGATACAATATAATACAGACAATAATAAACTGTATAGCGCAGTCCCATACCTACCATACCCACAATACACACAGTAGCTGCAAAACAATAAAAACTACACAATACGTACTGTACAGAGCAATGCATACTCTACATACAGTAATCTACATGCAACATATAATAAAACAAAATACCTTAGAAAACTAAACACTCTAGAATGACCAAGCGCCACCCCCACCCCGTCCCTTGGCAATGACAGAGCCAGCGTGGAGCGTGCTCCATCTGTGTTTCGCTGTGCTTTGTGCAGGACAGGATGGCAGTGCTTGGCTATACTTGGTTGATTTGGCTTGCACATCCCTGCTTGCCTGCCGCGGCTGTAAGCAGATTGGCTCTTCAGCCCCCAACCAGGTGCCTACTGCCTGTAGTAGTTCCGTTCTGCGGTGTCAGTTTCTTTGGGAAGGACCTGGTGGCAAGCGGCTGCGCAGAGCGGGGTGGCAGTGAACTTCCCAAAGAGGCTATGGTGCCACACTTGGTTTTCCCGGCTAGCTGTTAGCAGGCAGCAGTGGGAGGCAGGCGCTGCTGCCTGCCACGAGGTCTGCAGAGCCTCGTCCCGCAAGCAGAGCATTCAGCGGGGGTCTGCTGGGGATGTCCGAGCCCAGCTTCTGCCTCCCCTCCTGCTCGGAACCCTCCATGTTGCCCGCCCCCCCCTAGAATCCACCGTGCCCAGCACCCGGAACCAGCCACTCTGTGACATCAGCCACGGGGCCAAGGGTTCCCTGGGCAACGGGACTGCTGCAGGCACTACGTCGGCTGCTGCACTGCTGGCCACCAGCTCTCGCTTCTTGCAGCTGCCACGTGCCGCTGGCAGCCATGAATTTTCTCCCCGTCCTGGTCCTGCTGGCCGTGTGCTGGCCGGCGTACGGCATGTGGGACAACTGTGGGTAAGTGGCCCGAGGCTCTGGGAGGGAGCTGGGGCAGCCCTTGTGGGCTTCACTGGCGGGTGCTCGCTTTTCCCCCTGGCCACACCAAAGCTTCCCAAACGCCATGTGGGAGCCTCAGTTCCTTGCCAGCAGCCAGGCCGCTGGCACAACTCGCCTACGGGGCTCAAGCACAAACAGGGGTAGATGGACGCATGCCCCACAGGGTTCCGTGGTCCTGCTGTCCATGCAGCGCCTGGTGGGGGGGAAGGGGGCTGACCTGCAGCCTCAACAGCAGCAAGCCACCGAGCAGGACATTCATCAGTTTCTGCTTACAGAGGGACCTGCGGGCACCGGCCCATGGATTCTTACTACGGCATGTCACGCGTCGTGGGTGGCACCGATGCTCAGCTAGGGGCCTGGCCCTGGATCGTCAGCATCCAGAAGCCCATCATAGGAGGCATAGCGCATGTCTGCGGAGGGTCGCTCATCAGCCCACAGTGGGTGCTGACAGCAGCCCACTGCTTCATCACGCCCGGGTAAGGAGGACCAGGGAACAGCCCCACAGCACTAGCACGTGCCCGCTCCACAGCAGCACGTGCTAGCGCCATCCCGCTTCCTTGCAGCACGCCCAGTGCCTGGGCACTGCCAAGCCCAGCTGAGAGACTGCTCGCGAGAGGGCTGGGCTCACGCCACGGCTTCCTAGCAGCCTCCCGCCCGACACTCCTTGTGCCCAAGGCGTGCTAGGGCAGTCGCACTCTCCGTAGCGCTGCCTTCCTCTCTGCCCTGTGCAGCAGAAGGCAGGCAACTGCTGGGCTGCTTGCAGCACGTGGCTGCGCTCCCTCTGACCCCTCTCTCCACCTGCCTTGCAGGCACATCACCATGTGGCACGTGGTGATCGGGGCCAGCCACTTGACTCAGCTGGGCCCTGAGACCCAAGTGCGCACTATTAAGCGGCTACTGGTTCACGAGCACTACAACAACATCACGCAGAGGAACGACATTGCCTTGCTGGAATTGGACCAGCCTGTCCTGTGCGGCTACTACGTGCAGCTTGCCTGTGTGCCCGACGCCTGGCTGAGAGTGTCGCAGCTGAGAAGCTGCTACGTCAGTGGCTGGGGTTCCACGACTGCAAGAGGTGAGTTCCCAAAAGGGAGTGGTGTCCTGAGAGCAGGCTGGGCACACTGGGGAGGCGGGGTGGGCTTCCTGACAGCAGAGGCGAAAGCCAGAGTCGGGCTGCGGGGTGCATGCCGATGGAGAGGTGGGCCTGGCCCATTACCCCAAGCAAGACAGAAGGGAGACAGCAGCGGCACAGTGCCTCTGGAGACGCAAAGCCCAGCCCTAGGGCAGGGCTTCAGCCAGACACCGGGGGGGTGTGGGGGAGGAGAGGAGAACTGGCAGCGAGCTGCTGGCTGTTAACTCCTTTCTGTGCTGACAGCTGGGGGACCAAGTTATGTCCTGCAGGAGGCCAAGGTCCGCCTCATCGATATCAAGCTCTGCAACAGCAGCCGCTGGTACGGAGGGGCCATCCACAGCCACAACTTGTGTGCTGGCTATCCGCAGGGCGGCATCGACACCTGCCAGGTAGGAGCGTGCTACAAGTCCACCCCCAACAGCACAGGCAGCCCTGTGGCAACCGCCCAAACCTGCCCCAGCGCGTGCTTTGCCTGGCAAGTCAGCCTGCCACTGCTGGGTCCCCTCCACTCTTGGGGTTCACCTCCCCTTGCCCAGATGCAGGTCCTTGCCCAGGGCCGCCCTTGTCCCAGAGGCCTGGCTCTCTGCCCACAAAGCCCATCTAGTGCTCTGGGCAGCCCACAGCTCCAGAGCCCAGTCCTGCAACATCCCCCTTCCACACATCCAGGATCATTGTGCAAAGAGGACAGAGAGAGAGCCCTGCCTGACCGGCCCACCACCCCCTGCCAGACAAGCTTCTGTAGGCTCCAGCACCTGAGCAGAGCCTTTGTGTGCAGTCAGGACAGCTCTGGCAGCTGCTGCGGGAGAGAAGGAGCCAGCCAGAGTGCTGACCGGGGCCACCCAACGCCACCTTAACCCTCTCTCCTCCGCTGCAGGGTGACAGCGGTGGTCCTCTGGTCTGCAAAGATAACACCAACGACTACTTCTGGCTTGTTGGAGTGACCAGCTGGGGGAGAGGCTGTGCCAGACCAAACCAGCCTGGAGTCTACACCTCCACGCAGCACTTCTACGACTGGATCCTGCTACAGATGGGACTGCGCTCAGCAAGAAGAGATAGTCCAACAGCACAGCCATGGAGTCATTTTCTCTCCACCTCAAGCCCCTCTCAGAGGCCAAGGCCAACACCAGCACCAACACAGTCGGGCAGCATTAGCTCCTGTCCATTTCCACGCCAGAAGCTGGTGGAATTCTTTACTCTTCTGAAGGAGCTCCTGCAGTTCCTCAGGGGAAAAAAGGCTTGAGGAGCAGGATCAACAGGAACCAGCGCAGGCTGCACTGGACCATGATCATTTCCTTCTGGGGCAATGCCTGCTGCTCCAAAGGCAGCCTCAGCATCAAAGGCCTGCTCTGTGCTGCCCGCTCTCCTCCCTGTGGAGGATGAAGCATTAAAGGACTGGGGACATGTGAGCAATCCAGCATTTCTCCAGAAGGCCATGAAGCCTTAGCCTAAGGCCGCAGAGCCTTAGCATAAGGCCGCAAGAGCATCCAGAGGACAAACTGCGGTTGGAATGAGGAAGTAAGAATGCAGAGACAAACAACTCCCAGATGCCGAAGAGGAACTTGCCGCCTGCAAGAAGGCCACGAGCACTGCGCGTGAGCTAGTGACGCACACCAATCATAATCGAGTTACTATGTGAGTTAAATTGATTATCACCAATGGGGAATCGCCGCGTATGTAGTGGGGAATATAAAAGTGAGCTATCTGAGGCTAATAAACGGCTTGTACGTGATCACATTGATCATCGTGTCGAGTCCGGTTCTTCCTCCGCAACACTTCCCAGTGCACACAAATGCTGAAGCTGACTTAGTTCTTGGAATAAAGTTGCCAGGTTTCACAGTTAACCGTGCCTGAGTCCAATTCACTCTCGTGCGCAAGGCAAGGATTTCCACGCCCGGCAAAATGGGGCTGCAGGCAGTCAAGGAGGGCACAAAGGGCAAGAGTCGCTCAGCAGGGCTGACACCATGGCTGGTCAGACACGAGCGTGCTCAGAGCCACCATGGCATGAATAAGACTGGCACATTGAGGCTAGCAGGAGGATGCAAAATAATGATGCGACATGCAGACAACTCTGGGGATGATGATTAGGACCTGGTTGAAGCCTTTGCTAAATGGAAAGATGAAAGAAAGCTGGCAGGAGTTACAGTGCCATGAGGAAGAGTCAGATGTCACCAGAAGTTAAGGGGGAATGGTGTGAGAGGTGGCCAGACTTCAGCAATATCTGAAGGAAGAGCTGTGGTCATTCTGAGGACAACATCACGAACAGGAACGACATTGCCTTGCTGGAATTAGACCAGCCTGTCCAGTGCGGCTACTACGTGCAGCTTGCATGTGTGCCTGACGCCTGGCTGAGAGTGTCGCAGCTAAGAAGCTGCTACATCAGTGGCTGGCGTTCTACGACTGCAAGAGGTGAGTTCCCAAAAGGGACTTGTTTGGCAGGCACAGAGTGACTTCTGCCAGCCCAAGCCCTTACCAAGAGAAACAAGTCCTTCAGCTTCACCTCAGGCAGGCCGGCGTTTCACTGCGCATTTGGCCAACAGAGAAAGTGATGGAGGAAGGTGGGGTCATCCCAGATCACAAAACAACTCTTCTCTAGAGCTGTAACTCAGCTTCTGGAATCTCCTGGCTCCTAGTCCTGGGTAATGTGCTTGATACGTGTGGGCTAGGCTCCTGCATCATGAAGCAAAAGGTTTTCTTTGTGTAGGGGTGGCGCGACCACAGGTATTTCCAACATATTGTACAACGTCTCTTCTCCAGGAGAAACCTAGACTGAGAGAAGAAATGTGGAAATATCACCAGAGGAAGAGACAGAAGGAGTGTGAGCTCGGGAAGGTGTGGATGCTGACAAGAAGCAGGTGCTCAAATGTTACTGCTTTGCACACACCCTGTGTGCTCACCTTCTCCCAGAATCCCACAGCTGTGTAGCAGGAGGGCTTTGGTAGGGCAGTGTCAGCCTCACCTCAGCTGGGGCCTGGAGCAGAGCCTGCCCATCCGACACCAGCATGGCTGCCTGGCAGCTGGGTGGGAAAATGGGAAATGGCAGCCCCCGGGGGAAGCAGGGTTGCCCGGGGAGCATCCCAATGCCATCCCTTCCCAGCAGCCCACGGCAGCACAGCGCACGCTGACCCCGGGTGTCCTTGCAGCAGAGCCCCAGCTGCCCCGCTGGAGCACAGAGACCACGAGGGGAGGAGGAGGGGAGACGCTTTAGGCAGCCTGCCCCCTCCCCAGACACCCCCGGGCATGGAAAGCCCCCCGCGCCCTGCCAAGCCGGCGAGTCGCCACTCGTGCCGCGGTGCAGAGGTGGCCACCTCCTGCGTGCTCTGGGCTGGCGCAACCTTGCCCTGAGCCGGGGGAAGGTTCCCTGTGCCTCAGTCCAGAGTCCTCACCTGCAAAGCCTCATTTTCAGGGCCAAAATCCTCATTTTTGGGGCCCCAACCTGTCTGTTCTTGCCCACAGCCGCGTATTTCCCTGTCCCACTTCACCGCTCTCCACAGCTTCCCCAGGAGGGGACGTGAGAGGGAGGTGCTGAGCTCTGCTGCTGGGGTCCAGGGACAGGACGCATGGGAACGGCTCAGAGCTGCATCAGGGCAGGTTCAGCTGGGCTCAAGGATCCGTTTCTGCACCGAGAGTGCGGCCGGGCGCTGGGACAGGCTGCCTGAGAGGCGGTCGGTGCCCCCGGCCTGTCCGTGCCCAGGAGCCCTTTGGGCAGTGCCCTCCATGCTCTGCTGTCAGGCCGGGCCAGCCCTGCAGGGTGGGCGGTTGGACGGGGCGATGGCTGCCGCTCCCTCCCCAGCGGAAGCTCCCTGCTCTGGCGTGCCCACAGGGTCACCGCGAGCACCCAGCCCACCCTGTGGAGTTCATCACCACATCGCCTGGGAGCAGGGCAGGCACCGGCGGAGGGGAGAGCGGCCCCTCAGGCAGCCAATAGCGGAGAGCAGCACCTCAGGGGAGGGTGGGCCCCACACCATGGCAGAGCGACAGCCCAGGTAGCCAATCAGAGGTCACATTTCAGATGAAGGGCAGGCACCCAGCGGGGCAGCCTGAACGCAAAGGGGGCCAATCAGAGGCAGCGTCACCTCAGGGGAGGGTGGGCACTGCATCTGGGCAGAGTGACAGCACTGTCAGCCAATGGCATGTTATCACTTCAGGTGAAGGGCGGGCACTGCAGCCCAGCAGCCTGACCACCCGGGGTCCAATCAGAGGCAGCAGAACCTCAGGGGAGGGTGGGCATTGCATCTGGGCAGAGTGACAGACCTGGCAGCCAATGGCAGGTCATTCCCTCAGGTGAAGGGCAGGCACTGTAACCCAGCAGCCTGACCACAAGGGGGGGCCAATCAGAGGCAGCAGCACCTCAGGGGAGGAGACTGACAGCCCTCCCGACCTCTGCCGGCCAAGACTACATGGGAAGGAGGCGGGCCCCGATTGCAGCCAGTCCCAGCTTCACCATGGCTCCTGTGGGGCCTGCCCCGAGGCCGCGCAGCCCCTGGACCAGGCCCAGGGCCCCTCCTCCCCCCTTCCACCGCTCCTCTCTGTCTCCTCTGCACCCCCCAGCTGTCCCCGTGTTCTGGAACCCCCCGTCTTCGTGATGCTGAGGCCGCCGGTGTGGCGGTGGGGTGGACAAGGCTGGGTGGGGGTGATGCTTGCCCTGGGGCCATCGGCTCCCCCACATCCCCTCCGCGCAGCCCCAGCGACCCCGCAGCAGCCTGCAGGGTCGTGAGGAGGGGCAGGACGTGGCTGCCGTCCAGTGTCTGCCCTGAGGTGGCGAGGACGGGGGGGATGTGGGGCTGGGGTCTCCCCCCCGAAGCAGGGGGGTCCCAGGGCTGATGCTCTCCCCCATCCCCACAGCTCCTGCACATCATCTCCTTCCTGACGCTGCCCGCCCTGCTGAGACGGGGCCAGACCTGCCATTGCCTCCACGAGGGCTGCGACAGCGAGGCCGCCTGCACCTCCTCTGCACCGCTCTCTGCCTGCCGCTGCCAGTGCCCGCCCCTGCAAGAGGGCCACCATCCTCAGCTGTGAGTCTGTCATTGCCAAGGGACGGGGTGGGGGTGGCGCTTGGTCTCCAGGACTCATCTTTAGTGTCCAAACTTTTATTGTAGGTTTTAATGCCTTCTTTTTAGGACCCAAAGCCTCCTTTTTAGGGTACAAATTCTCATTTCTAAGTTCCAAACCCACCTTTTAAGGTTCAAATGCTCATATTAAGGGCTCAAAGCAACATTTTGAAGGTGCAGAGCCTCCTTTTCAGAGTCCAAAGCATTGTTTATAGGGTCCAAAGTCTCCATTTATGTACCCAACCCTCATCTTTAGCTTCAAAAGTCTGTTTTTCAGGAGCCAAAGCCTCCATGTAGAATCAAAACTGCTCCTTTAGACTTAGAAGCCTTGTTTGTTTAATGTCCCAAGCTTCATTCTGACGGTCTAAAATCCCATTTCAACAGCACAAAGCCCTGATTTTCAAACCCAAAGCATCACTTCAGGGCTTAAAATCATCAGAATTTCAGGGTTCAATGCCTCAATGTAGTTTCCAAAGCCCCATTTTCAGGGCCCAGTGCTCCATTCTTAAGCCCCAAGCCATCCTTTGGCGGGTCTAAACTCTACTTTGAAGGGTCCCAAGCCCTCTTTTACACCCGAAAGCCTTTACTGGAGTGCCCAGAGCCCTCTATTTGGGACGAAATCTCCATTTCTGGAGGCCATGGAGGAACCAAGTCGTTCCCCTCCTTTTCAGGGTCTAAAGCGTTCTTTGTAGCATCTAGCCCATCCTTTGGAGTGCCCAGAGCCCCATTTTCAGGGCTGAAGCCCTCATTTATGGGATCCAAACCTGTCTTTTATCACTCACAACCTTCTTTTAGGGCCCACAGTTCCATTTTGAGGGTCCTAACTCTCATTTTGGAGGCAGAAAGCCTCTTTTTAGGCTCCAGAGCTATATTTCTAGCATCCAAAGCATCATTTTGACTTTCCAAAATCTTAGCTTTGGTGGCAGAGCAGAGAGCAGCCTGGTCCCACTGAGCGCAAGGCTGCTCTCCCTCCTCGGCTGCCCTCAGCCCGCCGTTGCTCTGCACACCGCTGCCCACGCGATGACCCACAGAGGTCCCTTCCAACCCCTATCACACCGCCCTGGCAGTTTGCCTGTGGAGCGCTGGGGACAGCTGCCCAGGGGAACGGGGAGATGGCTCTGCCCCGTCCTGCTGCGAGAGCAGGGCTCAGCCCTGGTGCTGAGGGCACTGAGCGTCTGCCTTGCTGCTCTCCAGCTCCTCCGGCGTGCGTGGAGCCCTCCGTCACCAGGCATGGGAAGTGTGCGGCTCCAGCGTACGCACCTGTGGGTGTCCCAGGGCACACGTGGAGATCCCGCCTGGACCCGGGGAGTGACAGCTCTGCAGCCGCTCGTTCAGGCGAGGTGAGCACGCTTTGTTTTTGCCCTGCGTTAGTGGGGCATGAAGTACTCAGCCCAGCCCTTGAGCGAGCTGTGCATGCTTTCAGCCAGCTGGCACTTGTGCCGCTGCTCAGGAGAGCCCCTGCAGGTGAAATTGCCGCCTTGGCTTGAAAAACAGGCCAGCACTTCCCTGCTCTTGGGCTGTTGTCCTCTGCCCTAGGTGATTCCTGCCCTGGCAAGTCCAAGAGACGCCTCTGTGAATGCCCGCCTGTGCAGTGCGTGTCCTTCTGGCCTGGGGCCGTCAAAGCAGATCTCCCTGCAGCTAAGTGATGGCTGGGAAATGCGTACCCTTGCAGCCCCAGTGTCCTCCAGTGACAACCTGCTGGTCAGCTGAGTCCCCAGGGCTGGCTCAAAGCCTGCACAGTGGGACGCAACTGCTGCCTCACAAGACCTCTTTCTGTCCTACAAGAGGTCAACTGTGATAGCACCATCTGGAGGGCCCAAAGCCTTTTTTTAGGGTCCAAACCCTCCTTTGCAGGGTCAAACCCTCATTGATAAGTTGCAAGCTTCGCTTTTACAATTCACAGACTCCTTTTAAGGGACCAAAGCATTCTCTTGAAGGCCCAAAGTCTGATTTGGGTGTCAAAGGGCTCCTTTTTAGAGTCCAAAGCCTTATCTGTAGGGTCTAAAGTCTCCTTTCATGGCACCAAAGCCTCATTATCTGGATCCATAGCCTAATTTAGAGGATCCAATCGGCAAGCTGGAGGGTCCAAAGCCTCATTTTAGCATCCAAACTGCTCATTTTGGGTACAAAGCCTCACTTGTTTAATGACCGAAGCCTCATTTGGAGGCTCCAAAGACCTGTTTTTAGCATACAGAGCCCTAGCTTTTGGCACCAAAACATCATGTGAGGGCAAAAGTCCTGATTTGAGGGTTCAGCATTTCATTTTCATTTCCAAAGCCTTATTTTCACATCCCAACGCCCCATGCTTCAGGCCCAAACTCTTTTTTGGAGAGTCCAAAGTCTCATTTCTAGGGCCAAACCCCTCTTACAGCTCTAGGCCTGCACTGGAGTGTTTCGTTTTATGGGGCAACAGAGGAACCAAGAGGTTCCCCTCCTTTGCAGGGCCCAAAGCGTCATTTGTAGACACTCTCCACACATTTTAGGTCCCAGAGCCTTATTCGCAGGGCGAAAATCCTCATTTTTTTGGGTCCAAAGCTGTCTTTTATTAGCCATAGTCTTTGTTAGGGCACACCGTTCCCTTGTTAGGGTTTAAACCCTCACTTTCAGAGCAGAAAGCATCTTTTTAGGATCCAAAGCTCTATTGGTAGTGACCTCCCCAGGGCCAGGACTCTGCGCTTCCCCTGGCTGCACTTGTTGGGGCTCTGCTGGGGCAGGGTGCGACCCTGCGCTGGTGCAGAGAGCAGCACCACGTCGTGACTCTGTGCAGGAGCAGGGTTTTGGGTGCCACCGTTGCAAGGCTGCGCCCAGCAGTGCAGGCTGGTCGGGGAGCAGCGCCCCGAGACGTGGGGGCAGAGGGTGCGGGAAGAGGGGGACAGGCGTGGGGTGCTGAGCGATGGGGCACGGGCTGGCCCTGGAGACCCCCGGGCTGGAGACATCTGCCCCGGGACCAGTGCAGAGCTGCAGGCCTGGAGCTGGGCAGCACTTGCCTTGGGGGAGAACAACAAAATAGTGCCTGGCATGCGCAGAAGGACCCCTCAGCGTTCACATCCCACCCCTCCCTGTAAAAGAAAAGCTAAAAAGGGTGAGGACAGCAAAGCCATCTGCACTGTTGGTAACACTGAGACTTTTTCTGTCATTTGCATGCGTTTCTTGTATTTGGCTAATGGGATCTGGGAGCCCTTGAGGGCCAGCGTGTGCCGCAGCTGGTGGCCCAGTCCTGGTTCGGCCGTCTGGCGAGGGCCCCTCCAGGGTCCCTGGTGTGGTGCTGGCCTCTTGTTGGCTGGAAAGTCCTCGGAGCTGCTGGTGCTCCTCTTTGGGTGTGGCCGTGGCACCCCGGGGGCGTTCCCTGCCCCAGCTGGTAGTGGAGGGCCTGGGCACAGCCTCCCCAGGCTCCTCCTGGGACTCTTCTCGCTCCGTGGGGATGGCAGCGGGAGCAGCGGGGCAGCTGCCAGGTGCCCACCAACAGCGGCGCATGAAGTGCCGAGGAGCTCGTCCGTGCCGGATCTTGCAGGGTTGCCGGGGGAGGCAGAGACCCTCCTCAGGAGGCAGCGGGGCCGGGGGCATCTTTGTCAACATGGCCATGATGGTGTCTTCCACCATGGCTGCCTCCAACCCCCTGTTGTCAAAGATCTGCTCCAGCTTCTGCTGGACCCAGAGCTGCAGGATCTGCAGGAGCATTGGGTGGTTCTGGAAAAGGTTCATCCCGTTCGGGATACAATATAATACAGACAATAATAAACTGTATAGCGCAGTCCCATACCTACCATACCCACAATACACACAGTAGCTGCAAAACAATAAAAACTACACAATACGTACTGTACAGAGCAATGCATACTCTACATACAGTAATCTACATGCAACATATAATAAAACAAAATACCTTAGAAAACTAAACACTCTAGAATGACCAAGCGCCACCCCCACCCCGTCCCTTGGCAATGACAGAGCCAGCGTGGAGCGTGCTCCATCTGTGTTTCGCTGTGCTTTGTGCAGGACAGGATGGCAGTGCTTGGCTATACTTGGTTGATTTGGCTTGCACATCCCTGCTTGCCTGCCGCGGCTGTAAGCAGATTGGCTCTTCAGCCCCCAACCAGGTGCCTACTGCCTGTAGTAGTTCCGTTCTGCGGTGTCAGTTTCTTTGGGAAGGACCTGGTGGCAAGCGGCTGCACAGAGCGGGGTGGCAGTGAACTTCCCAAAGAGGCTATGGTGCCACACTTGGTTTTCCCGGCTAGCTGTTAGCAGGCAGCAGTGGGAGGCAGGCGCTGCTGCCTGCCACGAGGTCTGCAGAGCCTCGTCCCGCAAGCAGAGCATTCAGCGGGGGTCTGCTGGGGGTGTCCGAGCCCAGCTTCTGCCTCCCCTCCTGCTCGGAACCCTCCATGTTGCCCGCCCCCCCCTAGAATCCACCGTGCCCAGCACCCGGAACCAGCCACTCTGTGACATCAGCCACGGGGCCAAGGGTTCCCTGGGCAACGGGACTGCTGCAGGCACTACGTCGGCTGCTGCACTGCTGGCCACCAGCTCTCGCTTCTTGCAGCTGCCACGTGCCGCTGGCAGCCATGAATTTTCTCCCCGTCCTGGTCCTGCTGGCCGTGTGCTGGCCGGCGTACGGCATGTGGGACAACTGTGGGTAAGTGGCCCGAGGCTCTGGGAGGGAGCTGGGGCAGCCCTTGTGGGCTTCACTGGCGGGTGCTCGCTTTTCCCCCTGGCCACACCAAAGCTTCCCAAACGCCATGTGGGAGCCTCAGTTCCTTGCCAGCAGCCAGGCCGCTGGCACAACTCGCCTACGGGGCTCAAGCACAAACAGGGGTAGATGGACGCATGCCCCACAGGGTTCCGTGGTCCTGCTGTCCATGCAGCGCCTGGTGGGGGGGAAGGGGGCTGACCTGCAGCCTCAACAGCAGCAAGCCACCGAGCAGGACATTCATCAGTTTCTGCTTACAGAGGGACCTGCGGGCACCGGCCCATGGATTCTTACTACGGCATGTCACGCGTCGTGGGTGGCACCGATGCTCAGCTAGGGGCCTGGCCCTGGATCGTCAGCATCCAGAAGCCCATCATAGGAGGCATAGCGCATGTCTGCGGAGGGTCGCTCATCAGCCCGCAGTGGGTGCTGACAGCAGCCCACTGCTTCATCACGCCCGGGTAAGGAGGACCAGGGAACAGCCCCACAGCACTAGCACGTGCCCGCTCCACAGCAGCACGTGCTAGCGCCATCCCGCTACCTTGCAGCACGCCCAGTGCCTGGGCACTGCCAAGCCCAGCTGAGAGACTGCTCGCGAGAGGGCTGGGCTCACGCCACGGCTTCCTAGCAGCCTCCCGCCCGACACTCCTTGTGCCCAAGGCGTGCTAGGGCAGTCGCACCCTCCGTAGCGCTGCCTTCCTCTCTGCCCTGTGCAGCAGAAGGCAGGCAACTGCTGGGCTGCTTGCAGCACGTGGCTGCGCTCCCTCTGACCCCTCTCTCCACCTGCCTTGCAGGCACATCACCATGTGGCACGTGGTGATCGGGGCCAGCCACTTGACTCAGCTGGGCCCTGAGACCCAAGTGCGCACTATTAAGCGGCTACTGGTTCACGAGCACTACAACAACATCACGCAGAGGAACGACATTGCCTTGCTGGAATTGGACCAGCCTGTCCTGTGCGGCTACTACGTGCAGCTTGCCTGTGTGCCCGACGCCTGGCTGAGAGTGTCGCAGCTGAGAAGCTGCTACGTCAGTGGCTGGGGTTCCACGACTGCAAGAGGTGAGTTCCCAAAAGGGAGTGGTGTCCTGAGCGCAGGCTGGGCACACTGGGGAGGCGGGGTGGGCTTCCTGACAGCAGAGGCGAAAGCCAGAGTCGGGCTGCGGGGTGCATGCCGATGGAGAGGTGGGCCTGGCCCATTACCCCAAGCAAGACAGAAGGGAGACAGCAGCGGCACAGTGCCTCTGGAGACGCAAAGCCCAGCCCTAGGGCAGGGCTTCAGCCAGACACCGGGGGGGTGGGGGGGAGGAGAGGAGAACTGGCAGCGAGCTGCTGGCTGTTAACTCCTTTCTGTGCTGACAGCTGGGGGACCAAGTTATGTCCTGCAGGAGGCCAAGGTCCGCCTCATCGATATCAAGCTCTGCAACAGCAGCCGCTGGTACGGAGGGGCCATCCACAGCCACAACTTGTGTGCTGGCTATCCGCAGGGCGGCATCGACACCTGCCAGGTAGGAGCGTGCTACAAGTCCACCCCCAACAGCACAGGCAGCCCTGTGGCAACCGCCCAAACCTGCCCCAGCGCGTGCTTTGCCTGGCAAGTCAGCCTGCCACTGCTGGGTCCCCTCCACTCTTGGGGTTCACCTCCCCTTGCCCAGATGCAGGTCCTTGCCCAGGGCCGCCCTTGTCCCAGAGGCCTGGCTCTCTGCCCACAAAGCCCATCTAGTGCTCTGGGCAGCCCACAGCTCCAGAGCCCAGTCCTGCAACATCCCCCTTCCACACATCCAGGATCATTGTGCAAAGAGGACAGAGAGAGAGCCCTGCCTGACCGGCCCACCACCCCCTGCCAGACAAGCTTCTGTAGGCTCCAGCACCTGAGCAGAGCCTTTGTGTGCAGTCAGGACAGCTCTGGCAGCTGCTGCGGGAGAGAAGGAGCCAGCCAGAGTGCTGACCGGGGCCACCCAACGCCACCTTAACCCTCTCTCCTCCGCTGCAGGGTGACAGCGGTGGTCCTCTGGTCTGCAAAGATAACACCAACGACTACTTCTGGCTTGTTGGAGTGACCAGCTGGGGGAGAGGCTGTGCCAGACCAAACCAGCCTGGAGTCTACACCTCCACGCAGCACTTCTACGACTGGATCCTGCTACAGATGGGACTGCGCTCAGCAAGAAGAGATAGTCCAACAGCACAGCCATGGAGTCATTTTCTCTCCACCTCAAGCCCCTCTCAGAGGCCAAGGCCAACACCAGCACCAACACAGTCGGGCAGCATTAGCTCCTGTCCATTTCCACGCCAGAAGCTGGTGGAATTCTTTACTCTTCTGAAGGAGCTCCTGCAGTTCCTCAGGGGAAAAAAGGCTTGAGGAGCAGGATCAACAGGAACCAGCGCAGGCTGCACTGGACCATGATCATTTCCTTCTGGGGCAATGCCTGCTGCTCCAAAGGCAGCCTCAGCATCAAAGGCCTGCTCTGTGCTGCCCGCTCTCCTCCCTGTGGAGGATGAAGCATTAAAGGACTGGGGACATGTGAGCAATCCAGCATTTCTCCAGAAGGCCATGAAGCCTTAGCCTAAGGCCGCAGAGCCTTAGCATAAGGCCGCAAGAGCATCCAGAGGACAAACTGCGGTTGGAATGAGGAAGTAAGAATGCAGAGACAAACAACTCCCAGATGCCGAAGAGGAACTTGCCGCCTGCAAGAAGGCCACGAGCACTGCGCGTGAGCTAGTGACGCACACCAATCATAATCGAGTTACTATGTGAGTTAAATTGATTATCACCAATGGGGAATCGCCGCGTATGTAGTGGGGAATATAAAAGTGAGCTATCTGAGGCTAATAAACGGCTTGTACGTGATCACATTGATCATCGTGTCGAGTCCGGTTCTTCCTCCGCAACACTTCCCAGTGCACACAAATGCTGAAGCTGACTTAGTTCTTGGAATAAAGTTGCCAGGTTTCACAGTTAACCGTGCCTGAGTCCAATTCACTCTCGTGCGCAAGGCAAGGATTTCCACGCCCGGCAAAATGGGGCTGCAGGCAGTCAAGGAGGGCACAAAGGGCAAGAGTCGCTCAGCAGGGCTGACACCATGGCTGGTCAGACACGAGCGTGCTCAGAGCCACCATGGCATGAATAAGACTGGCACATTGAGGCTAGCAGGAGGATGCAAAATAATGATGCGACATGCAGACAACTCTGGGGATGATGATTAGGACCTGGTTGAAGCCTTTGCTAAATGGAAAGATGAAAGAAAGCTGGCAGGAGTTACAGTGCCATGAGGAAGAGTCAGATGTCACCAGAAGTTAAGGGGGAATGGTGTGAGAGGTGGCCAGACTTCAGCAATATCTGAAGGAAGAGCTGTGGTCATTCTGAGGACAACATCACGAACAGGAACGACATTGCCTTGCTGGAATTAGACCAGCCTGTCCAGTGCGGCTACTACGTGCAGCTTGCATGTGTGCCTGACGCCTGGCTGAGAGTGTCGCAGCTAAGAAGCTGCTACATCAGTGGCTGGCGTTCTACGACTGCAAGAGGTGAGTTCCCAAAAGGGACTTGTTTGGCAGGCACAGAGTGACTTCTGCCAGCCCAAGCCCTTACCAAGAGAAACAAGTCCTTCAGCTTCACCTCAGGCAGGCCGGCGTTTCACTGCGCATTTGGCCAACAGAGAAAGTGATGGAGGAAGGTGGGGTCATCCCAGATCACAAAACAACTCTTCTCTAGAGCTGTAACTCAGCTTCTGGAATCTCCTGGCTCCTAGTCCTGGGTAATGTGCTTGATACGTGTGGGCTAGGCTCCTGCATCATGAAGCAAAAGGTTTTCTTTGTGTAGGGGTGGCGCGACCACAGGTATTTCCAACATATTGTACAACGTCTCTTCTCCAGGAGAAACCTAGACTGAGAGAAGAAATGTGGAAATATCACCAGAGGAAGAGACAGAAGGAGTGTGAGCTCGGGAAGGTGTGGATGCTGACAAGAAGCAGGTGCTCAAATGTTACTGCTTTGCACACACCCTGTGTGCTCACCTTCTCCCAGAATCCCACAGCTGTGTAGCAGGAGGGCTTTGGTAGGGCAGTGTCAGCCTCACCTCAGCTGGGGCCTGGAGCAGAGCCTGCCCATCCGACACCAGCATGGCTGCCTGGCAGCTGGGTGGGAAAATGGGAAATGGCAGCCCCCGGGGGAAGCAGGGTTGCCCGGGGAGCATCCCAATGCCATCCCTTCCCAGCAGCCCACGGCAGCACAGCGCACGCTGACCCCGGGTGTCCTTGCAGCAGAGCCCCAGCTGCCCCGCTGGAGCACAGAGACCACGAGGGGAGGAGGAGGGGAGACGCTTTAGGCAGCCTGCCCCCTCCCCAGACACCCCCGGGCATGGAAAGCCCCCCGCGCCCTGCCAAGCCGGCGAGTCGCCACTCGTGCCGCGGTGCAGAGGTGGCCACCTCCTGCGTGCTCTGGGCTGGCGCAACCTTGCCCTGAGCCGGGGGAAGGTTCCCTGTGCCTCAGTCCAGAGTCCTCACCTGCAAAGCCTCATTTTCAGGGCCAAAATCCTCATTTTTGGGGCCCCAACCTGTCTGTTCTTGCCCACAGCCGCGTATTTCCCTGTCCCACTTCACCGCTCTCCACAGCTTCCCCAGGAGGGGACGTGAGAGGGAGGTGCTGAGCTCTGCTGCTGGGGTCCAGGGACAGGACGCATGGGAACGGCTCAGAGCTGCATCAGGGCAGGTTCAGCTGGGCTCAAGGATCCGTTTCTGCACCGAGAGTGCGGCCGGGCGCTGGGACAGGCTGCCTGAGAGGCGGTCGGTGCCCCCGGCCTGTCCGTGCCCAGGAGCCCTTTGGGCAGTGCCCTCCATGCTCTGCTGTCAGGCCGGGCCAGCCCTGCAGGGTGGGCGGTTGGACGGGGCGATGGCTGCCGCTCCCTCCCCAGCGGAAGCTCCCTGCTCTGGCGTGCCCACAGGGTCACCGCGAGCACCCAGCCCACCCTGTGGAGTTCATCACCACATCGCCTGGGAGCAGGGCAGGCACCGGCGGAGGGGAGAGCGGCCCCTCAGGCAGCCAATAGCGGAGAGCAGCACCTCAGGGGAGGGTGGGCCCCACACCATGGCAGAGCGACAGCCCAGGTAGCCAATCAGAGGTCACATTTCAGATGAAGGGCAGGCACCCAGCGGGGCAGCCTGAACGCAAAGGGGGCCAATCAGAGGCAGCGTCACCTCAGGGGAGGGTGGGCACTGCATCTGGGCAGAGTGACAGCACTGTCAGCCAATGGCATGTTATCACTTCAGGTGAAGGGCGGGCACTGCAGCCCAGCAGCCTGACCACCCGGGGTCCAATCAGAGGCAGCAGAACCTCAGGGGAGGGTGGGCATTGCATCTGGGCAGAGTGACAGACCTGGCAGCCAATGGCAGGTCATTCCCTCAGGTGAAGGGCAGGCACTGTAACCCAGCAGCCTGACCACAAGGGGGGGCCAATCAGAGGCAGCAGCACCTCAGGGGAGGAGACTGACAGCCCTCCCGACCTCTGCCGGCCAAGACTACATGGGAAGGAGGCGGGCCCCGATTGCAGCCAGTCCCAGCTTCACCATGGCTCCTGTGGGGCCTGCCCCGAGGCCGCGCAGCCCCTGGACCAGGCCCAGGGCCCCTCCTCCCCCCTTCCACCGCTCCTCTCTGTCTCCTCTGCACCCCCCAGCTGTCCCCGTGTTCTGGAACCCCCCGTCTTCGTGATGCTGAGGCCGCCGGTGTGGCGGTGGGGTGGACAAGGCTGGGTGGGGGTGATGCTTGCCCTGGGGCCATCGGCTCCCCCACATCCCCTCCGCGCAGCCCCAGCGACCCCGCAGCAGCCTGCAGGGTCGTGAGGAGGGGCAGGACGTGGCTGCCGTCCAGTGTCTGCCCTGAGGTGGCGAGGACGGGGGGGATGTGGGGCTGGGGTCTCCCCCCCGAAGCAGGGGGGTCCCAGGGCTGATGCTCTCCCCCATCCCCACAGCTCCTGCACATCATCTCCTTCCTGACGCTGCCCGCCCTGCTGAGACGGGGCCAGACCTGCCATTGCCTCCACGAGGGCTGCGACAGCGAGGCCGCCTGCACCTCCTCTGCACCGCTCTCTGCCTGCCGCTGCCAGTGCCCGCCCCTGCAAGAGGGCCACCATCCTCAGCTGTGAGTCTGTCATTGCCAAGGGACGGGGTGGGGGTGGCGCTTGGTCTCCAGGACTCATCTTTAGTGTCCAAACTTTTATTGTAGGTTTTAATGCCTTCTTTTTAGGACCCAAAGCCTCCTTTTTAGGGTACAAATTCTCATTTCTAAGTTCCAAACCCACCTTTTAAGGTTCAAATGCTCATATTAAGGGCTCAAAGCAACATTTTGAAGGTGCAGAGCCTCCTTTTCAGAGTCCAAAGCATTGTTTATAGGGTCCAAAGTCTCCATTTATGTACCCAACCCTCATCTTTAGCTTCAAAAGTCTGTTTTTCAGGAGCCAAAGCCTCCATGTAGAATCAAAACTGCTCCTTTAGACTTAGAAGCCTTGTTTGTTTAATGTCCCAAGCTTCATTCTGACGGTCTAAAATCCCATTTCAACAGCACAAAGCCCTGATTTTCAAACCCAAAGCATCACTTCAGGGCTTAAAATCATCAGAATTTCAGGGTTCAATGCCTCAATGTAGTTTCCAAAGCCCCATTTTCAGGGCACAGTGCTCCATTCTTAAGCCCCAAGCCATCCTTTGGCGGGTCTAAACTCTACTTTGAAGGGTCCCAAGCCCTCTTTTACACCCGAAAGCCTTTACTGGAGTGCCCAGAGCCCTCTATTTGGGACGAAATCTCCATTTCTGGAGGCCATGGAGGAACCAAGTCGTTCCCCTCCTTTTCAGGGTCTAAAGCGTTCTTTGTAGCATCTAGCCCATCCTTTGGAGTGCCCAGAGCCCCATTTTCAGGGCTGAAGCCCTCATTTATGGGATCCAAACCTGTCTTTTATCACTCACAACCTTCTTTTAGGGCCCACAGTTCCATTTTGAGGGTCCTAACTCTCATTTTGGAGGCAGAAAGCCTCTTTTTAGGCTCCAGAGCTATATTTCTAGCATCCAAAGCATCATTTTGACTTTCCAAAATCTTAGCTTTGGTGGCAGAGCAGAGAGCAGCCTGGTCCCACTGAGCGCAAGGCTGCTCTCCCTCCTCGGCTGCCCTCAGCCCGCCGTTGCTCTGCACACCGCTGCCCACGCGATGACCCACAGAGGTCCCTTCCAACCCCTATCACACCGCCCTGGCAGTTTGCCTGTGGAGCGCTGGGGACAGCTGCCCAGGGGAACGGGGAGATGGCTCTGCCCCGTCCTGCTGCGAGAGCAGGGCTCAGCCCTGGTGCTGAGGGCACTGAGCGTCTGCCTTGCTGCTCTCCAGCTCCTCCGGCGTGCGTGGAGCCCTCCGTCACCAGGCATGGGAAGTGTGCGGCTCCAGCGTACGCACCTGTGGGTGTCCCAGGGCACACGTGGAGATCCCGCCTGGACCCGGGGAGTGACAGCTCTGCAGCCGCTCGTTCAGGCGAGGTGAGCACGCTTTGTTTTTGCCCTGCGTTAGTGGGGCATGAAGTACTCAGCCCAGCCCTTGAGCGAGCTGTGCATGCTTTCAGCCAGCTGGCACTTGTGCCGCTGCTCAGGAGAGCCCCTGCAGGTGAAATTGCCGCCTTGGCTTGAAAAACAGGCCAGCACTTCCCTGCTCTTGGGCTGTTGTCCTCTGCCCTAGGTGATTCCTGCCCTGGCAAGTCCAAGAGACGCCTCTGTGAATGCCCGCCTGTGCAGTGCGTGTCCTTCTGGCCTGGGGCCGTCAAAGCAGATCTCCCTGCAGCTAAGTGATGGCTGGGAAATGCGTACCCTTGCAGCCCCAGTGTCCTCCAGTGACAACCTGCTGGTCAGCTGAGTCCCCAGGGCTGGCTCAAAGCCTGCACAGTGGGACGCAACTGCTGCCTCACAAGACCTCTTTCTGTCCTACAAGAGGTCAACTGTGATAGCACCATCTGGAGGGCCCAAAGCCTTTTTTTAGGGTCCAAACCCTCCTTTGCAGGGTCAAACCCTCATTGATAAGTTGCAAGCTTCGCTTTTACAATTCACAGACTCCTTTTAAGGGACCAAAGCATTCTCTTGAAGGCCCAAAGTCTGATTTGGGTGCCAAAGGGCTCCTTTTTAGAGTCCAAAGCCTTATCTGTAGGGTCTAAAGTCTCCTTTCATGGCACCAAAGCCTCATTATCTGGATCCATAGCCTAATTTAGAGGATCCAATCGGCAAGCTGGAGGGTCCAAAGCCTCATTTTAGCATCCAAACTGCTCATTTTGGGTACAAAGCCTCACTTGTTTAATGACCGAAGCCTCATTTGGAGGCTCCAAAGACCTGTTTTTAGCATACAGAGCCCTAGCTTTTGGCACCAAAACATCATGTGAGGGCAAAAGTCCTGATTTGAGGGTTCAGCATTTCATTTTCATTTCCAAAGCCTTATTTTCACATCCCAACGCCCCATGCTTCAGGCCCAAACTCTTTTTTGGAGAGTCCAAAGTCTCATTTCTAGGGCCAAACCCCTCTTACAGCTCTAGGCCTGCACTGGAGTGTTTCGTTTTATGGGGCAACAGAGGAACCAAGAGGTTCCCCTCCTTTGCAGGGCCCAAAGCGTCATTTGTAGACACTCTCCACACATTTTAGGTCCCAGAGCCTTATTCGCAGGGCGAAAATCCTCATTTTTTTGGGTCCAAAGCTGTCTTTTATTAGCCATAGTCTTTGTTAGGGCACACCGTTCCCTTGTTAGGGTTTAAACCCTCACTTTCAGAGCAGAAAGCATCTTTTTAGGATCCAAAGCTCTATTGGTAGTGACCTCCCCAGGGCCAGGACTCTGCGCTTCCCCTGGCTGCACTTGTTGGGGCTCTGCTGGGGCAGGGTGCGACCCTGCGCTGGTGCAGAGAGCAGCACCACGTCGTGACTCTGTGCAGGAGCAGGGTTTTGGGTGCCACCGTTGCAAGGCTGCGCCCAGCAGTGCAGGCTGGTCGGGGAGCAGCGCCCCGAGACGTGGGGGCAGAGGGTGCGGGAAGAGGGGGACAGGCGTGGGGTGCTGAGCGATGGGGCACGGGCTGGCCCTGGAGACCCCCGGGCTGGAGACATCTGCCCCGGGACCAGTGCAGAGCTGCAGGCCTGGAGCTGGGCAGCACTTGCCTTGGGGGAGAACAACAAAATAGTGCCTGGCATGCGCAGAAGGACCCCTCAGCGTTCACATCCCACCCCTCCCTGTAAAAGAAAAGCTAAAAAGGGTGAGGACAGCAAAGCCATCTTGCACTGTTGGTAACACTGAGACTTTTTCTGTCATTTGCATGCGTTTCTTGTATTTGGCTAATGGGATCTGGGAGCCCTTGAGGGCCAGCGTGTGCCGCAGCTGGTGGCCCAGTCCTGGTTCGGCCGTCTGGCGAGGGCCCCTCCAGGGTCCCTGGTGTGGTGCTGGCCTCTTGTTGGCTGGAAAGTCCTCGGAGCTGCTGGTGCTCCTCTTTGGGTGTGGCCGTGGCACCCCGGGGGCGTTCCCTGCCCCAGCTGGTAGTGGAGGGCCTGGGCACAGCCTCCCCAGGCTCCTCCTGGGACTCTTCTCGCTCCGTGGGGATGGCAGCGGGAGCAGCGGGGCAGCTGCCAGGTGCCCACCAACAGCGGCGCATGAAGTGCCGAGGAGCTCGTCCGTGCCGGATCTTGCAGGGTTGCCGGGGGAGGCAGAGACCCTCCTCAGGAGGCAGCGGGGCCGGGGGCATCTTTGTCAACATGGCCATGATGGTGTCTTCCACCATGGCTGCCTCCAACCCCCTGTTGTCAAAGATCTGCTCCAGCTTCTGCTGGACCCAGAGCTGCAGGATCTGCAGGAGCATTGGGTGGTTCTGGAAAAGGTTCATCCCGTTCGGGATACAATATAATACAGACAATAATAAACTGTATAGCGCAGTCCCATACCTACCATACCCACAATACACACAGTAGCTGCAAAACAATAAAAACTACACAATACGTACTGTACAGAGCAATGCATACTCTACATACAGTAATCTACATGCAACATATAATAAAACAAAATACCTTAGAAAACTAAACACTCTAGAATGACCAAGCGCCACCCCCACCCCGTCCCTTGGCAATGACAGAGCCAGCGTGGAGCGTGCTCCATCTGTGTTTCGCTGTGCTTTGTGCAGGACAGGATGGCAGTGCTTGGCTATACTTGGTTGATTTGGCTTGCACATCCCTGCTTGCCTGCCGCGGCTGTAAGCAGATTGGCTCTTCAGCCCCCAACCAGGTGCCTACTGCCTGTAGTAGTTCCGTTCTGCGGTGTCAGTTTCTTTGGGAAGGACCTGGTGGCAAGCGGCTGCGCAGAGCGGGGTGGCAGTGAACTTCCCAAAGAGGCTATGGTGCCACACTTGGTTTTCCCGGCTAGCTGTTAGCAGGCAGCAGTGGGAGGCAGGCGCTGCTGCCTGCCACGAGGTCTGCAGAGCCTCGTCCCGCAAGCAGAGCATTCAGCGGGGGTCTGCTGGGGGTGTCCGAGCCCAGCTTCTGCCTCCCCTCCTGCTCGGAACCCTCCATGTTGCCCGCCCCCCCCTAGAATCCACCGTGCCCAGCACCCGGAACCAGCCACTCTGTGACATCAGCCACGGGGCCAAGGGTTCCCTGGGCAACGGGACTGCTGCAGGCACTACGTCGGCTGCTGCACTGCTGGCCACCAGCTCTCGCTTCTTGCAGCTGCCACGTGCCGCTGGCAGCCATGAATTTTCTCCCCGTCCTGGTCCTGCTGGCCGTGTGCTGGCCGGCGTACGGCATGTGGGACAACTGTGGGTAAGTGGCCCGAGGCTCTGGGAGGGAGCTGGGGCAGCCCTTGTGGGCTTCACTGGCGGGTGCTCGCTTTTCCCCCTGGCCACACCAAAGCTTCCCAAACGCCATGTGGGAGCCTCAGTTCCTTGCCAGCAGCCAGGCCGCTGGCACAACTCGCCTACGGGGCTCAAGCACAAACAGGGGTAGATGGACGCATGCCCCACAGGGTTCCGTGGTCCTGCTGTCCATGCAGCGCCTGGTGGGGGGGAAGGGGGCTGACCTGCAGCCTCAACAGCAGCAAGCCACCGAGCAGGACATTCATCAGTTTCTGCTTACAGAGGGACCTGCGGGCACCGGCCCATGGATTCTTACTACGGCATGTCACGCGTCGTGGGTGGCACCGATGCTCAGCTAGGGGCCTGGCCCTGGATCGTCAGCATCCAGAAGCCCATCATAGGAGGCATAGCGCATGTCTGCGGAGGGTCGCTCATCAGCCCGCAGTGGGTGCTGACAGCAGCCCACTGCTTCATCACGCCCGGGTAAGGAGGACCAGGGAACAGCCCCACAGCACTAGCACGCGCCCGCTCCACAGCAGCACGTGCTAGCGCCATCCCGCTACCTTGCAGCACGCCCAGTGCCTGGGCACTGCCAAGCCCAGCTGAGAGACTGCTCGCGAGAGGGCTGGGCTCACGCCACGGCTTCCTAGCAGCCTCCCGCCCGACACTCCTTGTGCCCAAGGCGTGCTAGGGCAGTCGCACCCTCCGTAGCGCTGCCTTCCTCTCTGCCCTGTGCAGCAGAAGGCAGGCAACTGCTGGGCTGCTTGCAGCACGTGGCTGCGCTCCCTCTGACCCCTCTCTCCACCTGCCTTGCAGGCACATCACCATGTGGCACGTGGTGATCGGGGCCAGCCACTTGACTCAGCTGGGCCCTGAGACCCAAGTGCGCACTATTAAGCGGCTACTGGTTCACGAGCACTACAACAACATCACGCAGAGGAACGACATTGCCTTGCTGGAATTGGACCAGCCTGTCCTGTGCGGCTACTACGTGCAGCTTGCCTGTGTGCCCGACGCCTGGCTGAGAGTGTCGCAGCTGAGAAGCTGCTACGTCAGTGGCTGGGGTTCCACGACTGCAAGAGGTGAGTTCCCAAAAGGGAGTGGTGTCCTGAGCGCAGGCTGGGCACACTGGGGAGGCGGGGTGGGCTTCCTGACAGCAGAGGCGAAAGCCAGAGTCGGGCTGCGGGGTGCATGCCGATGGAGAGGTGGGCCTGGCCCATTACCCCAAGCAAGACAGAAGGGAGACAGCAGCGGCACAGTGCCTCTGGAGACGCAAAGCCCAGCCCTAGGGCAGGGCTTCAGCCAGACACCGGGGGGGTGGGGGGGAGGAGAGGAGAACTGGCAGCGAGCTGCTGGCTGTTAACTCCTTTCTGTGCTGACAGCTGGGGGACCAAGTTATGTCCTGCAGGAGGCCAAGGTCCGCCTCATCGATATCAAGCTCTGCAACAGCAGCCGCTGGTACGGAGGGGCCATCCACAGCCACAACTTGTGTGCTGGCTATCCGCAGGGCGGCATCGACACCTGCCAGGTAGGAGCGTGCTACAAGTCCACCCCCAACAGCACAGGCAGCCCTGTGGCAACCGCCCAAACCTGCCCCAGCGCGTGCTTTGCCTGGCAAGTCAGCCTGCCACTGCTGGGTCCCCTCCACTCTTGGGGTTCACCTCCCCTTGCCCAGATGCAGGTCCTTGCCCAGGGCCGCCCTTGTCCCAGAGGCCTGGCTCTCTGCCCACAAAGCCCATCTAGTGCTCTGGGCAGCCCACAGCTCCAGAGCCCAGTCCTGCAACATCCCCCTTCCACACATCCAGGATCATTGTGCAAAGAGGACAGAGAGAGAGCCCTGCCTGACCGGCCCACCACCCCCTGCCAGACAAGCTTCTGTAGGCTCCAGCACCTGAGCAGAGCCTTTGTGTGCAGTCAGGACAGCTCTGGCAGCTGCTGCGGGAGAGAAGGAGCCAGCCAGAGTGCTGACCGGGGCCACCCAACGCCACCTTAACCCTCTCTCCTCCGCTGCAGGGTGACAGCGGTGGTCCTCTGGTCTGCAAAGATAACACCAACGACTACTTCTGGCTTGTTGGAGTGACCAGCTGGGGGAGAGGCTGTGCCAGACCAAACCAGCCTGGAGTCTACACCTCCACGCAGCACTTCTACGACTGGATCCTGCTACAGATGGGACTGCGCTCAGCAAGAAGAGATAGTCCAACAGCACAGCCATGGAGTCATTTTCTCTCCACCTCAAGCCCCTCTCAGAGGCCAAGGCCAACACCAGCACCAACACAGTCGGGCAGCATTAGCTCCTGTCCATTTCCACGCCAGAAGCTGGTGGAATTCTTTACTCTTCTGAAGGAGCTCCTGCAGTTCCTCAGGGGAAAAAAGGCTTGAGGAGCAGGATCAACAGGAACCAGCGCAGGCTGCACTGGACCATGATCATTTCCTTCTGGGGCAATGCCTGCTGCTCCAAAGGCAGCCTCAGCATCAAAGGCCTGCTCTGTGCTGCCCGCTCTCCTCCCTGTGGAGGATGAAGCATTAAAGGACTGGGGACATGTGAGCAATCCAGCATTTCTCCAGAAGGCCATGAAGCCTTAGCCTAAGGCCGCAGAGCCTTAGCATAAGGCCGCAAGAGCATCCAGAGGACAAACTGCGGTTGGAATGAGGAAGTAAGAATGCAGAGACAAACAACTCCCAGATGCCGAAGAGGAACTTGCCGCCTGCAAGAAGGCCACGAGCACTGCGCGTGAGCTAGTGACGCACACCAATCATAATCGAGTTACTATGTGAGTTAAATTGATTATCACCAATGGGGAATCGCCGCGTATGTAGTGGGGAATATAAAAGTGAGCTATCTGAGGCTAATAAACGGCTTGTACGTGATCACATTGATCATCGTGTCGAGTCCGGTTCTTCCTCCGCAACACTTCCCAGTGCACACAAATGCTGAAGCTGACTTAGTTCTTGGAATAAAGTTGCCAGGTTTCACAGTTAACCGTGCCTGAGTCCAATTCACTCTCGTGCGCAAGGCAAGGATTTCCACGCCCGGCAAAATGGGGCTGCAGGCAGTCAAGGAGGGCACAAAGGGCAAGAGTCGCTCAGCAGGGCTGACACCATGGCTGGTCAGACACGAGCGTGCTCAGAGCCACCATGGCATGAATAAGACTGGCACATTGAGGCTAGCAGGAGGATGCAAAATAATGATGCGACATGCAGACAACTCTGGGGATGATGATTAGGACCTGGTTGAAGCCTTTGCTAAATGGAAAGATGAAAGAAAGCTGGCAGGAGTTACAGTGCCATGAGGAAGAGTCAGATGTCACCAGAAGTTAAGGGGGAATGGTGTGAGAGGTGGCCAGACTTCAGCAATATCTGAAGGAAGAGCTGTGGTCATTCTGAGGACAACATCACGAACAGGAACGACATTGCCTTGCTGGAATTAGACCAGCCTGTCCAGTGCGGCTACTACGTGCAGCTTGCATGTGTGCCTGACGCCTGGCTGAGAGTGTCGCAGCTAAGAAGCTGCTACATCAGTGGCTGGCGTTCTACGACTGCAAGAGGTGAGTTCCCAAAAGGGACTTGTTTGGCAGGCACAGAGTGACTTCTGCCAGCCCAAGCCCTTACCAAGAGAAACAAGTCCTTCAGCTTCACCTCAGGCAGGCCGGCGTTTCACTGCGCATTTGGCCAACAGAGAAAGTGATGGAGGAAGGTGGGGTCATCCCAGATCACAAAACAACTCTTCTCTAGAGCTGTAACTCAGCTTCTGGAATCTCCTGGCTCCTAGTCCTGGGTAATGTGCTTGATACGTGTGGGCTAGGCTCCTGCATCATGAAGCAAAAGGTTTTCTTTGTGTAGGGGTGGCGCGACCACAGGTATTTCCAACATATTGTACAACGTCTCTTCTCCAGGAGAAACCTAGACTGAGAGAAGAAATGTGGAAATATCACCAGAGGAAGAGACAGAAGGAGTGTGAGCTCGGGAAGGTGTGGATGCTGACAAGAAGCAGGTGCTCAAATGTTACTGCTTTGCACACACCCTGTGTGCTCACCTTCTCCCAGAATCCCACAGCTGTGTAGCAGGAGGGCTTTGGTAGGGCAGTGTCAGCCTCACCTCAGCTGGGGCCTGGAGCAGAGCCTGCCCATCCGACACCAGCATGGCTGCCTGGCAGCTGGGTGGGAAAATGGGAAATGGCAGCCCCCGGGGGAAGCAGGGTTGCCCGGGGAGCATCCCAATGCCATCCCTTCCCAGCAGCCCACGGCAGCACAGCGCACGCTGACCCCGGGTGTCCTTGCAGCAGAGCCCCAGCTGCCCCGCTGGAGCACAGAGACCACGAGGGGAGGAGGAGGGGAGACGCTTTAGGCAGCCTGCCCCCTCCCCAGACACCCCCGGGCATGGAAAGCCCCCCGCGCCCTGCCAAGCCGGCGAGTCGCCACTCGTGCCGCGGTGCAGAGGTGGCCACCTCCTGCGTGCTCTGGGCTGGCGCAACCTTGCCCTGAGCCGGGGGAAGGTTCCCTGTGCCTCAGTCCAGAGTCCTCACCTGCAAAGCCTCATTTTCAGGGCCAAAATCCTCATTTTTGGGGCCCCAACCTGTCTGTTCTTGCCCACAGCCGCGTATTTCCCTGTCCCACTTCACCGCTCTCCACAGCTTCCCCAGGAGGGGACGTGAGAGGGAGGTGCTGAGCTCTGCTGCTGGGGTCCAGGGACAGGACGCATGGGAACGGCTCAGAGCTGCATCAGGGCAGGTTCAGCTGGGCTCAAGGATCCGTTTCTGCACCGAGAGTGCGGCCGGGCGCTGGGACAGGCTGCCTGAGAGGCGGTCGGTGCCCCCGGCCTGTCCGTGCCCAGGAGCCCTTTGGGCAGTGCCCTCCATGCTCTGCTGTCAGGCCGGGCCAGCCCTGCAGGGTGGGCGGTTGGACGGGGCGATGGCTGCCGCTCCCTCCCCAGCGGAAGCTCCCTGCTCTGGCGTGCCCACAGGGTCACCGCGAGCACCCAGCCCACCCTGTGGAGTTCATCACCACATCGCCTGGGAGCAGGGCAGGCACCGGCGGAGGGGAGAGCGGCCCCTCAGGCAGCCAATAGCGGAGAGCAGCACCTCAGGGGAGGGTGGGCCCCACACCATGGCAGAGCGACAGCCCAGGTAGCCAATCAGAGGTCACATTTCAGATGAAGGGCAGGCACCCAGCGGGGCAGCCTGAACGCAAAGGGGGCCAATCAGAGGCAGCGTCACCTCAGGGGAGGGTGGGCACTGCATCTGGGCAGAGTGACAGCACTGTCAGCCAATGGCATGTTATCACTTCAGGTGAAGGGCGGGCACTGCAGCCCAGCAGCCTGACCACCCGGGGTCCAATCAGAGGCAGCAGAACCTCAGGGGAGGGTGGGCATTGCATCTGGGCAGAGTGACAGACCTGGCAGCCAATGGCAGGTCATTCCCTCAGGTGAAGGGCAGGCACTGTAACCCAGCAGCCTGACCACAAGGGGGGGCCAATCAGAGGCAGCAGCACCTCAGGGGAGGAGACTGACAGCCCTCCCGACCTCTGCCGGCCAAGACTACATGGGAAGGAGGCGGGCCCCGATTGCAGCCAGTCCCAGCTTCACCATGGCTCCTGTGGGGCCTGCCCCGAGGCCGAGCAGCCCCTGGACCAGGCCCAGGGCCCCTCCTCCCCCCTTCCACCGCTCCTCTCTGTCTCCTCTGCACCCCCCAGCTGTCCCCGTGTTCTGGAACCCCCCGTCTTCGTGATGCTGAGGCCGCCGGTGTGGCGGTGGGGTGGACAAGGCTGGGTGGGGGTGATGCTTGCCCTGGGGCCATCGGCTCCCCCACATCCCCTCCGCGCAGCCCCAGCGACCCCGCAGCAGCCTGCAGGGTCGTGAGGAGGGGCAGGACGTGGCTGCCGTCCAGTGTCTGCCCTGAGGTGGCGAGGACGGGGGGGATGTGGGGCTGGGGTCTCCCCCCCGAAGCAGGGGGGTCCCAGGGCTGATGCTCTCCCCCATCCCCACAGCTCCTGCACATCATCTCCTTCCTGACGCTGCCCGCCCTGCTGAGACGGGGCCAGACCTGCCATTGCCTCCACGAGGGCTGCGACAGCGAGGCCGCCTGCACCTCCTCTGCACCGCTCTCTGCCTGCCGCTGCCAGTGCCCGCCCCTGCAAGAGGGCCACCATCCTCAGCTGTGAGTCTGTCATTGCCAAGGGACGGGGTGGGGGTGGCGCTTGGTCTCCAGGACTCATCTTTAGTGTCCAAACTTTTATTGTAGGTTTTAATGCCTTCTTTTTAGGACCCAAAGCCTCCTTTTTAGGGTACAAATTCTCATTTCTAAGTTCCAAACCCACCTTTTAAGGTTCAAATGCTCATATTAAGGGCTCAAAGCAACATTTTGAAGGTGCAGAGCCTCCTTTTCAGAGTCCAAAGCATTGTTTATAGGGTCCAAAGTCTCCATTTATGTACCCAACCCTCATCTTTAGCTTCAAAAGTCTGTTTTTCAGGAGCCAAAGCCTCCATGTAGAATCAAAACTGCTCCTTTAGACTTAGAAGCCTTGTTTGTTTAATGTCCCAAGCTTCATTCTGACGGTCTAAAATCCCATTTCAACAGCACAAAGCCCTGATTTTCAAACCCAAAGCATCACTTCAGGGCTTAAAATCATCAGAATTTCAGGGTTCAATGCCTCAATGTAGTTTCCAAAGCCCCATTTTCAGGGCCCAGTGCTCCATTCTTAAGCCCCAAGCCATCCTTTGGCGGGTCTAAACTCTACTTTGAAGGGTCCCAAGCCCTCTTTTACACCCGAAAGCCTTTACTGGAGTGCCCAGAGCCCTCTATTTGGGACGAAATCTCCATTTCTGGAGGCCATGGAGGAACCAAGTCGTTCCCCTCCTTTTCAGGGTCTAAAGCGTTCTTTGTAGCATCTAGCCCATCCTTTGGAGTGCCCAGAGCCCCATTTTCAGGGCTGAAGCCCTCATTTATGGGATCCAAACCTGTCTTTTATCACTCACAACCTTCTTTTAGGGCCCACAGTTCCATTTTGAGGGTCCTAACTCTCATTTTGGAGGCAGAAAGCCTCTTTTTAGGCTCCAGAGCTATATTTCTAGCATCCAAAGCATCATTTTGACTTTCCAAAATCTTAGCTTTGGTGGCAGAGCAGAGAGCAGCCTGGTCCCACTGAGCGCAAGGCTGCTCTCCCTCCTCGGCTGCCCTCAGCCCGCCGTTGCTCTGCACACCGCTGCCCACGCGATGACCCACAGAGGTCCCTTCCAACCCCTATCACACCGCCCTGGCAGTTTGCCTGTGGAGCGCTGGGGACAGCTGCCCAGGGGAACGGGGAGATGGCTCTGCCCCGTCCTGCTGCGAGAGCAGGGCTCAGCCCTGGTGCTGAGGGCACTGAGCGTCTGCCTTGCTGCTCTCCAGCTCCTCCGGCGTGCGTGGAGCCCTCCGTCACCAGGCATGGGAAGTGTGCGGCTCCAGCGTACGCACCTGTGGGTGTCCCAGGGCACACGTGGAGATCCCGCCTGGACCCGGGGAGTGACAGCTCTGCAGCCGCTCGTTCAGGCGAGGTGAGCACGCTTTGTTTTTGCCCTGCGTTAGTGGGGCATGAAGTACTCAGCCCAGCCCTTGAGCGAGCTGTGCATGCTTTCAGCCAGCTGGCACTTGTGCCGCTGCTCAGGAGAGCCCCTGCAGGTGAAATTGCCGCCTTGGCTTGAAAAACAGGCCAGCACTTCCCTGCTCTTGGGCTGTTGTCCTCTGCCCTAGGTGATTCCTGCCCTGGCAAGTCCAAGAGACGCCTCTGTGAATGCCCGCCTGTGCAGTGCGTGTCCTTCTGGCCTGGGGCCGTCAAAGCAGATCTCCCTGCAGCTAAGTGATGGCTGGGAAATGCGTACCCTTGCAGCCCCAGTGTCCTCCAGTGACAACCTGCTGGTCAGCTGAGTCCCCAGGGCTGGCTCAAAGCCTGCACAGTGGGACGCAACTGCTGCCTCACAAGACCTCTTTCTGTCCTACAAGAGGTCAACTGTGATAGCACCATCTGGAGGGCCCAAAGCCTTTTTTTAGGGTCCAAACCCTCCTTTGCAGGGTCAAACCCTCATTGATAAGTTGCAAGCTTCGCTTTTACAATTCACAGACTCCTTTTAAGGGACCAAAGCATTCTCTTGAAGGCCCAAAGTCTGATTTGGGTGTCAAAGGGCTCCTTTTTAGAGTCCAAAGCCTTATCTGTAGGGTCTAAAGTCTCCTTTCATGGCACCAAAGCCTCATTATCTGGATCCATAGCCTAATTTAGAGGATCCAGTCGGCAAGCTGGAGGGTCCAAAGCCTCATTTTAGCATCCAAACTGCTCATTTTGGGTACAAAGCCTCACTTGTTTAATGACCGAAGCCTCATTTGGAGGCTCCAAAGACCTGTTTTTAGCATACAGAGCCCTAGCTTTTGGCACCAAAACATCATGTGAGGGCAAAAGTCCTGATTTGAGGGTTCAGCATTTCATTTTCATTTCCAAAGCCTTATTTTCACATCCCAACGCCCCATGCTTCAGGCCCAAACTCTTTTTTGGAGAGTCCAAAGTCTCATTTCTAGGGCCAAACCCCTCTTACAGCTCTAGGCCTGCACTGGAGTGTTTCGTTTTATGGGGCAACAGAGGAACCAAGAGGTTCCCCTCCTTTGCAGGGCCCAAAGCGTCATTTGTAGACACTCTCCACACATTTTAGGTCCCAGAGCCTTATTCGCAGGGCGAAAATCCTCATTTTTTTGGGTCCAAAGCTGTCTTTTATTAGCCATAGTCTTTGTTAGGGCACACCGTTCCCTTGTTAGGGTTTAAACCCTCACTTTCAGAGCAGAAAGCATCTTTTTAGGATCCAAAGCTCTATTGGTAGTGACCTCCCCAGGGCCAGGACTCTGCGCTTCCCCTGGCTGCACTTGTTGGGGCTCTGCTGGGGCAGGGTGCGACCCTGCGCTGGTGCAGAGAGCAGCACCACGTCGTGACTCTGTGCAGGAGCAGGGTTTTGGGTGCCACCGTTGCAAGGCTGCGCCCAGCAGTGCAGGCTGGTCGGGGAGCAGCGCCCCGAGACGTGGGGGCAGAGGGTGCGGGAAGAGGGGGACAGGCGTGGGGTGCTGAGCGATGGGGCACGGGCTGGCCCTGGAGACCCCCGGGCTGGAGACATCTGCCCCGGGACCAGTGCAGAGCTGCAGGCCTGGAGCTGGGCAGCACTTGCCTTGGGGGAGAACAACAAAATAGTGCCTGGCATGCGCAGAAGGACCCCTCAGCGTTCACATCCCACCCCTCCCTGTAAAAGAAAAGCTAAAAAGGGTGAGGACAGCAAAGCCATCTTGCACTGTTGGTAACACTGAGACTTTTTCTGTCATTTGCATGCGTTTCTTGTATTTGGCTAATGGGATCTGGGAGCCCTTGAGGGCCAGCGTGTGCCGCAGCTGGTGGCCCAGTCCTGGTTCGGCCGTCTGGCGAGGGCCCCTCCAGGGTCCCTGGTGTGGTGCTGGCTTCTTGTTGGCTGGAAAGTCCTCGGAGCTGCTGGTGCTCCTCTTTGGGTGTGGCCGTGGCACCCCGGGGGCGTTCCCTGCCCCAGCTGGTAGTGGAGGGCCTGGGCACAGCCTCCCCAGGCTCCTCCTGGGACTCTTCTCGCTCCGTGGGGATGGCAGCGGGAGCAGCGGGGCAGCTGCCAGGTGCCCACCAACAGCGGCGCATGAAGTGCCGAGGAGCTCGTCCGTGCCGGATCTTGCAGGGCTGCCGGGGGAGGCAGAGACCCTCCTCAGGAGGCAGCGGGGCCGGGGGAATCTTTGTCAACATGGCCATGATGGTGTCTTCCACCATGGCTGCCTCCAACCCCCTGTTGTCAAAGATCTGCTCCAGCTTCTGCTGGACCCAGAGCTGCAGGATCTGCAGGAGCATTGGGTGGTTCTGGAAAAGGTTCATCCCGTTCGGGATACAATATAATACAGACAATAATAAACTGTATAGCGCAGTCCCATACCTACCATACCCACAATACACACAGTAGCTGCAAAACAATAAAAACTACACAATACGTACTGTACAGAGCAATGCATACTCTACATACAGTAATCTACATGCAACATATAATAAAACAAAATACCTTAGAAAACTAAACACTCTAGAATGACCAAGCGCCACCCCCACCCCGTCCCTTGGCAATGACAGAGCCAGCGTGGAGCGTGCTCCATCTGTGTTTCGCTGTGCTTTGTGCAGGACAGGATGGCAGTGCTTGGCTATACTTGGTTGATTTGGCTTGCACATCCCTGCTTGCCTGCCGCGGCTGTAAGCAGATTGGCTCTTCAGCCCCCAACCAGGTGCCTACTGCCTGTAGTAGTTCCGTTCTGCGGTGTCAGTTTCTTTGGGAAGGACCTGGTGGCAAGCGGCTGCGCAGAGCGGGGTGGCAGTGAACTTCCCAAAGAGGCTATGGTGCCACACTTGGTTTTCCCGGCTAGCTGTTAGCAGGCAGCAGTGGGAGGCAGGCGCTGCTGCCTGCCACGAGGTCTGCAGAGCCTCGTCCCGCAAGCAGAGCATTCAGCGGGGGTCTGCTGGGGGTGTCCGAGCCCAGCTTCTGCCTCCCCTCCTGCTCGGAACCCTCCATGTTGCCCGCCCCCCCCTAGAATCCACCGTGCCCAGCACCCGGAACCAGCCACTCTGTGACATCAGCCACGGGGCCAAGGGTTCCCTGGGCAACGGGACTGCTGCAGGCACTACGTCGGCTGCTGCACTGCTGGCCACCAGCTCTCGCTTCTTGCAGCTGCCACGTGCCGCTGGCAGCCATGAATTTTCTCCCCGTCCTGGTCCTGCTGGCCGTGTGCTGGCCGGCGTACGGCATGTGGGACAACTGTGGGTAAGTGGCCCGAGGCTCTGGGAGGGAGCTGGGGCAGCCCTTGTGGGCTTCACTGGCGGGTGCTCGCTTTTCCCCCTGGCCACACCAAAGCTTCCCAAACGCCATGTGGGAGCCTCAGTTCCTTGCCAGCAGCCAGGCCGCTGGCACAACTCGCCTACGGGGCTCAAGCACAAACAGGGGTAGATGGACGCATGCCCCACAGGGTTCCGTGGTCCTGCTGTCCATGCAGCGCCTGGTGGGGGGGAAGGGGGCTGACCTGCAGCCTCAACAGCAGCAAGCCACCGAGCAGGACATTCATCAGTTTCTGCTTACAGAGGGACCTGCGGGCACCGGCCCATGGATTCTTACTACGGCATGTCACGCGTCGTGGGTGGCACCGATGCTCAGCTAGGGGCCTGGCCCTGGATCGTCAGCATCCAGAAGCCCATCATAGGAGGCATAGCGCATGTCTGCGGAGGGTCGCTCATCAGCCCGCAGTGGGTGCTGACAGCAGCCCACTGCTTCATCACGCCCGGGTAAGGAGGACCAGGGAACAGCCCCACAGCACTAGCACGTGCCCGCTCCACAGCAGCACGTGCTAGCGCCATCCCGCTACCTTGCAGCACGCCCAGTGCCTGGGCACTGCCAAGCCCAGCTGAGAGACTGCTCGCGAGAGGGCTGGGCTCACGCCACGGCTTCCTAGCAGCCTCCCGCCCGACACTCCTTGTGCCCAAGGCGTGCTAGGGCAGTCGCACCCTCCGTAGCGCTGCCTTCCTCTCTGCCCTGTGCAGCAGAAGGCAGGCAACTGCTGGGCTGCTTGCAGCACGTGGCTGCGCTCCCTCTGACCCCTCTCTCCACCTGCCTTGCAGGCACATCACCATGTGGCACGTGGTGATCGGGGCCAGCCACTTGACTCAGCTGGGCCCTGAGACCCAAGTGCGCACTATTAAGCGGCTACTGGTTCACGAGCACTACAACAACATCACGCAGAGGAACGACATTGCCTTGCTGGAATTGGACCAGCCTGTCCTGTGCGGCTACTACGTGCAGCTTGCCTGTGTGCCCGACGCCTGGCTGAGAGTGTCGCAGCTGAGAAGCTGCTACGTCAGTGGCTGGGGTTCCACGACTGCAAGAGGTGAGTTCCCAAAAGGGAGTGGTGTCCTGAGCGCAGGCTGGGCACACTGGGGAGGCGGGGTGGGCTTCCTGACAGCAGAGGCGAAAGCCAGAGTCGGGCTGCGGGGTGCATGCCGATGGAGAGGTGGGCCTGGCCCATTACCCCAAGCAAGACAGAAGGGAGACAGCAGCGGCACAGTGCCTCTGGAGACGCAAAGCCCAGCCCTAGGGCAGGGTTTCAGCCAGACACCGGGGGGGTGGGGGGGAGGAGAGGAGAACTGGCAGCGAGCTGCTGGCTGTTAACTCCTTTCTGTGCTGACAGCTGGGGGACCAAGTTATGTCCTGCAGGAGGCCAAGGTCCGCCTCATCGATATCAAGCTCTGCAACAGCAGCCGCTGGTACGGAGGGGCCATCCACAGCCACAACTTGTGTGCTGGCTATCCGCAGGGCGGCATCGACACCTGCCAGGTAGGAGCGTGCTACAAGTCCACCCCCAACAGCACAGGCAGCCCTGTGGCAACCGCCCAAACCTGCCCCAGCGCGTGCTTTGCCTGGCAAGTCAGCCTGCCACTGCTGGGTCCCCTCCACTCTTGGGGTTCACCTCCCCTTGCCCAGATGCAGGTCCTTGCCCAGGGCCGCCCTTGTCCCAGAGGCCTGGCTCTCTGCCCACAAAGCCCATCTAGTGCTCTGGGCAGCCCACAGCTCCAGAGCCCAGTCCTGCAACATCCCCCTTCCACACATCCAGGATCATTGTGCAAAGAGGACAGAGAGAGAGCCCTGCCTGACCGGCCCACCACCCCCTGCCAGACAAGCTTCTGTAGGCTCCAGCACCTGAGCAGAGCCTTTGTGTGCAGTCAGGACAGCTCTGGCAGCTGCTGCGGGAGAGAAGGAGCCAGCCAGAGTGCTGACCGGGGCCACCCAACGCCACCTTAACCCTCTCTCCTCCGCTGCAGGGTGACAGCGGTGGTCCTCTGGTCTGCAAAGATAACACCAACGACTACTTCTGGCTTGTTGGAGTGACCAGCTGGGGGAGAGGCTGTGCCAGACCAAACCAGCCTGGAGTCTACACCTCCACGCAGCACTTCTACGACTGGATCCTGCTACAGATGGGACTGCGCTCAGCAAGAAGAGATAGTCCAACAGCACAGCCATGGAGTCATTTTCTCTCCACCTCAAGCCCCTCTCAGAGGCCAAGGCCAACACCAGCACCAACACAGTCGGGCAGCATTAGCTCCTGTCCATTTCCACGCCAGAAGCTGGTGGAATTCTTTACTCTTCTGAAGGAGCTCCTGCAGTTCCTCAGGGGAAAAAAGGCTTGAGGAGCAGGATCAACAGGAACCAGCGCAGGCTGCACTGGACCATGATCATTTCCTTCTGGGGCAATGCCTGCTGCTCCAAAGGCAGCCTCAGCATCAAAGGCCTGCTCTGTGCTGCCCGCTCTCCTCCCTGTGGAGGATGAAGCATTAAAGGACTGGGGACATGTGAGCAATCCAGCATTTCTCCAGAAGGCCATGAAGCCTTAGCCTAAGGCCGCAGAGCCTTAGCATAAGGCCGCAAGAGCATCCAGAGGACAAACTGCGGTTGGAATGAGGAAGTAAGAATGCAGAGACAAACAACTCCCAGATGCCGAAGAGGAACTTGCCGCCTGCAAGAAGGCCACGAGCACTGCGCGTGAGCTAGTGACGCACACCAATCATAATCGAGTTACTATGTGAGTTAAATTGATTATCACCAATGGGGAATCGCCGCGTATGTAGTGGGGAATATAAAAGTGAGCTATCTGAGGCTAATAAACGGCTTGTACGTGATCACATTGATCATCGTGTCGAGTCCGGTTCTTCCTCCGCAACACTTCCCAGTGCACACAAATGCTGAAGCTGACTTAGTTCTTGGAATAAAGTTGCCAGGTTTCACAGTTAACCGTGCCTGAGTCCAATTCACTCTCGTGCGCAAGGCAAGGATTTCCACGCCCGGCAAAATGGGGCTGCAGGCAGTCAAGGAGGGCACAAAGGGCAAGAGTCGCTCAGCAGGGCTGACACCATGGCTGGTCAGACACGAGCGTGCTCAGAGCCACCATGGCATGAATAAGACTGGCACATTGAGGCTAGCAGGAGGATGCAAAATAATGATGCGACATGCAGACAACTCTGGGGATGATGATTAGGACCTGGTTGAAGCCTTTGCTAAATGGAAAGATGAAAGAAAGCTGGCAGGAGTTACAGTGCCATGAGGAAGAGTCAGATGTCACCAGAAGTTAAGGGGGAATGGTGTGAGAGGTGGCCAGACTTCAGCAATATCTGAAGGAAGAGCTGTGGTCATTCTGAGGACAACATCACGAACAGGAACGACATTGCCTTGCTGGAATTAGACCAGCCTGTCCAGTGCGGCTACTACGTGCAGCTTGCATGTGTGCCTGACGCCTGGCTGAGAGTGTCGCAGCTAAGAAGCTGCTACATCAGTGGCTGGCGTTCTACGACTGCAAGAGGTGAGTTCCCAAAAGGGACTTGTTTGGCCGGCACAGAGTGACTTCTGCCAGCCCAAGCCCTTACCAAGAGAAACAAGTCCTTCAGCTTCACCTCAGGCAGGCCGGCGTTTCACTGCGCATTTGGCCAACAGAGAAAGTGATGGAGGAAGGTGGGGTCATCCCAGATCACAAAACAACTCTTCTCTAGAGCTGTAACTCAGCTTCTGGAATCTCCTGGCTCCTAGTCCTGGGTAATGTGCTTGATACGTGTGGGCTAGGCTCCTGCATCATGAAGCAAAAGGTTTTCTTTGTGTAGGGGTGGCGCGACCACAGGTATTTCCAACATATTGTACAACGTCTCTTCTCCAGGAGAAACCTAGACTGAGAGAAGAAATGTGGAAATATCACCAGAGGAAGAGACAGAAGGAGTGTGAGCTCGGGAAGGTGTGGATGCTGACAAGAAGCAGGTGCTCAAATGTTACTGCTTTGCACACACCCTGTGTGCTCACCTTCTCCCAGAATCCCACAGCTGTGTAGCAGGAGGGCTTTGGTAGGGCAGTGTCAGCCTCACCTCAGCTGGGGCCTGGAGCAGAGCCTGCCCATCCGACACCAGCATGGCTGCCTGGCAGCTGGGTGGGAAAATGGGAAATGGCAGCCCCCGGGGGAAGCAGGGTTGCCCGGGGAGCATCCCAATGCCATCCCTTCCCAGCAGCCCACGGCAGCACAGCGCACGCTGACCCCGGGTGTCCTTGCAGCAGAGCCCCAGCTGCCCCGCTGGAGCACAGAGACCACGAGGGGAGGAGGAGGGGAGACGCTTTAGGCAGCCTGCCCCCTCCCCAGACACCCCCGGGCATGGAAAGCCCCCCGCGCCCTGCCAAGCCGGCGAGTCGCCACTCGTGCCGCGGTGCAGAGGTGGCCACCTCCTGCGTGCTCTGGGCTGGCGCAACCTTGCCCTGAGCCGGGGGAAGGTTCCCTGTGCCTCAGTCCAGAGTCCTCACCTGCAAAGCCTCATTTTCAGGGCCAAAATCCTCATTTTTGGGGCCCCAACCTGTCTGTTCTTGCCCACAGCCGCGTATTTCCCTGTCCCACTTCACCGCTCTCCACAGCTTCCCCAGGAGGGGACGTGAGAGGGAGGTGCTGAGCTCTGCTGCTGGGGTCCAGGGACAGGACGCATGGGAACGGCTCAGAGCTGCATCAGGGCAGGTTCAGCTGGGCTCAAGGATCCGTTTCTGCACCGAGAGTGCGGCCGGGCGCTGGGACAGGCTGCCTGAGAGGCGGTCGGTGCCCCCGGCCTGTCCGTGCCCAGGAGCCCTTTGGGCAGTGCCCTCCATGCTCTGCTGTCAGGCCGGGCCAGCCCTGCAGGGTGGGCGGTTGGACGGGGCGATGGCTGCCGCTCCCTCCCCAGCGGAAGCTCCCTGCTCTGGCGTGCCCACAGGGTCACCGCGAGCACCCAGCCCACCCTGTGGAGTTCATCACCACATCGCCTGGGAGCAGGGCAGGCACCGGCGGAGGGGAGAGCGGCCCCTCAGGCAGCCAATAGCGGAGAGCAGCACCTCAGGGGAGGGTGGGCCCCACACCATGGCAGAGCGACAGCCCAGGTAGCCAATCAGAGGTCACATTTCAGATGAAGGGCAGGCACCCAGCGGGGCAGCCTGAACGCAAAGGGGGCCAATCAGAGGCAGCGTCACCTCAGGGGAGGGTGGGCACTGCATCTGGGCAGAGTGACAGCACTGTCAGCCAATGGCATGTTATCACTTCAGGTGAAGGGCGGGCACTGCAGCCCAGCAGCCTGACCACCCGGGGTCCAATCAGAGGCAGCAGAACCTCAGGGGAGGGTGGGCATTGCATCTGGGCAGAGTGACAGACCTGGCAGCCAATGGCAGGTCATTCCCTCAGGTGAAGGGCAGGCACTGTAACCCAGCAGCCTGACCACAAGGGGGGGCCAATCAGAGGCAGCAGCACCTCAGGGGAGGAGACTGACAGCCCTCCCGACCTCTGCCGGCCAAGACTACATGGGAAGGAGGCGGGCCCCGATTGCAGCCAGTCCCAGCTTCACCATGGCTCCTGTGGGGCCTGCCCCGAGGCCGAGCAGCCCCTGGACCAGGCCCAGGGCCCCTCCTCCCCCCTTCCACCGCTCCTCTCTGTCTCCTCTGCACCCCCCAGCTGTCCCCGTGTTCTGGAACCCCCCGTCTTCGTGATGCTGAGGCCGCCGGTGTGGCGGTGGGGTGGACAAGGCTGGGTGGGGGTGATGCTTGCCCTGGGGCCATCGGCTCCCCCACATCCCCTCCGCGCAGCCCCAGCGACCCCACAGCAGCCTGCAGGGTCGTGAGGAGGGGCAGGACGTGGCTGCCGTCCAGTGTCTGCCCTGAGGTGGCGAGGACGGGGGGGATGTGGGGCTGGGGTCTCCCCCCCGAAGCAGGGGGGTCCCAGGGCTGATGCTCTCCCCCATCCCCACAGCTCCTGCACATCATCTCCTTCCTGACGCTGCCCGCCCTGCTGAGACGGGGCCAGACCTGCCATTGCCTCCACGAGGGCTGCGACAGCGAGGCCGCCTGCACCTCCTCTGCACCGCTCTCTGCCTGCCGCTGCCAGTGCCCGCCCCTGCAAGAGGGCCACCATCCTCAGCTGTGAGTCTGTCATTGCCAAGGGACGGGGTGGGGGTGGCGCTTGGTCTCCAGGACTCATCTTTAGTGTCCAAACTTTTATTGTAGGTTTTAATGCCTTCTTTTTAGGACCCAAAGCCTCCTTTTTAGGGTACAAATTCTCATTTCTAAGTTCCAAACCCACCTTTTAAGGTTCAAATGCTCATATTAAGGGCTCAAAGCAACATTTTGAAGGTGCAGAGCCTCCTTTTCAGAGTCCAAAGCATTGTTTATAGGGTCCAAAGTCTCCATTTATGTACCCAACCCTCATCTTTAGCTTCAAAAGTCTGTTTTTCAGGAGCCAAAGCCTCCATGTAGAATCAAAACTGCTCCTTTAGACTTAGAAGCCTTGTTTGTTTAATGTCCCAAGCTTCATTCTGACGGTCTAAAATCCCATTTCAACAGCACAAAGCCCTGATTTTCAAACCCAAAGCATCACTTCAGGGCTTAAAATCATCAGAATTTCAGGGTTCAATGCCTCAATGTAGTTTCCAAAGCCCCATTTTCAGGGCCCAGTGCTCCATTCTTAAGCCCCAAGCCATCCTTTGGCGGGTCTAAACTCTACTTTGAAGGGTCCCAAGCCCTCTTTTACACCCGAAAGCCTTTACTGGAGTGCCCAGAGCCCTCTATTTGGGACGAAATCTCCATTTCTGGAGGCCATGGAGGAACCAAGTCGTTCCCCTCCTTTTCAGGGTCTAAAGCGTTCTTTGTAGCATCTAGCCCATCCTTTGGAGTGCCCAGAGCCCCATTTTCAGGGCTGAAGCCCTCATTTATGGGATCCAAACCTGTCTTTTATCACTCACAACCTTCTTTTAGGGCCCACAGTTCCATTTTGAGGGTCCTAACTCTCATTTTGGAGGCAGAAAGCCTCTTTTTAGGCTCCAGAGCTATATTTCTAGCATCCAAAGCATCATTTTGACTTTCCAAAATCTTAGCTTTGGTGGCAGAGCAGAGAGCAGCCTGGTCCCACTGAGCGCAAGGCTGCTCTCCCTCCTCGGCTGCCCTCAGCCCGCCGTTGCTCTGCACACCGCTGCCCACGCGATGACCCACAGAGGTCCCTTCCAACCCCTATCACACCGCCCTGGCAGTTTGCCTGTGGAGCGCTGGGGACAGCTGCCCAGGGGAACGGGGAGATGGCTCTGCCCCGTCCTGCTGCGAGAGCAGGGCTCAGCCCTGGTGCTGAGGGCACTGAGCGTCTGCCTTGCTGCTCTCCAGCTCCTCCGGCGTGCGTGGAGCCCTCCGTCACCAGGCATGGGAAGTGTGCGGCTCCAGCGTACGCACCTGTGGGTGTCCCAGGGCACACGTGGAGATCCCGCCTGGACCCGGGGAGTGACAGCTCTGCAGCCGCTCGTTCAGGCGAGGTGAGCACGCTTTGTTTTTGCCCTGCGTTAGTGGGGCATGAAGTACTCAGCCCAGCCCTTGAGCGAGCTGTGCATGCTTTCAGCCAGCTGGCACTTGTGCCGCTGCTCAGGAGAGCCCCTGCAGGTGAAATTGCCGCCTTGGCTTGAAAAACAGGCCAGCACTTCCCTGCTCTTGGGCTGTTGTCCTCTGCCCTAGGTGATTCCTGCCCTGGCAAGTCCAAGAGACGCCTCTGTGAATGCCCGCCTGTGCAGTGCGTGTCCTTCTGGCCTGGGGCCGTCAAAGCAGATCTCCCTGCAGCTAAGTGATGGCTGGGAAATGCGTACCCTTGCAGCCCCAGTGTCCTCCAGTGACAACCTGCTGGTCAGCTGAGTCCCCAGGGCTGGCTCAAAGCCTGCACAGTGGGACGCAACTGCTGCCTCACAAGACCTCTTTCTGTCCTACAAGAGGTCAACTGTGATAGCACCATCTGGAGGGCCCAAAGCCTTTTTTTAGGGTCCAAACCCTCCTTTGCAGGGTCAAACCCTCATTGATAAGTTGCAAGCTTCGCTTTTACAATTCACAGACTCCTTTTAAGGGACCAAAGCATTCTCTTGAAGGCCCAAAGTCTGATTTGGGTGTCAAAGGGCTCCTTTTTAGAGTCCAAAGCCTTATCTGTAGGGTCTAAAGTCTCCTTTCATGGCACCAAAGCCTCATTATCTGGATCCATAGCCTAATTTAGAGGATCCAGTCGGCAAGCTGGAGGGTCCAAAGCCTCATTTTAGCATCCAAACTGCTCATTTTGGGTACAAAGCCTCACTTGTTTAATGACCGAAGCCTCATTTGGAGGCTCCAAAGACCTGTTTTTAGCATACAGAGCCCTAGCTTTTGGCACCAAAACATCATGTGAGGGCAAAAGTCCTGATTTGAGGGTTCAGCATTTCATTTTCATTTCCAAAGCCTTATTTTCACATCCCAACGCCCCATGCTTCAGGCCCAAACTCTTTTTTGGAGAGTCCAAAGTCTCATTTCTAGGGCCAAACCCCTCTTACAGCTCTAGGCCTGCACTGGAGTGTTTCGTTTTATGGGGCAACAGAGGAACCAAGAGGTTCCCCTCCTTTGCAGGGCCCAAAGCGTCATTTGTAGACACTCTCCACACATTTTAGGTCCCAGAGCCTTATTCGCAGGGCGAAAATCCTCATTTTTTTGGGTCCAAAGCTGTCTTTTATTAGCCATAGTCTTTGTTAGGGCACACCGTTCCCTTGTTAGGGTTTAAACCCTCACTTTCAGAGCAGAAAGCATCTTTTTAGGATCCAAAGCTCTATTGGTAGTGACCTCCCCAGGGCCAGGACTCTGCGCTTCCCCTGGCTGCACTTGTTGGGGCTCTGCTGGGGCAGGGTGCGACCCTGCGCTGGTGCAGAGAGCAGCACCACGTCGTGACTCTGTGCAGGAGCAGGGTTTTGGGTGCCACCGTTGCAAGGCTGCGCCCAGCAGTGCAGGCTGGTCGGGGAGCAGCGCCCCGAGACGTGGGGGCAGAGGGTGCGGGAAGAGGGGGACAGGCGTGGGGTGCTGAGCGATGGGGCACGGGCTGGCCCTGGAGACCCCCGGGCTGGAGACATCTGCCCCGGGACCAGTGCAGAGCTGCAGGCCTGGAGCTGGGCAGCACTTGCCTTGGGGGAGAACAACAAAATAGTGCCTGGCATGCGCAGAAGGACCCCTCAGCGTTCACATCCCACCCCTCCCTGTAAAAGAAAAGCTAAAAAGGGTGAGGACAGCAAAGCCATCTTGCACTGTTGGTAACACTGAGACTTTTTCTGTCATTTGCATGCGTTTCTTGTATTTGGCTAATGGGATCTGGGAGCCCTTGAGGGCCAGCGTGTGCCGCAGCTGGTGGCCCAGTCCTGGTTCGGCCGTCTGGCGAGGGCCCCTCCAGGGTCCCTGGTGTGGTGCTGGCCTCTTGTTGGCTGGAAAGTCCTCGGAGCTGCTGGTGCTCCTCTTTGGGTGTGGCCGTGGCACCCCGGGGGCGTTCCCTGCCCCAGCTGGTAGTGGAGGGCCTGGGCACAGCCTCCCCAGGCTCCTCCTGGGACTCTTCTCGCTCCGTGGGGATGGCAGCGGGAGCAGCGGGGCAGCTGCCAGGTGCCCACCAACAGCGGCGCATGAAGTGCCGAGGAGCTCGTCCGTGCCGGATCTTGCAGGGCTGCCGGGGGAGGCAGAGACCCTCCTCAGGAGGCAGCGGGGCCGGGGGCATCTTTGTCAACATGGCCATGATGGTGTCTTCCACCATGGCTGCCTCCAACCCCCTGTTGTCAAAGATCTGCTCCAGCTTCTGCTGGACCCAGAGCTGCAGGATCTGCAGGAGCATTGGGTGGTTCTGGAAAAGGTTCATCCCGTTCGGGATACAATATAATACAGACAATAATAAACTGTATAGCGCAGTCCCATACCTACCATACCCACAATACACACAGTAGCTGCAAAACAATAAAAACTACACAATACGTACTGTACAGAGCAATGCATACTCTACATACAGTAATCTACATGCAACATATAATAAAACAAAATACCTTAGAAAACTAAACACTCTAGAATGACCAAGCGCCACCCCCACCCCGTCCCTTGGCAATGACAGAGCCAGCGTGGAGCGTGCTCCATCTGTGTTTCGCTGTGCTTTGTGCAGGACAGGATGGCAGTGCTTGGCTATACTTGGTTGATTTGGCTTGCACATCCCTGCTTGCCTGCCGCGGCTGTAAGCAGATTGGCTCTTCAGCCCCCAACCAGGTGCCTACTGCCTGTAGTAGTTCCGTTCTGCGGTGTCAGTTTCTTTGGGAAGGACCTGGTGGCAAGCGGCTGCGCAGAGCGGGGTGGCAGTGAACTTCCCAAAGAGGCTATGGTGCCACACTTGGTTTTCCCGGCTAGCTGTTAGCAGGCAGCAGTGGGAGGCAGGCGCTGCTGCCTGCCACGAGGTCTGCAGAGCCTCGTCCCGCAAGCAGAGCATTCAGCGGGGGTCTGCTGGGGATGTCCGAGCCCAGCTTCTGCCTCCCCTCCTGCTCGGAACCCTCCATGTTGCCCGCCCCCCCCTAGAATCCACCGTGCCCAGCACCCGGAACCAGCCACTCTGTGACATCAGCCACGGGGCCAAGGGTTCCCTGGGCAACGGGACTGCTGCAGGCACTACGTCGGCTGCTGCACTGCTGGCCACCAGCTCTCGCTTCTTGCAGCTGCCACGTGCCGCTGGCAGCCATGAATTTTCTCCCCGTCCTGGTCCTGCTGGCCGTGTGCTGGCCGGCGTACGGCATGTGGGACAACTGTGGGTAAGTGGCCCGAGGCTCTGGGAGGGAGCTGGGGCAGCCCTTGTGGGCTTCACTGGCGGGTGCTCGCTTTTCCCCCTGGCCACACCAAAGCTTCCCAAACGCCATGTGGGAGCCTCAGTTCCTTGCCAGCAGCCAGGCCGCTGGCACAACTCGCCTACGGGGCTCAAGCACAAACAGGGGTAGATGGACGCATGCCCCACAGGGTTCCGTGGTCCTGCTGTCCATGCAGCGCCTGGTGGGGGGGAAGGGGGCTGACCTGCAGCCTCAACAGCAGCAAGCCACCGAGCAGGACATTCATCAGTTTCTGCTTACAGAGGGACCTGCGGGCACCGGCCCATGGATTCTTACTACGGCATGTCACGCGTCGTGGGTGGCACCGATGCTCAGCTAGGGGCCTGGCCCTGGATCGTCAGCATCCAGAAGCCCATCATAGGAGGCATAGCGCATGTCTGCGGAGGGTCGCTCATCAGCCCACAGTGGGTGCTGACAGCAGCCCACTGCTTCATCACGCCCGGGTAAGGAGGACCAGGGAACAGCCCCACAGCACTAGCACGTGCCCGCTCCACAGCAGCACGTGCTAGCGCCATCCCGCTTCCTTGCAGCACGCCCAGTGCCTGGGCACTGCCAAGCCCAGCTGAGAGACTGCTCGCGAGAGGGCTGGGCTCACGCCACGGCTTCCTAGCAGCCTCCCGCCCGACACTCCTTGTGCCCAAGGCGTGCTAGGGCAGTCGCACCCTCCGTAGCGCTGCCTTCCTCTCTGCCCTGTGCAGCAGAAGGCAGGCAACTGCTGGGCTGCTTGCAGCACGTGGCTGCGCTCCCTCTGACCCCTCTCTCCACCTGCCTTGCAGGCACATCACCATGTGGCACGTGGTGATCGGGGCCAGCCACTTGACTCAGCTGGGCCCTGAGACCCAAGTGCGCACTATTAAGCGGCTACTGGTTCACGAGCACTACAACAACATCACGCAGAGGAACGACATTGCCTTGCTGGAATTGGACCAGCCTGTCCTGTGCGGCTACTACGTGCAGCTTGCCTGTGTGCCCGACGCCTGGCTGAGAGTGTCGCAGCTGAGAAGCTGCTACGTCAGTGGCTGGGGTTCCACGACTGCAAGAGGTGAGTTCCCAAAAGGGAGTGGTGTCCTGAGAGCAGGCTGGGCACACTGGGGAGGCGGGGTGGGCTTCCTGACAGCAGAGGCGAAAGCCAGAGTCGGGCTGCGGGGTGCATGCCGATGGAGAGGTGGGCCTGGCCCATTACCCCAAGCAAGACAGAAGGGAGACAGCAGCGGCACAGTGCCTCTGGAGACGCAAAGCCCAGCCCTAGGGCAGGGCTTCAGCCAGACACCGGGGGGGTGGGGGGGAGGAGAGGAGAACTGGCAGCGAGCTGCTGGCTGTTAACTCCTTTCTGTGCTGACAGCTGGGGGACCAAGTTATGTCCTGCAGGAGGCCAAGGTCCGCCTCATCGATATCAAGCTCTGCAACAGCAGCCGCTGGTACGGAGGGGCCATCCACAGCCACAACTTGTGTGCTGGCTATCCGCAGGGCGGCATCGACACCTGCCAGGTAGGAGCGTGCTACAAGTCCACCCCCAACAGCACAGGCAGCCCTGTGGCAACCGCCCAAACCTGCCCCAGCGCGTGCTTTGCCTGGCAAGTCAGCCTGCCACTGCTGGGTCCCCTCCACTCTTGGGGTTCACCTCCCCTTGCCCAGATGCAGGTCCTTGCCCAGGGCCGCCCTTGTCCCAGAGGCCTGGCTCTCTGCCCACAAAGCCCATCTAGTGCTCTGGGCAGCCCACAGCTCCAGAGCCCAGTCCTGCAACATCCCCCTTCCACACATCCAGGATCATTGTGCAAAGAGGACAGAGAGAGAGCCCTGCCTGACCGGCCCACCACCCCCTGCCAGACAAGCTTCTGTAGGCTCCAGCACCTGAGCAGAGCCTTTGTGTGCAGTCAGGACAGCTCTGGCAGCTGCTGCGGGAGAGAAGGAGCCAGCCAGAGTGCTGACCGGGGCCACCCAACGCCACCTTAACCCTCTCTCCTCCGCTGCAGGGTGACAGCGGTGGTCCTCTGGTCTGCAAAGATAACACCAACGACTACTTCTGGCTTGTTGGAGTGACCAGCTGGGGGAGAGGCTGTGCCAGACCAAACCAGCCTGGAGTCTACACCTCCACGCAGCACTTCTACGACTGGATCCTGCTACAGATGGGACTGCGCTCAGCAAGAAGAGATAGTCCAACAGCACAGCCATGGAGTCATTTTCTCTCCACCTCAAGCCCCTCTCAGAGGCCAAGGCCAACACCAGCACCAACACAGTCGGGCAGCATTAGCTCCTGTCCATTTCCACGCCAGAAGCTGGTGGAATTCTTTACTCTTCTGAAGGAGCTCCTGCAGTTCCTCAGGGGAAAAAAGGCTTGAGGAGCAGGATCAACAGGAACCAGCGCAGGCTGCACTGGACCATGATCATTTCCTTCTGGGGCAATGCCTGCTGCTCCAAAGGCAGCCTCAGCATCAAAGGCCTGCTCTGTGCTGCCCGCTCTCCTCCCTGTGGAGGATGAAGCATTAAAGGACTGGGGACATGTGAGCAATCCAGCATTTCTCCAGAAGGCCATGAAGCCTTAGCCTAAGGCCGCAGAGCCTTAGCATAAGGCCGCAAGAGCATCCAGAGGACAAACTGCGGTTGGAATGAGGAAGTAAGAATGCAGAGACAAACAACTCCCAGATGCCGAAGAGGAACTTGCCGCCTGCAAGAAGGCCACGAGCACTGCGCGTGAGCTAGTGACGCACACCAATCATAATCGAGTTACTATGTGAGTTAAATTGATTATCACCAATGGGGAATCGCCGCGTATGTAGTGGGGAATATAAAAGTGAGCTATCTGAGGCTAATAAACGGCTTGTACGTGATCACATTGATCATCGTGTCGAGTCCGGTTCTTCCTCCGCAACACTTCCCAGTGCACACAAATGCTGAAGCTGACTTAGTTCTTGGAATAAAGTTGCCAGGTTTCACAGTTAACCGTGCCTGAGTCCAATTCACTCTCGTGCGCAAGGCAAGGATTTCCACGCCCGGCAAAATGGGGCTGCAGGCAGTCAAGGAGGGCACAAAGGGCAAGAGTCGCTCAGCAGGGCTGACACCATGGCTGGTCAGACACGAGCGTGCTCAGAGCCACCATGGCATGAATAAGACTGGCACATTGAGGCTAGCAGGAGGATGCAAAATAATGATGCGACATGCAGACAACTCTGGGGATGATGATTAGGACCTGGTTGAAGCCTTTGCTAAATGGAAAGATGAAAGAAAGCTGGCAGGAGTTACAGTGCCATGAGGAAGAGTCAGATGTCACCAGAAGTTAAGGGGGAATGGTGTGAGAGGTGGCCAGACTTCAGCAATATCTGAAGGAAGAGCTGTGGTCATTCTGAGGACAACATCACGAACAGGAACGACATTGCCTTGCTGGAATTAGACCAGCCTGTCCAGTGCGGCTACTACGTGCAGCTTGCATGTGTGCCTGACGCCTGGCTGAGAGTGTCGCAGCTAAGAAGCTGCTACATCAGTGGCTGGCGTTCTACGACTGCAAGAGGTGAGTTCCCAAAAGGGACTTGTTTGGCAGGCACAGAGTGACTTCTGCCAGCCCAAGCCCTTACCAAGAGAAACAAGTCCTTCAGCTTCACCTCAGGCAGGCCGGCGTTTCACTGCGCATTTGGCCAACAGAGAAAGTGATGGAGGAAGGTGGGGTCATCCCAGATCACAAAACAACTCTTCTCTAGAGCTGTAACTCAGCTTCTGGAATCTCCTGGCTCCTAGTCCTGGGTAATGTGCTTGATACGTGTGGGCTAGGCTCCTGCATCATGAAGCAAAAGGTTTTCTTTGTGTAGGGGTGGCGCGACCACAGGTATTTCCAACATATTGTACAACGTCTCTTCTCCAGGAGAAACCTAGACTGAGAGAAGAAATGTGGAAATATCACCAGAGGAAGAGACAGAAGGAGTGTGAGCTCGGGAAGGTGTGGATGCTGACAAGAAGCAGGTGCTCAAATGTTACTGCTTTGCACACACCCTGTGTGCTCACCTTCTCCCAGAATCCCACAGCTGTGTAGCAGGAGGGCTTTGGTAGGGCAGTGTCAGCCTCACCTCAGCTGGGGCCTGGAGCAGAGCCTGCCCATCCGACACCAGCATGGCTGCCTGGCAGCTGGGTGGGAAAATGGGAAATGGCAGCCCCCGGGGGAAGCAGGGTTGCCCGGGGAGCATCCCAATGCCATCCCTTCCCAGCAGCCCACGGCAGCACAGCGCACGCTGACCCCGGGTGTCCTTGCAGCAGAGCCCCAGCTGCCCCGCTGGAGCACAGAGACCACGAGGGGAGGAGGAGGGGAGACGCTTTAGGCAGCCTGCCCCCTCCCCAGACACCCCCGGGCATGGAAAGCCCCCCGCGCCCTGCCAAGCCGGCGAGTCGCCACTCGTGCCGCGGTGCAGAGGTGGCCACCTCCTGCGTGCTCTGGGCTGGCGCAACCTTGCCCTGAGCCGGGGGAAGGTTCCCTGTGCCTCAGTCCAGAGTCCTCACCTGCAAAGCCTCATTTTCAGGGCCAAAATCCTCATTTTTGGGGCCCCAACCTGTCTGTTCTTGCCCACAGCCGCGTATTTCCCTGTCCCACTTCACCGCTCTCCACAGCTTCCCCAGGAGGGGACGTGAGAGGGAGGTGCTGAGCTCTGCTGCTGGGGTCCAGGGACAGGACGCATGGGAACGGCTCAGAGCTGCATCAGGGCAGGTTCAGCTGGGCTCAAGGATCCGTTTCTGCACCGAGAGTGCGGCCGGGCGCTGGGACAGGCTGCCTGAGAGGCGGTCGGTGCCCCCGGCCTGTCCGTGCCCAGGAGCCCTTTGGGCAGTGCCCTCCATGCTCTGCTGTCAGGCCGGGCCAGCCCTGCAGGGTGGGCGGTTGGACGGGGCGATGGCTGCCGCTCCCTCCCCAGCGGAAGCTCCCTGCTCTGGCGTGCCCACAGGGTCACCGCGAGCACCCAGCCCACCCTGTGGAGTTCATCACCACATCGCCTGGGAGCAGGGCAGGCACCGGCGGAGGGGAGAGCGGCCCCTCAGGCAGCCAATAGCGGAGAGCAGCACCTCAGGGGAGGGTGGGCCCCACACCATGGCAGAGCGACAGCCCAGGTAGCCAATCAGAGGTCACATTTCAGATGAAGGGCAGGCACCCAGCGGGGCAGCCTGAACGCAAAGGGGGCCAATCAGAGGCAGCGTCACCTCAGGGGAGGGTGGGCACTGCATCTGGGCAGAGTGACAGCACTGTCAGCCAATGGCATGTTATCACTTCAGGTGAAGGGCGGGCACTGCAGCCCAGCAGCCTGACCACCCGGGGTCCAATCAGAGGCAGCAGAACCTCAGGGGAGGGTGGGCATTGCATCTGGGCAGAGTGACAGACCTGGCAGCCAATGGCAGGTCATTCCCTCAGGTGAAGGGCAGGCACTGTAACCCAGCAGCCTGACCACAAGGGGGGGCCAATCAGAGGCAGCAGCACCTCAGGGGAGGAGACTGACAGCCCTCCCGACCTCTGCCGGCCAAGACTACATGGGAAGGAGGCGGGCCCCGATTGCAGCCAGTCCCAGCTTCACCATGGCTCCTGTGGGGCCTGCCCCGAGGCCGCGCAGCCCCTGGACCAGGCCCAGGGCCCCTCCTCCCCCCTTCCACCGCTCCTCTCTGTCTCCTCTGCACCCCCCAGCTGTCCCCGTGTTCTGGAACCCCCCGTCTTCGTGATGCTGAGGCCGCCGGTGTGGCGGTGGGGTGGACAAGGCTGGGTGGGGGTGATGCTTGCCCTGGGGCCATCGGCTCCCCCACATCCCCTCCGCGCAGCCCCAGCGACCCCGCAGCAGCCTGCAGGGTCGTGAGGAGGGGCAGGACGTGGCTGCCGTCCAGTGTCTGCCCTGAGGTGGCGAGGACGGGGGGGATGTGGGGCTGGGGTCTCCCCCCCGAAGCAGGGGGGTCCCAGGGCTGATGCTCTCCCCCATCCCCACAGCTCCTGCACATCATCTCCTTCCTGACGCTGCCCGCCCTGCTGAGACGGGGCCAGACCTGCCATTGCCTCCACGAGGGCTGCGACAGCGAGGCCGCCTGCACCTCCTCTGCACCGCTCTCTGCCTGCCGCTGCCAGTGCCCGCCCCTGCAAGAGGGCCACCATCCTCAGCTGTGAGTCTGTCATTGCCAAGGGACGGGGTGGGGGTGGCGCTTGGTCTCCAGGACTCATCTTTAGTGTCCAAACTTTTATTGTAGGTTTTAATGCCTTCTTTTTAGGACCCAAAGCCTCCTTTTTAGGGTACAAATTCTCATTTCTAAGTTCCAAACCCACCTTTTAAGGTTCAAATGCTCATATTAAGGGCTCAAAGCAACATTTTGAAGGTGCAGAGCCTCCTTTTCAGAGTCCAAAGCATTGTTTATAGGGTCCAAAGTCTCCATTTATGTACCCAACCCTCATCTTTAGCTTCAAAAGTCTGTTTTTCAGGAGCCAAAGCCTCCATGTAGAATCAAAACTGCTCCTTTAGACTTAGAAGCCTTGTTTGTTTAATGTCCCAAGCTTCATTCTGACGGTCTAAAATCCCATTTCAACAGCACAAAGCCCTGATTTTCAAACCCAAAGCATCACTTCAGGGCTTAAAATCATCAGAATTTCAGGGTTCAATGCCTCAATGTAGTTTCCAAAGCCCCATTTTCAGGGCCCAGTGCTCCATTCTTAAGCCCCAAGCCATCCTTTGGCGGGTCTAAACTCTACTTTGAAGGGTCCCAAGCCCTCTTTTACACCCGAAAGCCTTTACTGGAGTGCCCAGAGCCCTCTATTTGGGACGAAATCTCCATTTCTGGAGGCCATGGAGGAACCAAGTCGTTCCCCTCCTTTTCAGGGTCTAAAGCGTTCTTTGTAGCATCTAGCCCATCCTTTGGAGTGCCCAGAGCCCCATTTTCAGGGCTGAAGCCCTCATTTATGGGATCCAAACCTGTCTTTTATCACTCACAACCTTCTTTTAGGGCCCACAGTTCCATTTTGAGGGTCCTAACTCTCATTTTGGAGGCAGAAAGCCTCTTTTTAGGCTCCAGAGCTATATTTCTAGCATCCAAAGCATCATTTTGACTTTCCAAAATCTTAGCTTTGGTGGCAGAGCAGAGAGCAGCCTGGTCCCACTGAGCGCAAGGCTGCTCTCCCTCCTCGGCTGCCCTCAGCCCGCCGTTGCTCTGCACACCGCTGCCCACGCGATGACCCACAGAGGTCCCTTCCAACCCCTATCACACCGCCCTGGCAGTTTGCCTGTGGAGCGCTGGGGACAGCTGCCCAGGGGAACGGGGAGATGGCTCTGCCCCGTCCTGCTGCGAGAGCAGGGCTCAGCCCTGGTGCTGAGGGCACTGAGCGTCTGCCTTGCTGCTCTCCAGCTCCTCCGGCGTGCGTGGAGCCCTCCGTCACCAGGCATGGGAAGTGTGCGGCTCCAGCGTACGCACCTGTGGGTGTCCCAGGGCACACGTGGAGATCCCGCCTGGACCCGGGGAGTGACAGCTCTGCAGCCGCTCGTTCAGGCGAGGTGAGCACGCTTTGTTTTTGCCCTGCGTTAGTGGGGCATGAAGTACTCAGCCCAGCCCTTGAGCGAGCTGTGCATGCTTTCAGCCAGCTGGCACTTGTGCCGCTGCTCAGGAGAGCCCCTGCAGGTGAAATTGCCGCCTTGGCTTGAAAAACAGGCCAGCACTTCCCTGCTCTTGGGCTGTTGTCCTCTGCCCTAGGTGATTCCTGCCCTGGCAAGTCCAAGAGACGCCTCTGTGAATGCCCGCCTGTGCAGTGCGTGTCCTTCTGGCCTGGGGCCGTCAAAGCAGATCTCCCTGCAGCTAAGTGATGGCTGGGAAATGCGTACCCTTGCAGCCCCAGTGTCCTCCAGTGACAACCTGCTGGTCAGCTGAGTCCCCAGGGCTGGCTCAAAGCCTGCACAGTGGGACGCAACTGCTGCCTCACAAGACCTCTTTCTGTCCTACAAGAGGTCAACTGTGATAGCACCATCTGGAGGGCCCAAAGCCTTTTTTTAGGGTCCAAACCCTCCTTTGCAGGGTCAAACCCTCATTGATAAGTTGCAAGCTTCGCTTTTACAATTCACAGACTCCTTTTAAGGGACCAAAGCATTCTCTTGAAGGCCCAAAGTCTGATTTGGGTGTCAAAGGGCTCCTTTTTAGAGTCCAAAGCCTTATCTGTAGGGTCTAAAGTCTCCTTTCATGGCACCAAAGCCTCATTATCTGGATCCATAGCCTAATTTAGAGGATCCAATCGGCAAGCTGGAGGGTCCAAAGCCTCATTTTAGCATCCAAACTGCTCATTTTGGGTACAAAGCCTCACTTGTTTAATGACCGAAGCCTCATTTGGAGGCTCCAAAGACCTGTTTTTAGCATACAGAGCCCTAGCTTTTGGCACCAAAACATCATGTGAGGGCAAAAGTCCTGATTTGAGGGTTCAGCATTTCATTTTCATTTCCAAAGCCTTATTTTCACATCCCAACGCCCCATGCTTCAGGCCCAAACTCTTTTTTGGAGAGTCCAAAGTCTCATTTCTAGGGCCAAACCCCTCTTACAGCTCTAGGCCTGCACTGGAGTGTTTCGTTTTATGGGGCAACAGAGGAACCAAGAGGTTCCCCTCCTTTGCAGGGCCCAAAGCGTCATTTGTAGACACTCTCCACACATTTTAGGTCCCAGAGCCTTATTCGCAGGGCGAAAATCCTCATTTTTTTGGGTCCAAAGCTGTCTTTTATTAGCCATAGTCTTTGTTAGGGCACACCGTTCCCTTGTTAGGGTTTAAACCCTCACTTTCAGAGCAGAAAGCATCTTTTTAGGATCCAAAGCTCTATTGGTAGTGACCTCCCCAGGGCCAGGACTCTGCGCTTCCCCTGGCTGCACTTGTTGGGGCTCTGCTGGGGCAGGGTGCGACCCTGCGCTGGTGCAGAGAGCAGCACCACGTCGTGACTCTGTGCAGGAGCAGGGTTTTGGGTGCCACCGTTGCAAGGCTGCGCCCAGCAGTGCAGGCTGGTCGGGGAGCAGCGCCCCGAGACGTGGGGGCAGAGGGTGCGGGAAGAGGGGGACAGGCGTGGGGTGCTGAGCGATGGGGCACGGGCTGGCCCTGGAGACCCCCGGGCTGGAGACATCTGCCCCGGGACCAGTGCAGAGCTGCAGGCCTGGAGCTGGGCAGCACTTGCCTTGGGGGAGAACAACAAAATAGTGCCTGGCATGCGCAGAAGGACCCCTCAGCGTTCACATCCCACCCCTCCCTGTAAAAGAAAAGCTAAAAAGGGTGAGGACAGCAAAGCCATCTTGCACTGTTGGTAACACTGAGACTTTTTCTGTCATTTGCATGCGTTTCTTGTATTTGGCTAATGGGATCTGGGAGCCCTTGAGGGCCAGCGTGTGCCGCAGCTGGTGGCCCAGTCCTGGTTCGGCCGTCTGGCGAGGGCCCCTCCAGGGTCCCTGGTGTGGTGCTGGCCTCTTGTTGGCTGGAAAGTCCTCGGAGCTGCTGGTGCTCCTCTTTGGGTGTGGCCGTGGCACCCCGGGGGCGTTCCCTGCCCCAGCTGGTAGTGGAGGGCCTGGGCACAGCCTCCCCAGGCTCCTCCTGGGACTCTTCTCGCTCCGTGGGGATGGCAGCGGGAGCAGCGGGGCAGCTGCCAGGTGCCCACCAACAGCGGCGCATGAAGTGCCGAGGAGCTCGTCCGTGCCGGATCTTGCAGGGCTGCCGGGGGAGGCAGAGACCCTCCTCAGGAGGCAGCGGGGCCGGGGGCATCTTTGTCAACATGGCCATGATGGTGTCTTCCACCATGGCTGCCTCCAACCCCCTGTTGTCAAAGATCTGCTCCAGCTTCTGCTGGACCCAGAGCTGCAGGATCTGCAGGAGCATTGGGTGGTTCTGGAAAAGGTTCATCCCGTTCGGGATACAATATAATACAGACAATAATAAACTGTATAGCGCAGTCCCATACCTACCATACCCACAATACACACAGTAGCTGCAAAACAATAAAAACTACACAATACGTACTGTACAGAGCAATGCATACTCTACATACAGTAATCTACATGCAACATATAATAAAACAAAATACCTTAGAAAACTAAACACTCTAGAATGACCAAGCGCCACCCCCACCCCGTCCCTTGGCAATGACAGAGCCAGCGTGGAGCGTGCTCCATCTGTGTTTCGCTGTGCTTTGTGCAGGACAGGATGGCAGTGCTTGGCTATACTTGGTTGATTTGGCTTGCACATCCCTGCTTGCCTGCCGCGGCTGTAAGCAGATTGGCTCTTCAGCCCCCAACCAGGTGCCTACTGCCTGTAGTAGTTCCGTTCTGCGGTGTCAGTTTCTTTGGGAAGGACCTGGTGGCAAGCGGCTGCGCAGAGCGGGGTGGCAGTGAACTTCCCAAAGAGGCTATGGTGCCACACTTGGTTTTCCCGGCTAGCTGTTAGCAGGCAGCAGTGGGAGGCAGGCGCTGCTGCCTGCCACGAGGTCTGCAGAGCCTCGTCCCGCAAGCAGAGCATTCAGCGGGGGTCTGCTGGGGGTGTCCGAGCCCAGCTTCTGCCTCCCCTCCTGCTCGGAACCCTCCATGTTGCCCGCCCCCCCCTAGAATCCACCGTGCCCAGCACCCGGAACCAGCCACTCTGTGACATCAGCCACGGGGCCAAGGGTTCCCTGGGCAACGGGACTGCTGCAGGCACTACGTCGGCTGCTGCACTGCTGGCCACCAGCTCTCGCTTCTTGCAGCTGCCACGTGCCGCTGGCAGCCATGAATTTTCTCCCCGTCCTGGTCCTGCTGGCCGTGTGCTGGCCGGCGTACGGCATGTGGGACAACTGTGGGTAAGTGGCCCGAGGCTCTGGGAGGGAGCTGGGGCAGCCCTTGTGGGCTTCACTGGCGGGTGCTCGCTTTTCCCCCTGGCCACACCAAAGCTTCCCAAACGCCATGTGGGAGCCTCAGTTCCTTGCCAGCAGCCAGGCCGCTGGCACAACTCGCCTACGGGGCTCAAGCACAAACAGGGGTAGATGGACGCATGCCCCACAGGGTTCCGTGGTCCTGCTGTCCATGCAGCGCCTGGTGGGGGGGAAGGGGGCTGACCTGCAGCCTCAACAGCAGCAAGCCACCGAGCAGGACATTCATCAGTTTCTGCTTACAGAGGGACCTGCGGGCACCGGCCCATGGATTCTTACTACGGCATGCCACGCGTCGTGGGTGGCACCGATGCTCAGCTAGGGGCCTGGCCCTGGATCGTCAGCATCCAGAAGCCCATCATAGGAGGCATAGCGCATGTCTGCGGAGGGTCGCTCATCAGCCCGCAGTGGGTGCTGACAGCAGCCCACTGCTTCATCACGCCCGGGTAAGGAGGACCAGGGAACAGCCCCACAGCACTAGCACGTGCCCGCTCCACAGCAGCACGTGCTAGCGCCATCCCGCTTCCTTGCAGCACGCCCAGTGCCTGGGCACTGCCAAGCCCAGCTGAGAGACTGCTCGCGAGAGGGCTGGGCTCACGCCACGGCTTCCTAGCAGCCTCCCGCCCGACACTCCTTGTGCCCAAGGCGTGCTAGGGCAGTCGCACCCTCCGTAGCGCTGCCTTCCTCTCTGCCCTGTGCAGCAGAAGGCAGGCAACTGCTGGGCTGCTTGCAGCACGTGGCTGCGCTCCCTCTGACCCCTCTCTCCACCTGCCTTGCAGGCACATCACCATGTGGCACGTGGTGATCGGGGCCAGCCACTTGACTCAGCTGGGCCCTGAGACCCAAGTGCGCACTATTAAGCGGCTACTGGTTCACGAGCACTACAACAACATCACGCAGAGGAACGACATTGCCTTGCTGGAATTGGACCAGCCTGTCCTGTGCGGCTACTACGTGCAGCTTGCCTGTGTGCCCGACGCCTGGCTGAGAGTGTCGCAGCTGAGAAGCTGCTACGTCAGTGGCTGGGGTTCCACGACTGCAAGAGGTGAGTTCCCAAAAGGGAGTGGTGTCCTGAGCGCAGGCTGGGCACACTGGGGAGGCGGGGTGGGCTTCCTGACAGCAGAGGCGAAAGCCAGAGTCGGGCTGCGGGGTGCATGCCGATGGAGAGGTGGGCCTGGCCCATTACCCCAAGCAAGACAGAAGGGAGACAGCAGCGGCACAGTGCCTCTGGAGACGCAAAGCCCAGCCCTAGGGCAGGGCTTCAGCCAGACACCGGGGGGGTGGGGGGGAGGAGAGGAGAACTGGCAGCGAGCTGCTGGCTGTTAACTCCTTTCTGTGCTGACAGCTGGGGGACCAAGTTATGTCCTGCAGGAGGCCAAGGTCCGCCTCATCGATATCAAGCTCTGCAACAGCAGCCGCTGGTACGGAGGGGCCATCCACAGCCACAACTTGTGTGCTGGCTATCCGCAGGGCGGCATCGACACCTGCCAGGTAGGAGCGTGCTACAAGTCCACCCCCAACAGCACAGGCAGCCCTGTGGCAACCGCCCAAACCTGCCCCAGCGCGTGCTTTGCCTGGCAAGTCAGCCTGCCACTGCTGGGTCCCCTCCACTCTTGGGGTTCACCTCCCCTTGCCCAGATGCAGGTCCTTGCCCAGGGCCGCCCTTGTCCCAGAGGCCTGGCTCTCTGCCCACAAAGCCCATCTAGTGCTCTGGGCAGCCCACAGCTCCAGAGCCCAGTCCTGCAACATCCCCCTTCCACACATCCAGGATCATTGTGCAAAGAGGACAGAGAGAGAGCCCTGCCTGACCGGCCCACCACCCCCTGCCAGACAAGCTTCTGTAGGCTCCAGCACCTGAGCAGAGCCTTTGTGTGCAGTCAGGACAGCTCTGGCAGCTGCTGCGGGAGAGAAGGAGCCAGCCAGAGTGCTGACCGGGGCCACCCAACGCCACCTTAACCCTCTCTCCTCCGCTGCAGGGTGACAGCGGTGGTCCTCTGGTCTGCAAAGATAACACCAACGACTACTTCTGGCTTGTTGGAGTGACCAGCTGGGGGAGAGGCTGTGCCAGACCAAACCAGCCTGGAGTCTACACCTCCACGCAGCACTTCTACGACTGGATCCTGCTACAGATGGGACTGCGCTCAGCAAGAAGAGATAGTCCAACAGCACAGCCATGGAGTCATTTTCTCTCCACCTCAAGCCCCTCTCAGAGGCCAAGGCCAACACCAGCACCAACACAGTCGGGCAGCATTAGCTCCTGTCCATTTCCACGCCAGAAGCTGGTGGAATTCTTTACTCTTCTGAAGGAGCTCCTGCAGTTCCTCAGGGGAAAAAAGGCTTGAGGAGCAGGATCAACAGGAACCAGCGCAGGCTGCACTGGACCATGATCATTTCCTTCTGGGGCAATGCCTGCTGCTCCAAAGGCAGCCTCAGCATCAAAGGCCTGCTCTGTGCTGCCCGCTCTCCTCCCTGTGGAGGATGAAGCATTAAAGGACTGGGGACATGTGAGCAATCCAGCATTTCTCCAGAAGGCCATGAAGCCTTAGCCTAAGGCCGCAGAGCCTTAGCATAAGGCCGCAAGAGCATCCAGAGGACAAACTGCGGTTGGAATGAGGAAGTAAGAATGCAGAGACAAACAACTCCCAGATGCCGAAGAGGAACTTGCCGCCTGCAAGAAGGCCACGAGCACTGCGCGTGAGCTAGTGACGCACACCAATCGTAATCGAGTTACTATGTGAGTTAAATTGATTATCACCAATGGGGAATCGCCGCGTATGTAGTGGGGAATATAAAAGTGAGCTATCTGAGGCTAATAAACGGCTTGTACGTGATCACATTGATCATCGTGTCGAGTCCGGTTCTTCCTCCGCAACACTTCCCAGTGCACACAAATGCTGAAGCTGACTTAGTTCTTGGAATAAAGTTGCCAGGTTTCACAGTTAACCGTGCCTGAGTCCAATTCACTCTCGTGCGCAAGGCAAGGATTTCCACGCCCGGCAAAATGGGGCTGCAGGCAGTCAAGGAGGGCACAAAGGGCAAGAGTCGCTCAGCAGGGCTGACACCATGGCTGGTCAGACACGAGCGTGCTCAGAGCCACCATGGCATGAATAAGACTGGCACATTGAGGCTAGCAGGAGGATGCAAAATAATGATGCGACATGCAGACAACTCTGGGGATGATGATTAGGACCTGGTTGAAGCCTTTGCTAAATGGAAAGATGAAAGAAAGCTGGCAGGAGTTACAGTGCCATGAGGAAGAGTCAGATGTCACCAGAAGTTAAGGGGGAATGGTGTGAGAGGTGGCCAGACTTCAGCAATATCTGAAGGAAGAGCTGTGGTCATTCTGAGGACAACATCACGAACAGGAACGACATTGCCTTGCTGGAATTAGACCAGCCTGTCCAGTGCGGCTACTACGTGCAGCTTGCATGTGTGCCTGACGCCTGGCTGAGAGTGTCGCAGCTAAGAAGCTGCTACATCAGTGGCTGGCGTTCTACGACTGCAAGAGGTGAGTTCCCAAAAGGGACTTGTTTGGCAGGCACAGAGTGACTTCTGCCAGCCCAAGCCCTTACCAAGAGAAACAAGTCCTTCAGCTTCACCTCAGGCAGGCCGGCGTTTCACTGCGCATTTGGCCAACAGAGAAAGTGATGGAGGAAGGTGGGGTCATCCCAGATCACAAAACAACTCTTCTCTAGAGCTGTAACTCAGCTTCTGGAATCTCCTGGCTCCTAGTCCTGGGTAATGTGCTTGATACGTGTGGGCTAGGCTCCTGCATCATGAAGCAAAAGGTTTTCTTTGTGTAGGGGTGGCGCGACCACAGGTATTTCCAACATATTGTACAACGTCTCTTCTCCAGGAGAAACCTAGACTGAGAGAAGAAATGTGGAAATATCACCAGAGGAAGAGACAGAAGGAGTGTGAGCTCGGGAAGGTGTGGATGCTGACAAGAAGCAGGTGCTCAAATGTTACTGCTTTGCACACACCCTGTGTGCTCACCTTCTCCCAGAATCCCACAGCTGTGTAGCAGGAGGGCTTTGGTAGGGCAGTGTCAGCCTCACCTCAGCTGGGGCCTGGAGCAGAGCCTGCCCATCCGACACCAGCATGGCTGCCTGGCAGCTGGGTGGGAAAATGGGAAATGGCAGCCCCCGGGGGAAGCAGGGTTGCCCGGGGAGCATCCCAATGCCATCCCTTCCCAGCAGCCCACGGCAGCACAGCTCACGCTGACCCCGGGAGTCCTTGCAGCAGAGCCCCAGCTGCCCCGCTGGAGCACAGAGACCACGAGGGGAGGAGGAGGGGAGACGCTTTAGGCAGCCTGCCCCCTCCCCAGACACCCCCGGGCATGGAAAGCCCCCCGCGCCCTGCCAAGCCGGCGAGTCGCCACTCGTGCCGCGGTGCAGAGGTGGCCACCTCCTGCGTGCTCTGGGCTGGCGCAACCTTGCCCTGAGCCGGGGGAAGGTTCCCTGTGCCTCAGTCCAGAGTCCTCACCTGCAAAGCCTCATTTTCAGGGCCAAAATCCTCATTTTTGGGGCCCCAACCTGTCTGTTCTTGCCCACAGCCGCGTATTTCCCTGTCCCACTTCACCGCTCTCCACAGCTTCCCCAGGAGGGGACGTGAGAGGGAGGTGCTGAGCTCTGCTGCTGGGGTCCAGGGACAGGACGCATGGGAACGGCTCAGAGCTGCGTCAGGGCAGGTTCAGCTGGGCTCAAGGATCCGTTTCTGCACCGAGAGTGCGGCCGGGCGCTGGGACAGGCTGCCTGAGAGGCGGTCGGTGCCCCCGGCCTGTCCGTGCCCAGGAGCCCTTTGGGCAGTGCCCTTCATGCTCTGCTGTCAGGCCGGGCCAGCCCTGCAGGGTGGGCGGTTGGACGGGGCGATGGCTGCCGCTCCCTCCCCAGCGGAAGCTCCCTGCTCTGGCGTGCCCACAGGGTCACCGCGAGCACCCAGCCCACCCTGTGGAGTTCATCACCACATCGCCTGGGAGCAGGGCAGGCACCGGCGGAGGGGAGAGCGGCCCCTCAGGCAGCCAATAGCGGAGAGCAGCACCTCAGGGGAGGGTGGGCCCCACACCATGGCAGAGCGACAGCCCAGGTAGCCAATCAGAGGTCACATTTCAGATGAAGGGCAGGCACCCATCGGGGCAGCCTGAACGCAAAGGGGGCCAATCAGAGGCAGCGTCACCTCAGGGGAGGGTGGGCACTGCATCTGGGCAGAGTGACAGCACTGTCAGCCAATGGCATGTTATCACTTCAGGTGAAGGGCGGGCACTGCAGCCCAGCAGCCTGACCACCCGGGGTCCAATCAGAGGCAGCAGAACCTCAGGGGAGGGTGGGCATTGCATCTGGGCAGAGTGACAGACCTGGCAGCCAATGGCAGGTCATTCCCTCAGGTGAAGGGCAGGCACTGTAACCCAGCAGCCTGACCACAAGGGGGGGCCAATCAGAGGCAGCAGCACCTCAGGGGAGGAGACTGACAGCCCTCCCGACCTCTGCCGGCCAAGACTACATGGGAAGGAGGCGGGCCCCGATTGCAGCCAGTCCCAGCTTCACCATGGCTCCTGTGGGGCCTGCCCCGAGGCCGCGCAGCCCCTGGACCAGGCCCAGGGCCCCTCCTCCCCCCTTCCACCGCTCCTCTCTGTCTCCTCTGCACCCCCCAGCTGTCCCCGTGTTCTGGAACCCCCCGTCTTCGTGATGCTGAGGCCGCCGGTGTGGCGGTGGGGTGGACAAGGCTGGGTGGGGGTGATGCTTGCCCTGGGGCCATCGGCTCCCCCACATCCCCTCCGCGCAGCCCCAGCGACCCCACAGCAGCCTGCAGGGTCGTGAGGAGGGGCAGGACGTGGCTGCCGTCCAGTGTCTGCCCTGAGGTGGCGAGGACGGGGGGGATGTGGGGCTGGGGTCTCCCCCCCGAAGCAGGGGGGTCCCAGGGCTGATGCTCTCCCCCATCCCCACAGCTCCTGCACATCATCTCCTTCCTGACGCTGCCCGCCCTGCTGAGACGGGGCCAGACCTGCCATTGCCTCCACGAGGGCTGCGACAGCGAGGCCGCCTGCACCTCCTCTGCACCGCTCTCTGCCTGCCGCTGCCAGTGCCCGCCCCTGCAAGAGGGCCACCATCCTCAGCTGTGAGTCTGTCATTGCCAAGGGACGGGGTGGGGGTGGCGCTTGGTCTCCAGGACTCATCTTTAGTGTCCAAACTTTTATTGTAGGTTTTAATGCCTTCTTTTTAGGACCCAAAGCCTCCTTTTTAGGGTACAAATTCTCATTTCTAAGTTCCAAACCCACCTTTTAAGGTTCAAATGCTCATATTAAGGGCTCAAAGCAACATTTTGAAGGTGCAGAGCCTCCTTTTCAGAGTCCAAAGCATTGTTTATAGGGTCCAAAGTCTCCATTTATGTACCCAACCCTCATCTTTAGCTTCAAAAGTCTGTTTTTCAGGAGCCAAAGCCTCCATGTAGAATCAAAACTGCTCCTTTAGACTTAGAAGCCTTGTTTGTTTAATGTCCCAAGCTTCATTCTGACGGTCTAAAATCCCATTTCAACAGCACAAAGCCCTGATTTTCAAACCCAAAGCATCACTTCAGGGCTTAAAATCATCAGAATTTCAGGGTTCAATGCCTCAATGTAGTTTCCAAAGCCCCATTTTCAGGGCCCAGTGCTCCATTCTTAAGCCCCAAGCCATCCTTTGGCGGGTCTAAACTCTACTTTGAAGGGTCCCAAGCCCTCTTTTACACCCGAAAGCCTTTACTGGAGTGCCCAGAGCCCTCTATTTGGGACGAAATCTCCATTTCTGGAGGCCATGGAGGAACCAAGTCGTTCCCCTCCTTTTCAGGGTCTAAAGCGTTCTTTGTAGCATCTAGCCCATCCTTTGGAGTGCCCAGAGCCCCATTTTCAGGGCTGAAGCCCTCATTTATGGGATCCAAACCTGTCTTTTATCACTCACAACCTTCTTTTAGGGCCCACAGTTCCATTTTGAGGGTCCTAACTCTCATTTTGGAGGCAGAAAGCCTCTTTTTAGGCTCCAGAGCTATATTTCTAGCATCCAAAGCATCATTTTGACTTTCCAAAATCTTAGCTTTGGTGGCAGAGCAGAGAGCAGCCTGGTCCCACTGAGCGCAAGGCTGCTCTCCCTCCTCGGCTGCCCTCAGCCCGCCGTTGCTCTGCACACCGCTGCCCACGCGATGACCCACAGAGGTCCCTTCCAACCCCTATCACACCGCCCTGGCAGTTTGCCTGTGGAGCGCTGGGGACAGCTGCCCAGGGGAACGGGGAGATGGCTCTGCCCCGTCCTGCTGCGAGAGCAGGGCTCAGCCCTGGTGCTGAGGGCACTGAGCGTCTGCCTTGCTGCTCTCCAGCTCCTCCGGCGTGCGTGGAGCCCTCCGTCACCAGGCATGGGAAGTGTGCGGCTCCAGCGTACGCACCTGTGGGTGTCCCAGGGCACACGTGGAGATCCCGCCTGGACCCGGGGAGTGACAGCTCTGCAGCCGCTCGTTCAGGCGAGGTGAGCACGCTTTGTTTTTGCCCTGCGTTAGTGGGGCATGAAGTACTCAGCCCAGCCCTTGAGCGAGCTGTGCATGCTTTCAGCCAGCTGGCACTTGTGCCGCTGCTCAGGAGAGCCCCTGCAGGTGAAATTGCCGCCTTGGCTTGAAAAACAGGCCAGCACTTCCCTGCTCTTGGGCTGTTGTCCTCTGCCCTAGGTGATTCCTGCCCTGGCAAGTCCAAGAGACGCCTCTGTGAATGCCCGCCTGTGCAGTGCGTGTCCTTCTGGCCTGGGGCCGTCAAAGCAGATCTCCCTGCAGCTAAGTGATGGCTGGGAAATGCGTACCCTTGCAGCCCCAGTGTCCTCCAGTGACAACCTGCTGGTCAGCTGAGTCCCCAGGGCTGGCTCAAAGCCTGCACAGTGGGACGCAACTGCTGCCTCACAAGACCTCTTTCTGTCCTACAAGAGGTCAACTGTGATAGCACCATCTGGAGGGCCCAAAGCCTTTTTTTAGGGTCCAAACCCTCCTTTGCAGGGTCAAACCCTCATTGATAAGTTGCAAGCTTCGCTTTTACAATTCACAGACTCCTTTTAAGGGACCAAAGCATTCTCTTGAAGGCCCAAAGTCTGATTTGGGTGTCAAAGGGCTCCTTTTTAGAGTCCAAAGCCTTATCTGTAGGGTCTAAAGTCTCCTTTCATGGCACCAAAGCCTCATTATCTGGATCCATAGCCTAATTTAGAGGATCCAGTCGGCAAGCTGGAGGGTCCAAAGCCTCATTTTAGCATCCAAACTGCTCATTTTGGGTACAAAGCCTCACTTGTTTAATGACCGAAGCCTCATTTGGAGGCTCCAAAGACCTGTTTTTAGCATACAGAGCCCTAGCTTTTGGCACCAAAACATCATGTGAGGGCAAAAGTCCTGATTTGAGGGTTCAGCATTTCATTTTCATTTCCAAAGCCTTATTTTCACATCCCAACGCCCCATGCTTCAGGCCCAAACTCTTTTTTGGAGAGTCCAAAGTCTCATTTCTAGGGCCAAACCCCTCTTACAGCTCTAGGCCTGCACTGGAGTGTTTCGTTTTATGGGGCAACAGAGGAACCAAGAGGTTCCCCTCCTTTGCAGGGCCCAAAGCGTCATTTGTAGACACTCTCCACACATTTTAGGTCCCAGAGCCTTATTCGCAGGGCGAAAATCCTCATTTTTTTGGGTCCAAAGCTGTCTTTTATTAGCCATAGTCTTTGTTAGGGCACACCGTTCCCTTGTTAGGGTTTAAACCCTCACTTTCAGAGCAGAAAGCATCTTTTTAGGATCCAAAGCTCTATTGGTAGTGACCTCCCCAGGGCCAGGACTCTGCGCTTCCCCTGGCTGCACTTGTTGGGGCTCTGCTGGGGCAGGGTGCGACCCTGCGCTGGTGCAGAGAGCAGCACCACGTCGTGACTCTGTGCAGGAGCAGGGTTTTGGGTGCCACCGTTGCAAGGCTGCGCCCAGCAGTGCAGGCTGGTCGGGGAGCAGCGCCCCGAGACGTGGGGGCAGAGGGTGCGGGAAGAGGAGGACAGGCGTGGGGTGCTGAGCGATGGGGCACGGGCTGGCCCTGGAGACCCCCGGGCTGGAGACATCTGCCCCGGGACCAGTGCAGAGCTGCAGGCCTGGAGCTGGGCAGCACTTGCCTTGGGGGAGAACAACAAAATAGTGCCTGGCATGCGCAGAAGGACCCCTCAGCGTTCACATCCCACCCCTCCCTGTAAAAGAAAAGCTAAAAAGGGTGAGGACAGCAAAGCCATCTTGCACTGTTGGTAACACTGAGACTTTTTCTGTCATTTGCATGCGTTTCTTGTATTTGGCTAATGGGATCTGGGAGCCCTTGAGGGCCAGCGTGTGCCGCAGCTGGTGGCCCAGTCCTGGTTCGGCCGTCTGGCGAGGGCCCCTCCAGGGTCCCTGGTGTGGTGCTGGCCTCTTGTTGGCTGGAAAGTCCTCGGAGCTGCTGGTGCTCCTCTTTGGGTGTGGCCGTGGCACCCCGGGGGCGTTCCCTGCCCCAGCTGGTAGTGGAGGGCCTGGGCACAGCCTCCCCAGGCTCCTCCTGGGACTCTTCTCGCTCCGTGGGGATGGCAGCGGGAGCAGCGGGGCAGCTGCCAGGTGCCCACCAACAGCGGCGCATGAAGTGCCGAGGAGCTCGTCCGTGCCGGATCTTGCAGGGCTGCCGGGGGAGGCAGAGACCCTCCTCAGGAGGCAGCGGGGCCGGGGGCATCTTTGTCAACATGGCCATGATGGTGTCTTCCACCATGGCTGCCTCCAACCCCCTGTTGTCAAAGATCTGCTCCAGCTTCTGCTGGACCCAGAGCTGCAGGATCTGCAGGAGCATTGGGTGGTTCTGGAAAAGGTTCATCCCGTTCGGGATACAATATAATACAGACAATAATAAACTGTATAGCGCAGTCCCATACCTACCATACCCACAATACACACAGTAGCTGCAAAACAATAAAAACTACACAATACGTACTGTACAGAGCAATGCATACTCTACATACAGTAATCTACATGCAACATATAATAAAACAAAATACCTTAGAAAACTAAACACTCTAGAATGACCAAGCGCCACCCCCACCCCGTCCCTTGGCAATGACAGAGCCAGCGTGGAGCGTGCTCCATCTGTGTTTCGCTGTGCTTTGTGCAGGACAGGATGGCAGTGCTTGGCTATACTTGGTTGATTTGGCTTGCACATCCCTGCTTGCCTGCCGCGGCTGTAAGCAGATTGGCTCTTCAGCCCCCAACCAGGTGCCTACTGCCTGTAGTAGTTCCGTTCTGCGGTGTCAGTTTCTTTGGGAAGGACCTGGTGGCAAGCGGCTGCGCAGAGCGGGGTGGCAGTGAACTTCCCAAAGAGGCTATGGTGCCACACTTGGTTTTCCCGGCTAGCTGTTAGCAGGCAGCAGTGGGAGGCAGGCGCTGCTGCCTGCCACGAGGTCTGCAGAGCCTCGTCCCGCAAGCAGAGCATTCAGCGGGGGTCTGCTGGGGGTGTCCGAGCCCAGCTTCTGCCTCCCCTCCTGCTCGGAACCCTCCATGTTGCCCGCCCCCCCCTAGAATCCACCGTGCCCAGCACCCGGAACCAGCCACTCTGTGACATCAGCCACGGGGCCAAGGGTTCCCTGGGCAACGGGACTGCTGCAGGCACTACGTCGGCTGCTGCACTGCTGGCCACCAGCTCTCGCTTCTTGCAGCTGCCACGTGCCGCTGGCAGCCATGAATTTTCTCCCCGTCCTGGTCCTGCTGGCCGTGTGCTGGCCGGCGTACGGCATGTGGGACAACTGTGGGTAAGTGGCCCGAGGCTCTGGGAGGGAGCTGGGGCAGCCCTTGTGGGCTTCACTGGCGGGTGCTCGCTTTTCCCCCTGGCCACACCAAAGCTTCCCAAACGCCATGTGGGAGCCTCAGTTCCTTGCCAGCAGCCAGGCCGCTGGCACAACTCGCCTACGGGGCTCAAGCACAAACAGGGGTAGATGGACGCATGCCCCACAGGGTTCCGTGGTCCTGCTGTCCATGCAGCGCCTGGTGGGGGGGAAGGGGGCTGACCTGCAGCCTCAACAGCAGCAAGCCACCGAGCAGGACATTCATCAGTTTCTGCTTACAGAGGGACCTGCGGGCACCGGCCCATGGATTCTTACTACGGCATGCCACGCGTCGTGGGTGGCACCGATGCTCAGCTAGGGGCCTGGCCCTGGATCGTCAGCATCCAGAAGCCCATCATAGGAGGCATAGCGCATGTCTGCGGAGGGTCGCTCATCAGCCCGCAGTGGGTGCTGACAGCAGCCCACTGCTTCATCACGCCCGGGTAAGGAGGACCAGGGAACAGCCCCACAGCACTAGCACGTGCCCGCTCCACAGCAGCACGTGCTAGCGCCATCCCGCTTCCTTGCAGCACGCCCAGTGCCTGGGCACTGCCAAGCCCAGCTGAGAGACTGCTCGCGAGAGGGCTGGGCTCACGCCACGGCTTCCTAGCAGCCTCCCGCCCGACACTCCTTGTGCCCAAGGCGTGCTAGGGCAGTCGCACCCTCCGTAGCGCTGCCTTCCTCTCTGCCCTGTGCAGCAGAAGGCAGGCAACTGCTGGGCTGCTTGCAGCACGTGGCTGCGCTCCCTCTGACCCCTCTCTCCACCTGCCTTGCAGGCACATCACCATGTGGCACGTGGTGATCGGGGCCAGCCACTTGACTCAGCTGGGCCCTGAGACCCAAGTGCGCACTATTAAGCGGCTACTGGTTCACGAGCACTACAACAACATCACGCAGAGGAACGACATTGCCTTGCTGGAATTGGACCAGCCTGTCCTGTGCGGCTACTACGTGCAGCTTGCCTGTGTGCCCGACGCCTGGCTGAGAGTGTCGCAGCTGAGAAGCTGCTACGTCAGTGGCTGGGGTTCCACGACTGCAAGAGGTGAGTTCCCAAAAGGGAGTGGTGTCCTGAGCGCAGGCTGGGCACACTGGGGAGGCGGGGTGGGCTTCCTGACAGCAGAGGCGAAAGCCAGAGTCGGGCTGCGGGGTGCATGCCGATGGAGAGGTGGGCCTGGCCCATTACCCCAAGCAAGACAGAAGGGAGACAGCAGCGGCACAGTGCCTCTGGAGACGCAAAGCCCAGCCCTAGGGCAGGGCTTCAGCCAGACACCGGGGGGGTGGGGGGGAGGAGAGGAGAACTGGCAGCGAGCTGCTGGCTGTTAACTCCTTTCTGTGCTGACAGCTGGGGGACCAAGTTATGTCCTGCAGGAGGCCAAGGTCCGCCTCATCGATATCAAGCTCTGCAACAGCAGCCGCTGGTACGGAGGGGCCATCCACAGCCACAACTTGTGTGCTGGCTATCCGCAGGGCGGCATCGACACCTGCCAGGTAGGAGCGTGCTACAAGTCCACCCCCAACAGCACAGGCAGCCCTGTGGCAACCGCCCAAACCTGCCCCAGCGCGTGCTTTGCCTGGCAAGTCAGCCTGCCACTGCTGGGTCCCCTCCACTCTTGGGGTTCACCTCCCCTTGCCCAGATGCAGGTCCTTGCCCAGGGCCGCCCTTGTCCCAGAGGCCTGGCTCTCTGCCCACAAAGCCCATCTAGTGCTCTGGGCAGCCCACAGCTCCAGAGCCCAGTCCTGCAACATCCCCCTTCCACACATCCAGGATCATTGTGCAAAGAGGACAGAGAGAGAGCCCTGCCTGACCGGCCCACCACCCCCTGCCAGACAAGCTTCTGTAGGCTCCAGCACCTGAGCAGAGCCTTTGTGTGCAGTCAGGACAGCTCTGGCAGCTGCTGCGGGAGAGAAGGAGCCAGCCAGAGTGCTGACCGGGGCCACCCAACGCCACCTTAACCCTCTCTCCTCCGCTGCAGGGTGACAGCGGTGGTCCTCTGGTCTGCAAAGATAACACCAACGACTACTTCTGGCTTGTTGGAGTGACCAGCTGGGGGAGAGGCTGTGCCAGACCAAACCAGCCTGGAGTCTACACCTCCACGCAGCACTTCTACGACTGGATCCTGCTACAGATGGGACTGCGCTCAGCAAGAAGAGATAGTCCAACAGCACAGCCATGGAGTCATTTTCTCTCCACCTCAAGCCCCTCTCAGAGGCCAAGGCCAACACCAGCACCAACACAGTCGGGCAGCATTAGCTCCTGTCCATTTCCACGCCAGAAGCTGGTGGAATTCTTTACTCTTCTGAAGGAGCTCCTGCAGTTCCTCAGGGGAAAAAAGGCTTGAGGAGCAGGATCAACAGGAACCAGCGCAGGCTGCACTGGACCATGATCATTTCCTTCTGGGGCAATGCCTGCTGCTCCAAAGGCAGCCTCAGCATCAAAGGCCTGCTCTGTGCTGCCCGCTCTCCTCCCTGTGGAGGATGAAGCATTAAAGGACTGGGGACATGTGAGCAATCCAGCATTTCTCCAGAAGGCCATGAAGCCTTAGCCTAAGGCCGCAGAGCCTTAGCATAAGGCCGCAAGAGCATCCAGAGGACAAACTGCGGTTGGAATGAGGAAGTAAGAATGCAGAGACAAACAACTCCCAGATGCCGAAGAGGAACTTGCCGCCTGCAAGAAGGCCACGAGCACTGCGCGTGAGCTAGTGACGCACACCAATCGTAATCGAGTTACTATGTGAGTTAAATTGATTATCACCAATGGGGAATCGCCGCGTATGTAGTGGGGAATATAAAAGTGAGCTATCTGAGGCTAATAAACGGCTTGTACGTGATCACATTGATCATCGTGTCGAGTCCGGTTCTTCCTCCGCAACACTTCCCAGTGCACACAAATGCTGAAGCTGACTTAGTTCTTGGAATAAAGTTGCCAGGTTTCACAGTTAACCGTGCCTGAGTCCAATTCACTCTCGTGCGCAAGGCAAGGATTTCCACGCCCGGCAAAATGGGGCTGCAGGCAGTCAAGGAGGGCACAAAGGGCAAGAGTCGCTCAGCAGGGCTGACACCATGGCTGGTCAGACACGAGCGTGCTCAGAGCCACCATGGCATGAATAAGACTGGCACATTGAGGCTAGCAGGAGGATGCAAAATAATGATGCGACATGCAGACAACTCTGGGGATGATGATTAGGACCTGGTTGAAGCCTTTGCTAAATGGAAAGATGAAAGAAAGCTGGCAGGAGTTACAGTGCCATGAGGAAGAGTCAGATGTCACCAGAAGTTAAGGGGGAATGGTGTGAGAGGTGGCCAGACTTCAGCAATATCTGAAGGAAGAGCTGTGGTCATTCTGAGGACAACATCACGAACAGGAACGACATTGCCTTGCTGGAATTAGACCAGCCTGTCCAGTGCGGCTACTACGTGCAGCTTGCATGTGTGCCTGACGCCTGGCTGAGAGTGTCGCAGCTAAGAAGCTGCTACATCAGTGGCTGGCGTTCTACGACTGCAAGAGGTGAGTTCCCAAAAGGGACTTGTTTGGCAGGCACAGAGTGACTTCTGCCAGCCCAAGCCCTTACCAAGAGAAACAAGTCCTTCAGCTTCACCTCAGGCAGGCCGGCGTTTCACTGCGCATTTGGCCAACAGAGAAAGTGATGGAGGAAGGTGGGGTCATCCCAGATCACAAAACAACTCTTCTCTAGAGCTGTAACTCAGCTTCTGGAATCTCCTGGCTCCTAGTCCTGGGTAATGTGCTTGATACGTGTGGGCTAGGCTCCTGCATCATGAAGCAAAAGGTTTTCTTTGTGTAGGGGTGGCGCGACCACAGGTATTTCCAACATATTGTACAACGTCTCTTCTCCAGGAGAAACCTAGACTGAGAGAAGAAATGTGGAAATATCACCAGAGGAAGAGACAGAAGGAGTGTGAGCTCGGGAAGGTGTGGATGCTGACAAGAAGCAGGTGCTCAAATGTTACTGCTTTGCACACACCCTGTGTGCTCACCTTCTCCCAGAATCCCACAGCTGTGTAGCAGGAGGGCTTTGGTAGGGCAGTGTCAGCCTCACCTCAGCTGGGGCCTGGAGCAGAGCCTGCCCATCCGACACCAGCATGGCTGCCTGGCAGCTGGGTGGGAAAATGGGAAATGGCAGCCCCCGGGGGAAGCAGGGTTGCCCGGGGAGCATCCCAATGCCATCCCTTCCCAGCAGCCCACGGCAGCACAGCTCACGCTGACCCCGGGAGTCCTTGCAGCAGAGCCCCAGCTGCCCCGCTGGAGCACAGAGACCACGAGGGGAGGAGGAGGGGAGACGCTTTAGGCAGCCTGCCCCCTCCCCAGACACCCCCGGGCATGGAAAGCCCCCCGCGCCCTGCCAAGCCGGCGAGTCGCCACTCGTGCCGCGGTGCAGAGGTGGCCACCTCCTGCGTGCTCTGGGCTGGCGCAACCTTGCCCTGAGCCGGGGGAAGGTTCCCTGTGCCTCAGTCCAGAGTCCTCACCTGCAAAGCCTCATTTTCAGGGCCAAAATCCTCATTTTTGGGGCCCCAACCTGTCTGTTCTTGCCCACAGCCGCGTATTTCCCTGTCCCACTTCACCGCTCTCCACAGCTTCCCCAGGAGGGGACGTGAGAGGGAGGTGCTGAGCTCTGCTGCTGGGGTCCAGGGACAGGACGCATGGGAACGGCTCAGAGCTGCGTCAGGGCAGGTTCAGCTGGGCTCAAGGATCCGTTTCTGCACCGAGAGTGCGGCCGGGCGCTGGGACAGGCTGCCTGAGAGGCGGTCGGTGCCCCCGGCCTGTCCGTGCCCAGGAGCCCTTTGGGCAGTGCCCTTCATGCTCTGCTGTCAGGCCGGGCCAGCCCTGCAGGGTGGGCGGTTGGACGGGGCGATGGCTGCCGCTCCCTCCCCAGCGGAAGCTCCCTGCTCTGGCGTGCCCACAGGGTCACCGCGAGCACCCAGCCCACCCTGTGGAGTTCATCACCACATCGCCTGGGAGCAGGGCAGGCACCGGCGGAGGGGAGAGCGGCCCCTCAGGCAGCCAATAGCGGAGAGCAGCACCTCAGGGGAGGGTGGGCCCCACACCATGGCAGAGCGACAGCCCAGGTAGCCAATCAGAGGTCACATTTCAGATGAAGGGCAGGCACCCATCGGGGCAGCCTGAACGCAAAGGGGGCCAATCAGAGGCAGCGTCACCTCAGGGGAGGGTGGGCACTGCATCTGGGCAGAGTGACAGCACTGTCAGCCAATGGCATGTTATCACTTCAGGTGAAGGGCGGGCACTGCAGCCCAGCAGCCTGACCACCCGGGGTCCAATCAGAGGCAGCAGAACCTCAGGGGAGGGTGGGCATTGCATCTGGGCAGAGTGACAGACCTGGCAGCCAATGGCAGGTCATTCCCTCAGGTGAAGGGCAGGCACTGTAACCCAGCAGCCTGACCACAAGGGGGGGCCAATCAGAGGCAGCAGCACCTCAGGGGAGGAGACTGACAGCCCTCCCGACCTCTGCCGGCCAAGACTACATGGGAAGGAGGCGGGCCCCGATTGCAGCCAGTCCCAGCTTCACCATGGCTCCTGTGGGGCCTGCCCCGAGGCCGCGCAGCCCCTGGACCAGGCCCAGGGCCCCTCCTCCCCCCTTCCACCGCTCCTCTCTGTCTCCTCTGCACCCCCCAGCTGTCCCCGTGTTCTGGAACCCCCCGTCTTCGTGATGCTGAGGCCGCCGGTGTGGCGGTGGGGTGGACAAGGCTGGGTGGGGGTGATGCTTGCCCTGGGGCCATCGGCTCCCCCACATCCCCTCCGCGCAGCCCCAGCGACCCCACAGCAGCCTGCAGGGTCGTGAGGAGGGGCAGGACGTGGCTGCCGTCCAGTGTCTGCCCTGAGGTGGCGAGGACGGGGGGGATGTGGGGCTGGGGTCTCCCCCCCGAAGCAGGGGGGTCCCAGGGCTGATGCTCTCCCCCATCCCCACAGCTCCTGCACATCATCTCCTTCCTGACGCTGCCCGCCCTGCTGAGACGGGGCCAGACCTGCCATTGCCTCCACGAGGGCTGCGACAGCGAGGCCGCCTGCACCTCCTCTGCACCGCTCTCTGCCTGCCGCTGCCAGTGCCCGCCCCTGCAAGAGGGCCACCATCCTCAGCTGTGAGTCTGTCATTGCCAAGGGACGGGGTGGGGGTGGCGCTTGGTCTCCAGGACTCATCTTTAGTGTCCAAACTTTTATTGTAGGTTTTAATGCCTTCTTTTTAGGACCCAAAGCCTCCTTTTTAGGGTACAAATTCTCATTTCTAAGTTCCAAACCCACCTTTTAAGGTTCAAATGCTCATATTAAGGGCTCAAAGCAACATTTTGAAGGTGCAGAGCCTCCTTTTCAGAGTCCAAAGCATTGTTTATAGGGTCCAAAGTCTCCATTTATGTACCCAACCCTCATCTTTAGCTTCAAAAGTCTGTTTTTCAGGAGCCAAAGCCTCCATGTAGAATCAAAACTGCTCCTTTAGACTTAGAAGCCTTGTTTGTTTAATGTCCCAAGCTTCATTCTGACGGTCTAAAATCCCATTTCAACAGCACAAAGCCCTGATTTTCAAACCCAAAGCATCACTTCAGGGCTTAAAATCATCAGAATTTCAGGGTTCAATGCCTCAATGTAGTTTCCAAAGCCCCATTTTCAGGGCCCAGTGCTCCATTCTTAAGCCCCAAGCCATCCTTTGGCGGGTCTAAACTCTACTTTGAAGGGTCCCAAGCCCTCTTTTACACCCGAAAGCCTTTACTGGAGTGCCCAGAGCCCTCTATTTGGGACGAAATCTCCATTTCTGGAGGCCATGGAGGAACCAAGTCGTTCCCCTCCTTTTCAGGGTCTAAAGCGTTCTTTGTAGCATCTAGCCCATTCTTTGGAGTGCCCAGAGCCCCATTTTCAGGGCTGAAGCCCTCATTTATGGGATCCAAACCTGTCTTTTATCACTCACAACCTTCTTTTAGGGCCCACAGTTCCATTTTGAGGGTCCTAACTCTCATTTTGGAGGCAGAAAGCCTCTTTTTAGGCTCCAGAGCTATATTTCTAGCATCCAAAGCATCATTTTGACTTTCCAAAATCTTAGCTTTGGTGGCAGAGCAGAGAGCAGCCTGGTCCCACTGAGCGCAAGGCTGCTCTCCCTCCTCGGCTGCCCTCAGCCCGCCGTTGCTCTGCACACCGCTGCCCACGCGATGACCCACAGAGGTCCCTTCCAACCCCTATCACACCGCCCTGGCAGTTTGCCTGTGGAGCGCTGGGGACAGCTGCCCAGGGGAACGGGGAGATGGCTCTGCCCCGTCCTGCTGCGAGAGCAGGGCTCAGCCCTGGTGCTGAGGGCACTGAGCGTCTGCCTTGCTGCTCTCCAGCTCCTCCGGCGTGCGTGGAGCCCTCCGTCACCAGGCATGGGAAGTGTGCGGCTCCAGCGTACGCACCTGTGGGTGTCCCAGGGCACACGTGGAGATCCCGCCTGGACCCGGAGAGTGACAGCTCTGCAGCCGCTCGTTCAGGCGAGGTGAGCACGCTTTGTTTTTGCCCTGCGTTAGTGGGGCATGAAGTACTCAGCCCAGCCCTTGAGCGAGCTGTGCATGCTTTCAGCCAGCTGGCACTTGTGCCGCTGCTCAGGAGAGCCCCTGCAGGTGAAATTGCCGCCTTGGCTTGAAAAACAGGCCAGCACTTCCCTGCTCTTGGGCTGTTGTCCTCTGCCCTAGGTGATTCCTGCCCTGGCAAGTCCAAGAGACGCCTCTGTGAATGCCCGCCTGTGCAGTGCGTGTCCTTCTGGCCTGGGGCCGTCAAAGCAGATCTCCCTGCAGCTAAGTGATGGCTGGGAAATGCGTACCCTTGCAGCCCCAGTGTCCTCCAGTGACAACCTGCTGGTCAGCTGAGTCCCCAGGGCTGGCTCAAAGCCTGCACAGTGGGACGCAACTGCTGCCTCACAAGACCTCTTTCTGTCCTACAAGAGGTCAACTGTGATAGCACCATCTGGAGGGCCCAAAGCCTTTTTTTAGGGTCCAAACCCTCCTTTGCAGGGTCAAACCCTCATTGATAAGTTGCAAGCTTCGCTTTTACAATTCACAGACTCCTTTTAAGGGACCAAAGCATTCTCTTGAAGGCCCAAAGTCTGATTTGGGTGCCAAAGGGCTCCTTTTTAGAGTCCAAAGCCTTATCTGTAGGGTCTAAAGTCTCCTTTCATGGCACCAAAGCCTCATTATCTGGATCCATAGCCTAATTTAGAGGATCCAGTCGGCAAGCTGGAGGGTCCAAAGCCTCATTTTAGCATCCAAACTGCTCATTTTGGGTACAAAGCCTCACTTGTTTAATGACCGAAGCCTCATTTGGAGGCTCCAAAGACCTGTTTTTAGCATACAGAGCCCTAGCTTTTGGCACCAAAACATCATGTGAGGGCAAAAGTCCTGATTTGAGGGTTCAGCATTTCATTTTCATTTCCAAAGCCTTATTTTCACATCCCAACGCCCCATGCTTCAGGCCCAAACTCTTTTTTGGAGAGTCCAAAGTCTCATTTCTAGGGCCAAACCCCTCTTACAGCTCTAGGCCTGCACTGGAGTGTTTCGTTTTATGGGGCAACAGAGGAACCAAGAGGTTCCCCTCCTTTGCAGGGCCCAAAGCGTCATTTGTAGACACTCTCCACACATTTTAGGTCCCAGAGCCTTATTCGCAGGGCGAAAATCCTCATTTTTTTGGGTCCAAAGCTGTCTTTTATTAGCCATAGTCTTTGTTAGGGCACACCGTTCCCTTGTTAGGGTTTAAACCCTCACTTTCAGAGCAGAAAGCATCTTTTTAGGATCCAAAGCTCTATTGGTAGTGACCTCCCCAGGGCCAGGACTCTGCGCTTCCCCTGGCTGCACTTGTTGGGGCTCTGCTGGGGCAGGGTGCGACCCTGCGCTGGTGCAGAGAGCAGCACCACGTCGTGACTCTGTGCAGGAGCAGGGTTTTGGGTGCCACCGTTGCAAGGCTGCGCCCAGCAGTGCAGGCTGGTCGGGGAGCAGCGCCCCGAGACGTGGGGGCAGAGGGTGCGGGAAGAGGGGGACAGGCGTGGGGTGCTGAGCGATGGGGCACGGGCTGGCCCTGGAGACCCCCGGGCTGGAGACATCTGCCCCGGGACCAGTGCAGAGCTGCAGGCCTGGAGCTGGGCAGCACTTGCCTTGGGGGAGAACAACAAAATAGTGCCTGGCATGCGCAGAAGGACCCCTCAGCGTTCACATCCCACCCCTCCCTGTAAAAGAAAAGCTAAAAAGGGTGAGGACAGCAAAGCCATCTTGCACTGTTGGTAACACTGAGACTTTTTCTGTCATTTGCATGCGTTTCTTGTATTTGGCTAATGGGATCTGGGAGCCCTTGAGGGCCAGCGTGTGCCGCAGCTGGTGGCCCAGTCCTGGTTCGGCCGTCTGGCGAGGGCCCCTCCAGGGTCCCTGGTGTGGTGCTGGCCTCTTGTTGGCTGGAAAGTCCTCGGAGCTGCTGGTGCTCCTCTTTGGGTGTGGCCGTGGCACCCCGGGGGCGTTCCCTGCCCCAGCTGGTAGTGGAGGGCCTGGGCACAGCCTCCCCAGGCTCCTCCTGGGACTCTTCTCGCTCCGTGGGGATGGCAGCGGGAGCAGCGGGGCAGCTGCCAGGTGCCCACCAACAGCGGCGCATGAAGTGCCGAGGAGCTCGTCCGTGCCGGATCTTGCAGGGCTGCCGGGGGAGGCAGAGACCCTCCTCAGGAGGCAGCGGGGCCGGGGGCATCTTTGTCAACATGGCCATGATGGTGTCTTCCACCATGGCTGCCTCCAACCCCCTGTTGTCAAAGATCTGCTCCAGCTTCTGCTGGACCCAGAGCTGCAGGATCTGCAGGAGCATTGGGTGGTTCTGGAAAAGGTTCATCCCGTTCGGGATACAATATAATACAGACAATAATAAACTGTATAGCGCAGTCCCATACCTACCATACCCACAATACACACAGTAGCTGCAAAACAATAAAAACTACACAATACGTACTGTACAGAGCAATGCATACTCTACATACAGTAATCTACATGCAACATATAATAAAACAAAATACCTTAGAAAACTAAACACTCTAGAATGACCAAGCGCCACCCCCACCCCGTCCCTTGGCAATGACAGAGCCAGCGTGGAGCGTGCTCCATCTGTGTTTCGCTGTGCTTTGTGCAGGACAGGATGGCAGTGCTTGGCTATACTTGGTTGATTTGGCTTGCACATCCCTGCTTGCCTGCCGCGGCTGTAAGCAGATTGGCTCTTCAGCCCCCAACCAGGTGCCTACTGCCTGTAGTAGTTCCGTTCTGCGGTGTCAGTTTCTTTGGGAAGGACCTGGTGGCAAGCGGCTGCGCAGAGCGGGGTGGCAGTGAACTTCCCAAAGAGGCTATGGTGCCACACTTGGTTTTCCCGGCTAGCTGTTAGCAGGCAGCAGTGGGAGGCAGGCGCTGCTGCCTGCCACGAGGTCTGCAGAGCCTCGTCCCGCAAGCAGAGCATTCAGCGGGGGTCTGCTGGGGGTGTCCGAGCCCAGCTTCTGCCTCCCCTCCTGCTCGGAACCCTCCATGTTGCCCGCCCCCCCCTAGAATCCACCGTGCCCAGCACCCGGAACCAGCCACTCTGTGACATCAGCCACGGGGCCAAGGGTTCCCTGGGCAACGGGACTGCTGCAGGCACTACGTCGGCTGCTGCACTGCTGGCCACCAGCTCTCGCTTCTTGCAGCTGCCACGTGCCGCTGGCAGCCATGAATTTTCTCCCCGTCCTGGTCCTGCTGGCCGTGTGCTGGCCGGCGTACGGCATGTGGGACAACTGTGGGTAAGTGGCCCGAGGCTCTGGGAGGGAGCTGGGGCAGCCCTTGTGGGCTTCACTGGCGGGTGCTCGCTTTTCCCCCTGGCCACACCAAAGCTTCCCAAACGCCATGTGGGAGCCTCAGTTCCTTGCCAGCAGCCAGGCCGCTGGCACAACTCGCCTACGGGGCTCAAGCACAAACAGGGGTAGATGGACGCATGCCCCACAGGGTTCCGTGGTCCTGCTGTCCATGCAGCGCCTGGTGGGGGGGAAGGGGGCTGACCTGCAGCCTCAACAGCAGCAAGCCACCGAGCAGGACATTCATCAGTTTCTGCTTACAGAGGGACCTGCGGGCACCGGCCCATGGATTCTTACTACGGCATGTCACGCGTCGTGGGTGGCACCGATGCTCAGCTAGGGGCCTGGCCCTGGATCGTCAGCATCCAGAAGCCCATCATAGGAGGCATAGCGCATGTCTGCGGAGGGTCGCTCATCAGCCCGCAGTGGGTGCTGACAGCAGCCCACTGCTTCATCACGCCCGGGTAAGGAGGACCAGGGAACAGCCCCACAGCACTAGCACGTGCCCGCTCCACAGCAGCACGTGCTAGCGCCATCCCGCTTCCTTGCAGCACGCCCAGTGCCTGGGCACTGCCAAGCCCAGCTGAGAGACTGCTCGCGAGAGGGCTGGGCTCACGCCACGGCTTCCTAGCAGCCTCCCGCCCGACACTCCTTGTGCCCAAGGCGTGCTAGGGCAGTCGCACCCTCCGTAGCGCTGCCTTCCTCTCTGCCCTGTGCAGCAGAAGGCAGGCAACTGCTGGGCTGCTTGCAGCACGTGGCTGCGCTCCCTCTGACCCCTCTCTCCACCTGCCTTGCAGGCACATCACCATGTGGCACGTGGTGATCGGGGCCAGCCACTTGACTCAGCTGGGCCCTGAGACCCAAGTGCGCACTATTAAGCGGCTACTGGTTCACGAGCACTACAACAACATCACGCAGAGGAACGACATTGCCTTGCTGGAATTGGACCAGCCTGTCCTGTGCGGCTACTACGTGCAGCTTGCCTGTGTGCCCGACGCCTGGCTGAGAGTGTCGCAGCTGAGAAGCTGCTACGTCAGTGGCTGGGGTTCCACGACTGCAAGAGGTGAGTTCCCAAAAGGGAGTGGTGTCCTGAGCGCAGGCTGGGCACACTGGGGAGGCGGGGTGGGCTTCCTGACAGCAGAGGCGAAAGCCAGAGTCGGGCTGCGGGGTGCATGCCGATGGAGAGGTGGGCCTGGCCCATTACCCCAAGCAAGACAGAAGGGAGACAGCAGCGGCACAGTGCCTCTGGAGACGCAAAGCCCAGCCCTAGGGCAGGGCTTCAGCCAGACACCGGGGGGGTGGGGGGGAGGAGAGGAGAACTGGCAGCGAGCTGCTGGCTGTTAACTCCTTTCTGTGCTGACAGCTGGGGGACCAAGTTATGTCCTGCAGGAGGCCAAGGTCCGCCTCATCGATATCAAGCTCTGCAACAGCAGCCGCTGGTACGGAGGGGCCATCCACAGCCACAACTTGTGTGCTGGCTATCCGCAGGGCGGCATCGACACCTGCCAGGTAGGAGCGTGCTACAAGTCCACCCCCAACAGCACAGGCAGCCCTGTGGCAACCGCCCAAACCTGCCCCAGCGCGTGCTTTGCCTGGCAAGTCAGCCTGCCACTGCTGGGTCCCCTCCACTCTTGGGGTTCACCTCCCCTTGCCCAGATGCAGGTCCTTGCCCAGGGCCGCCCTTGTCCCAGAGGCCTGGCTCTCTGCCCACAAAGCCCATCTAGTGCTCTGGGCAGCCCACAGCTCCAGAGCCCAGTCCTGCAACATCCCCCTTCCACACATCCAGGATCATTGTGCAAAGAGGACAGAGAGAGAGCCCTGCCTGACCGGCCCACCACCCCCTGCCAGACAAGCTTCTGTAGGCTCCAGCACCTGAGCAGAGCCTTTGTGTGCAGTCAGGACAGCTCTGGCAGCTGCTGCGGGAGAGAAGGAGCCAGCCAGAGTGCTGACCGGGGCCACCCAACGCCACCTTAACCCTCTCTCCTCCGCTGCAGGGTGACAGCGGTGGTCCTCTGGTCTGCAAAGATAACACCAACGACTACTTCTGGCTTGTTGGAGTGACCAGCTGGGGGAGAGGCTGTGCCAGACCAAACCAGCCTGGAGTCTACACCTCCACGCAGCACTTCTACGACTGGATCCTGCTACAGATGGGACTGCGCTCAGCAAGAAGAGATAGTCCAACAGCACAGCCATGGAGTCATTTTCTCTCCACCTCAAGCCCCTCTCAGAGGCCAAGGCCAACACCAGCACCAACACAGTCGGGCAGCATTAGCTCCTGTCCATTTCCACGCCAGAAGCTGGTGGAATTCTTTACTCTTCTGAAGGAGCTCCTGCAGTTCCTCAGGGGAAAAAAGGCTTGAGGAGCAGGATCAACAGGAACCAGCGCAGGCTGCACTGGACCATGATCATTTCCTTCTGGGGCAATGCCTGCTGCTCCAAAGGCAGCCTCAGCATCAAAGGCCTGCTCTGTGCTGCCCGCTCTCCTCCCTGTGGAGGATGAAGCATTAAAGGACTGGGGACATGTGAGCAATCCAGCATTTCTCCAGAAGGCCATGAAGCCTTAGCCTAAGGCCGCAGAGCCTTAGCATAAGGCCGCAAGAGCATCCAGAGGACAAACTGCGGTTGGAATGAGGAAGTAAGAATGCAGAGACAAACAACTCCCAGATGCCGAAGAGGAA